>NC_083733.1:5239166-5565000 GCF_028564815.1 Eubalaena glacialis
TTTGCTTGCTTTGTTAGGTGTTTGTTTCAGTGAGACCCCAGGAGATTTTACTCTGCCCTTTAAAAGGCATTTATCTATAACCATGTGCTTAAGAGCCCTCAAGTTTTCACTTTGTCACACCAGCCACATGACCGTTACAAGTGTTTCTCTTTTATTTCTTTCCATCCTGGGCCCTGCCTGGGTCAGGCCTGATCCTCACCCAGAATCTAAAATAGCCTCAGAGAGAAAAAAGTGGCTGGTGGCCCTACACTCTTTTTAGAATGGTTCTTTCTTCTTTCCTATTTTAGTTTTTAGTTGAGTTAGGTTTCATTGCTTCTGCAGCTCTCTGATGCCTTTACAATTAAGATCTTTGTAATCTATCCAGATTTTTCTAGTTTTTGCAGTGGGGACACGGGTCTACTACATCCTACCATAAAGTTCCCATGGCCATATATTTTATTGACATGTTTTGGCATAAATTCCTGAGTGACTCCTTGTTTGGAGAAAATCAATTGATTTTGCTTTAGCTTCCCTCGTGTTGTATGACAAAAATTCCTTATTCTTTCATTCCATCAAATACACTGAATTTCTATAAAATTAATAAAATCAAATGCTTACTTTGTATAACATTGAGACATCAGTTAGTACTACTAACTTTGATCTAACAGCACTTACTGTTGGTTTTTCCTGGTTAACCATAATATCTAGAGATAAGTTTTCAGTGAGTGACAAAAACGAGCCTCTAAACAAAAGTTACTCTGATTTATGAGGTCTTTGAAAATTTATTCTCTTTTTCCGCTAAGTCTTTTGAGCCTTATTCAAGATTATCATCTCTAATGATGGTTCTATATAGTAATGCCAACTTGTTTTTTATTTATCATTCCATCTTCAGGGACATTTCTATCCTTTGGAAACATCTGTGACACCAGATTGGAATTTCCTTGTCTGATATTAGTATTAACAGAGTTAGATAAGAAATAGATTTCAAACTGCATTATTTCTTGAGGACCATTCTCGGCCGTATTCTTTCCTGTCTATAACCCCATTGGGGTGGGACTGACATTTACTGAACATTTAATATGGCTTTTGATGGAGAGTGTAGAGGGCACAGCACTTCATTTTCTCACGACAACCTCGTAAGTAGAAATTATCTTCCTCATTTTGTAGAAGTATTATAGAAACTGAGCCTCAGACTCTATAAGCAGCTTGCCCAGTCACACCTGGAGAGAAGACTCCTGTTTCCGGCAAAAATTAAAGTGTATTTCATTTCTAGTTTTTTGGATGAATAATTGCATAAAATATTTTATAAGGCAATGATAACTAAACTATTTGCTGGGTTTCAAACTTCCTTCATGGTGTTCTCAGCTGAGAATTTTCTCTACAAGTACAGATACTTTTACGCAGTACAGAACTCTGAAATCATTACTTTAGCTGATCTATAATTGATACTTTTTGTTTGAAAAGCATTTTAAAATTCTTGGCTTTTTGTCCTCCACTGTTGAGGCCCTTAGCACTCCTGTCTAGACCTATTCCTTCTACAAAACTTATCTATTTTGATGGCGACAATCTCTTGCATTGTGACTCCCTAAGTAAAACCTCCTGGCCTCTATTTCAGTCCCATGTTGCAGTGTCTCATGGGATCATCTCAACATCCACCCCATACGGACAACATGGCAACAATCCTTTGAAACCAGTTCTATTTCTATTAATGCACTAGATTTCTCACTAGAAATCTTCGTATTACCATTCTCTCTTTCATATTGAGTATGTGTTGTTTTCAAAGCCTTGTTTTTTCCATCCAGATGAAAATTTTCTAGATTCATCCTTTCTAGTTTGTTTCTGTTGCCAACAGGCATACCTTGACCCCTTCAACTAAGATACCTGCTATGTCTTACAATGTTTCCCAGCTCCAGACTCACTCCACCCAAATGACTTCCACTGCTTCTCTTACCTTGATTTCTGCACAGCTTTCTAATGCCTCCTTGCCTCATGTCTCATCATGATCTGACTGATTTTCTACACTGCCACGGGGGTTATCTTTCTAAAGTACAGCATTTATTCTCGAGGAGTTTGACAACCAAATCAAACTCCTTGGCATAGCATATGGAGCGTTTCATGATCTACTTTATGATCTATTCCACATATACATGAGTGCCTGCTCTAAGTCAGGCACTGTGATAGGAGCTGGGCATTCCACACAAGACCTAGTAACCTTATCTCTGTAAATATGGAGCCTCCAGTACTGCCGACCAATGTTTAAGTGTCTCACATAACCACCTTCTTTCAGGCTTCTAGTAGAATGCCTTCCCTTTTCTCAACCTATCTTTCATCACTCGGTTTAGAGATCCCCTCAACCAAGAAGCTCCCCGTGACCACCTCTGAGGCTGGATGAGGGGCTCCTCTGGGCTTAGTTCCAGTAGGACAGTTGTGACAGTGTACTGCCACCTTCTGTTTGCTAGCCTAACTTGCCAAGTAACTCATTAGCTCACTGAGCACAAAGACAATGTATTATTCATCTTTGAGTCTCCAGGACCAAGCACAGTGTCTGGTCCAGCTCTCTGTTGATGAATGTCCATGTGCTATTTCATCATGTCAGTTTCCTCCTCAAGAACTTACGGGATCCTTTGGGTGCCTGCTCTAGCAGATGACTTGCCCGGATTTTGAGATGTCTTGAAGATATGACTTTCCCGTATACATCCAAATAGGTTTCTACATACTTACTCACAGTGGATGTAACCCTTCTCTTTTCTTTTCTTACCTCCCATGCCACACTCCCTTTTAATTTTGACTCCTCTGCTCTATGCCCTCAGGCACCCCGACCTCCTGACCCTGCCATTTATCCAAATCCTGTCTTTCAAGGCCAGACTCAAAGGTTGACTTCACTGTGAAACCCGCTCTGCCTACCGGGTGCCACACTGATCACTCACTTCTTAGACACGTGCTCTCCTACTTGGTTTTGTGTAAGTACCCAGCCTCTGAGAATTCTTAGTTCACCCGTTATTGGGTAATGAAGGCACATATAAAGAACCCTATAAAAATATTCATTTTGATATACATATAGGACTCAAAACCGAATCTTCAGTTATGAACAGCTGACTTTTAGGAATTACAGGGAGAGCAAAACTTCTTGTGTGATTGACACAGTAGACACCTTAGCTTAACACACCCGGAAACCAACTCTGATTCCCCCCATCTCAGCCAATGGCAAATCCTGTTAGCTCTGCGTCCGAAATATATAGAGTATCTCCAGAATCTGATCCCTTCTCATCCCCTACTCTATTATCGGTCCAAGCCACCATCTTTCCTAGGTTGTCCTCAGTCTCCTAAGAGGTGTCCCTACTTCTGTCCTTGTCTCCTATGTCTGATCTCAACAAAGCAGCAGAATGATCATGGCACTTTGAACTCTACTCTGAACTTGGCTACGGCATCCCATTTCAACATAAAGTAGAAGCCAAGGGTTGTATAGAGGCCCACGTGACCCTACATGATCTGCATCCCCTTCCCCTTCATATACCGCTGCCCTCTCTGCTCCAGCCCCCAGCCTCCTTGCTCTTCCCTTAGATTGCTTCAGGGGCCCCATCCCCACTTTCTTCATGTTTTTACTCAATGTCACTTCCTCAGTGAGCCTCTCAGGACTGTCTGGTTCAAACTGTAGCATCCTTTCATTTGCTATCTCTTTTTCCTGTTTCATACATAAATAGTATACTTTCTTTTTTTTCTGAATAGTATGTATTTTACTCAATTTCCTTCCGTTCTCCATGACTGTGTCAGCTGCACGAGGACAGTGATTTTTGTTTGTTCACGACTGTATCCCCAGTGTCTGGAACAGAGTCTGAATTGTGGATATTACATTATTAGCTTTTGAACGAACAGCAATTGTTCTGCGCTTATGAAGCTACCAGCTGAGGGGACCTGATGTCTTTCCATTGTGCATATCATAAGAGGAAAAAAGCTAAGGGAACAATTCAATTGTCAGGGTCAGTGATGTCCTCTGGGACTTCCTTTCAACTTGCATTAGGTAAAAAAACCCTCCTTATAGATGAGAACATGACACCAAGATGAAGGACATCAATGTGGCTTCCTAGCCTTGGCGCCTACTTGAGACGGAGCCCAGTGAGCTCGCTGCTCTGACCCCTAACTAGACAAAGACCCAGGAATTCCAGGACTTGGGGATTTTACTGACTCCCGTGTGTTTACACATTTGCTTTCCCTGCCCCCCTCACATTTAATTCTTCCCAAGCACACCTTTACGTATATCAGACGAAATGTAAAAATGTAAAAATATATTTATAACCGAAAAATATTCACGTATTGGCATTTAAAAAATTACTCACCACTGTCGATTGCCAGGAAGAGGGCAGTGTATACGCTGTTGTGGACGAATGGGGACTCGCGGTCCAGCACAGCAGTGGTGTCGACAGTCCCGTTGATGGGGTTGATATTCAGCCAGCCTGCTGGGTCCTTGTAAACAGAATACCTGAAAAAGAAAAAATTCCCAAACAACGTCAGATTACATTCAAAATAGATTCAAGAAATGTTCAAGGAGTACTGGGCACAAGCTCCCAGGTTAGCTGCCAGATAATTCTTAATACAAATCCAAAAACATCATTATAGCACAGTTGTTCATTCAGAAAGTAATGACTGACCATTAACTCTGGGGCTTTTCTGTTTTAAATATTTTGTACATGCACCTCCTTTATTCCTCATGACAAGCCTGGGAGGAAGGAGCTCTTATCTGCCCAGCTCTTACAGAGGCAGAGTTCATAGCCTGTCTCCTGAGTCCCAGTTTTTTTTTTTTTTTGCTTTTACACCTTGGATGCATCTGGTATGCAGACTAGGCAGGAGAAGCACTGTCATGAAGGTACAGGCAAGGCACATGGACGCTTGGAGGAAGAAGTAATTATCTCCGATGGAGGGTAACCCTGGGGTCCTCACAGAGGATGCAGTTATCTGAACTAAGACAGAAGGAATGGGGGGATATTGTCAGAGAATGAGAGGACAGACACGTCAGGAAAAGAGAAGAATATGAATTAACATATGGAACAGAGATATCACTAAAAATGTAAGTTCCACAAGAGCAAGGATATCTGTTCACTGTCATGACCCCAGCTCCTAGGACATTACTTAGCACATATACAACACTCAATAGATAGTTGCTGAGTGAATCTTTAGGGACCAGAAGGTAGATGGTTGTGGTTGGAAAATAGCTTCTCTAGGGGAAACTGAAAGAAAATGAATTTGCAGAGACAAATTATAAAGAACCTGAACCACCGTAGTACGGGGTTTGGATTCTGGATAACGGAAACCATAAAAAAATTTTAAAATGTTCTTATTTTTGAGGTTGTTGTAAAAGTAATACATGCTCATTGTACGAAGTTCAAACAATAAACATGTACATTAAGTAAGAAATGAAAGTCTTATATATCAGGGAGACTGACTGAACATGACCCAGATTTCTTTGAACCGGGTGGCTTGGTATATGTGGGACTGTCCAGGGACACCTTGCTAGTGCTCCAGCCACGTTAGTACTTAAGCCAGAAAGACGCTTGTTGGTATTTTTGCCATTCTCTACCCACCAATGTTTGGAATTCACGTCCCTGAAGAGACATGAGAACTGTTAGTTCATCAGTCTTACACAGATGCCTGAAGTTGACCATCTCTGCCTTATACTGCCAGCTTTGGTTCTAAGAATGTTTAAAACTGGATTTAACCAACAAGATGGCAAATCTCTGAATGAAGAGTTTGGGGCAGATTACCATCCTAGTCTTCACAGTGGAAAAGATGTCCACATCCTAATCTCAGGAACCTGTGATGTTACCCTACATGGTAAAAACTTCGCAGGTCTAATTAAGTTAAGGATCTTGAGATGGGGAGATTTTTTTGGATTATTGGGAGAGGAAGGGGCTAAATGGCAACCACAGGTGTCCTTATCAGAGGGAAACAGAGATTTGAGACACACAGAAGAGAAGGCCATGTGACCATAGAGGCAGAGACTGGAGTGATGCAGCCACCAGAAGCTGCAAGAGATAAGGAAGGGTTCTCCCCTAGAGCCTTTAGAGGGAGGATGGCCCTGCTGACACCTTGATTTTGGCCCAGTGAGACTGATTTTGGACTTCTGGCCTCCAGAAGAATAAATTTCTAGCCACCAAGTTTGTAGTAATTTGTTACAGTGACAATAGGAAATTAACACAGTAGATATAATATCCCCACTTACGGATGAGGAAACTAAGGCACAAAGCACACAGATCCTGGGATTGTAAAGTCTGGACATGGGCCCAGGTGGTCCGACCCCAGAGCCTATGTTCTAAACCCCCATGCTAAGTCGCTTTTCAGCAGAAGATACGCCCTGAATTTTGAGAAAAAGTTAGCTCTGAGGATAGAATCAGGGGTCCTCTAAGTGTAATGGGTCCGATCATTCGTGTGTAGGAGAGACCAAGGGGCCGTCCACAAATGTGTGGCCAAGGAGACGGGGATCCACCAAGGTTCCTCGTCCCTGACTTGGAGGTAATCTTGGACGGTTGTAGCGTGACTGTCTCCTGAGGGAGGCTGTGGTCCTGAAAGGAGGGGTGGTCAGCTGGTCCTTGAGAAGGGGACTGAGGAATAAGAAACATGGGCTAGCAGAGGGAACAGGCATCCAAGGAGCCTCCAGGAGCCTCTGGTTGCAACTCAGCTGCCTCACAACAGGCAGCACTGCAGTCGTGTCCCAGCCTCACCACCAGCTAGGGAGACCCTCCACTGGCTCCCAGGCTCCGCTGCAGCCTCAGTACCAACCCCTGGACGTCTTTGGGCTTCTCAGAGGCACTGACAGACCCTCTGACACAGAATTCTCATTTTAATTCATACAGAGGCACGCTGGTTTATTTCAGCCGCTTGTGAACTTGAGTCACATGAACAGACCCAAGCATCTCTGTGCACACCAATCAAATTCAGTTTTTATACTGAAAGCAGACGGGCCAGACCTCGGACTGCAGACCACCACCAGGAAGAGGACCCTGCAAATGCTTCCCGGAAGGCATGGGATCCAGTCTTCAGTATAACAGCCTCAGGGGCACAGCATCTGTTACCGAACGCACGTCTGTGTGCCCGACGCAGAGTGAGGCCAAACAATACCAAAACGTCGGAGTCTGGGGCAGAGAAAGGTTTACTGCAGGGCCATGCAAGGAGACGGGTGTCTCACGCCTTAAAAAGAAATCCAAAATCCCCAAAAGCTTTCAGCGAAGCCCTTTTACAAGAAAGGTGAGGGAGGGGCATGGTTAGCTGTTGCAGACTTCTTGGTGTCGGATCCTTTGTACTTGAGGTCAGGTCACCGGCAGGTCACGGTGTTCTGTAAACCTCCACCAGAACAAATGTTACTCTCTGTTCTGACAAGTAAGGGCAAGGTCCCAAGGCTCAACTTTCACCCTCTGAGGTCCAGGCCCTGGCTGAGAGGAGGGGGTCCCCGCGGGGGCCTGTTACCCCGCCCGGGAGCGTTCGTCCAGCACCCAGGCTGGGTCCTCCCGCCACTGCCCAGGCCCGGCTGAAGAGGCAGATCTCAGCTGGCAGCGCCCTCAGGGCCGGGCCCCCAGACTCCGCCCAGCCGTCATCACTGAGGGAGCCAGGCACCCAGGACCCCGCCGGCCCTCAGGCCTTTCATTTAACCTGGAGAGAACCATTTGCAAAGGATCAACAAGAGTTCACGTGGTAGCAAATACCAACCAGGTGAATGCCCAGCTCGCGACTATCGCCCTGCTTTGAGAAGAGCCCCAAACACAGAGGCGGACCTGAAATAATGACGTGCACTGTCCTCGCAACTTAACCCTGACCTCTGGCCACCTCCTAGGGGGAGACAACCGATCTAAGCTGGACCAAGTTTTGAGACTTGAACGGAGAGACTGAAGCTGGCTGAAGCTGGTACCTTAATGGCAGTGTCCGTCTACTCCCGCTGCTGAGGCCTCCATGGACCTCGACCCACGGAGACCGCCGTTCCCATTAGGTCGCGGAGGTGGGGATGCGGGAGGGGTTTGCAGCTTCTTCAAGGCCTGGGCCCGGCCATTGGGCGGCCGTGGCGAGAGCTCTGGAGCTCTGCGGGACACAGCCCCCAGCTCACCCGCCGGCCCGGGGACAAGGCCGCGATGCGGAAGACCACTGCGGGGTTGACTGTCGGCGGAGCAGGACCTCTAACCGCCACGCGAAGAGTCTCGCGCTAGGTCTCGCGATAAGGACCGCGCGGCGGCTCCTCCCCTATTACACATTCATTTAATAAAATAGTATCAACACAGCAGCATGCAACGCCCAACTGAGCATTTACTAGGCGCCAGGCGCTGTTCTAACAGCTTCCCGTATCTACTTTGTCAGCCTTCACATCAACACTGTGGGGTCGATAATATTATTCCCATTTTACACATGAGGGAACTGAGAGGATGCTGGATGCTATAGATCTTATAATTGTCTTAATTTTTTCTATTAGTAAATTACAAGCTGCAGATTTCTTAGTTTGAACTTCCGTCATTTTAAACCGACTTGTATATTAAAAAAAAAAAGATCTTAAGTAGGATGTTTTATTTTTTAAAAATGTAGCACTGTGACTTTTTGCCAAGGAAAATGATAAATATTGAATATTATTCCAGTGCAAAAACAAACCAAACCAAAGCAACAACAACAAAACCCCTCAGGGCGATAAATGCCTTTGCCAAGGTCAACAGCTAGTGTGCAACAAGGCTGGGATCTGAACTTGGTGCCAGGGCCCCGCCCAATCACACACGTCGTCAGCATCATGGGGGAGTTAAAAGCATAGACTTTGGAGTGAAAAAGACTTGGATTCTGGCTGTGTGACCTGGGGCGAGGTAGTCTCTGTGATTCTGTTTCCTCCTCTGTTAGGTGGGACAATCCCAGTGACCTCAAGGGTGGCTGTGAGGGCAAAGTGAGGCCTGACTCCAAGTGGCTGATGTGTGTGCCAGTGGCCACTGAGTCAGGCCCAGTGTGCTCTCTTTTGACGTGATCCACACCGTCCTCAGAATGTTTTGGAAATATATGACTCAGCGAGCCCTGGGGAAACAAGGTTTTGAAGCTAAAACAGTGATGGGGAACAGATGGAGAGAATGAATGAGGCTAACGGAGGTTTTCCCACACTCCCTTGATGCCTCAATTATCATTTCCATATTTCTTCAAAACAGAAGACATGTATTACTCATGAAAATGAACTGCTTTAAAAACACCAGCCTTTCATTTCGATAGTAATTTACACGTACACCTGGCAAAATGCTATCTTCTAAGACCCACCTGAAATCTCCTCTGGGTCCCCCTGTTTGAGTTCCCCAGTTAGAAGAATTAGTCACGCCTTCTTCTAAGTCCTTATAGATTAAAATGCCTTTAAGAGCACCATATGGGCCCTATAGGTCTGCCACCTTCACCAACTTCTCAATGTCAGGATGAGGTTAAAGTTGGCTATACTACTGCATGCTTACCGTGCCTGGCTTTGTGCTAACCATTCATAGTCAGACCACATTTATTTCTGTGGTTCGCAACACCCTGATGAAGTGGGTATCATCGCTGTTATAAAGAAGAGACAACCAAGGCTCAGAGAGGCTTAGCAACTTGCCCAAAGCAGCACAGCTAAGAAGTAGCCGAGATGGAATTAAACACAGGTGCGCCAGATTCCAGGCTCTGGATCTTAACCAGGATACTGTGTGTTTATGCCCAGGAACAGGTGTTGGCCATTCTGCATCCTCAGGGCTGAGTAGAGTGCCCGAACAGGTGGTCACCCAGTAGATGTTACTGCATCCTTTCTCTTTCAGTTGGAACAATCAAGGAAATGGAAAATGCAAAGAAAGGTGACATTTGTTTCCCATCTTATCAGGTAACAAGTTCACAGTTGATCCAGGAGTGATTTGTGGTGGTTCAACATATTTGAAATCATGAAAAATTTAAATGGATATTTAAATATCCATATTTTATTCCTTGATTAATCAACTCAGAGTTTAGATTATAAATAAAAACTGAATGAAATAATCTAGCTTTCCACACTGGCAAAGAATGCTCTTTCATTCTCCCGTCATTTTTTTGTTTTTTGGTTTTTTTTTTTGGTCTTACGCTGCTACAGTTTTGCAGAACAATGAACATGTTTGCTTCTTGAATAAGGAAAAGTTATATTCAGTAAAAAGCTTACAGATGTTAACTGGAAGCTGTCCCCTAAGAACAATGCCCAGTAAAGGCCTGTACCCATCACATTTCCAGTGAAAGCATGAACTTGAGTGGTTTTACAGGATAATATTCCACTATTTTATTTTCCTTAAAAAATAATCAGGTCTCCATCGTTGTCCTATTTAATTGAATTTTTGCTGGGCCCTTTGTTTCCCGCTATTAGTTGATGTATTTTGTTTGGTGCCTCTTCCAATCGGAGACCTTAGGGAGGTCTGCCCGTGCCGCAGATCTCCTCGATGCCCATCTTCCTGCGTCTCCTCAGAATCACAGCCATGGAGAGAGGAGGACGGGGTCATTCCATTTACTGAGAATTCCCAAGTGCCCAGTGCTGGGTTTCACCGTGCCCATGCCCTCCAAACTAAGAGCTGCATGGAAGCCCCTGGAAGTAGGTGTGATCCTCCCTAACCCTGGAGATTTTTACCCCAGAGGGGAAAAGAGCTCAACACCTATCAACCAACCTGCCCTTCCACCTCCTGGCCTATGAGCCCTGTGTCAAATCAGCCCTTTGGACCGACTGGCCAGGCACTCTGTAAGTTTCTGCATTTTCAAAGGTGTCTTTTTAATAAACCTTTAGTGCAAAAATACTGGCGTGCAAGATATTTTCTGTGCTTCTGGGCCTGAAAAATGCATATGCCTTATTAAATTGGAATTTCCAGGCAATTTATCTGTAATGTGAACTTTGCTTGTTACAGGGGAAGAAAAATCAAATTAAAAACAAGACTCATTTCACTCTGTATGTAGCTTCACAGGAGCTGCTCGCGTGCTTGCCAAGGCTCGACCTCTTCCAGGTGTCAGCGTTGAAAGACACAGGGCAGGCTGATTAGTAGATCAGGGCAGTGGGGAGGCGGGGGGCGGGGCACCTAACCACAGTCCGGGCCTGCTTCCCTCCTGGGAAGCGGGCTTACTGTCCGCAGGGCCCTGGCAGAGCAGGGAAGGAAGCTCCCAGGCCAGAGGCCTGGGCTTGGTATTGACCTGGAAGGACTTCCAAGCCAGGGGCCCAGCTCTCATGGGGGGGAACCATCAGAAATAGCCCGGGTGATGGCATGGATTGTAGGGAGGGTTGGTATCTTTAGACCAACATACGAGCCTAAGCGCAGCTCATTCTCAGAGCGGAGTCAGTAAGGATGGGAAAGATTATGAGAGCCTGGAAAATGAAAACAAGGAAAGGGGAAATACAGAGTGATTTTCTATTCCTACTGAAGGAAGCAAACAACCCTGTAAAACCACAGGGAAGAAAGGAAACAGTAGGTGTATACTCAGCTCCTCACTTAATTCCAGCCCAATGGGCCCCCTATGTTAGATGAAATATCTGCTTGGGTGATTCAAATCAACCACTTTATTTAAAAACAGAACTAGAAAGAATTCCCAGCAGAAGGAAATACAATGTTTTGAAATAGCTCATGTAGCTATGGCTCGGAGTACAAAGGAAAGGGCATATTTCAAACCTCCTGACAAAACATACACAAGAGACTGAGGGACCAGTGGATTCCAGAATCCTAGCTCAGTTACACAGCACAGGCCACCACAGCATTTGTAGAAATCTAGGGGACAGCGTTCTCTCCTGCTCCTGGGGAACCAGAGCCAAGGAAAGCAGTCTTGCTAACAGGAAGGACTTCTCAGGGACGGAGAGATGCCACAACCATCAGACGTGGACAGGAAGAGCTGCCCAGATCCCCACCATGACAACAAGCAATGCACAACCACACCTAAGGAGCTCACTTTCCACCCTTCAGTGGACACAGGTAGGTTTGGTGTGAGTCCATTATCTCTGCTCTGTCATAGGAAGTAGGAGGTGAGATCACTAGGAATTATCTTTTGCTTGGACCACTCCAGTGCACCTGATTCTTGCTTCTATTCTACTTGCTACAGTCAATTCTTCAAAGAGCAGCCAACTGAAAATTGACCATTTTCAGTGTATATCTCACATGATGTAAGTTCCTGCTCAGAATCCTCCAGTAACTTCCCTCTGGGCACAGAATAAAATCCAAACTCCCGACCATGTCTCCAAGGCTTTGCCTAACTCTCCACCCGCCTTTCATCTATTCATTTGACTGTGTCTCTGGTACCTAGAAGAGTGCCTGGCACACACTGAGTAGCTACTCAGTTGTTGGATGAATGAATGAATGAATGAATGAACAAGCCTTCTTCAACATGCTTTGACTGACCCAGATCCTGGGTGACCCAGAATTCTAAAGGAATTTTGTCCCGAGGTGCCCCATGGACAGACCTCTCAAAGAGGCTACTAGACCATCTCTCTCTCTTGTTACAGCCAAACTCTCACCTACATGCTGCTTCAGATGTGCCTTCATTGGGCTCTGACCTCACCCATGCTGTCAACAAGGGGATTAGTTAGATTAGCCTGTGTGTCGGGGGTCCCGAAGACCCTCCCCACCCCAGGTTCAGTAATTCACTAGGAGGACTTACAGCCCTCAGGACATGGTCACACTCCTGGCTAAGATTTATCACAGGGAAAGGATGCAGAACAAGATCAGCAAGGGGAACAGGCACATGGTGTAAAATCCAGAGAAATCAGGCAGAGTCCTCTCCCAGGGGAGTCACACAGGATGAGCTTACTTCCCCAGCAATGTATTGTCTACCAGGGAACCCCATTAGGGACTCAGGGCCCAGGTTTTTACTGGGCGCTGGCCTTGCAGGCACCCTCTTCCTGGCAGGGAGCAAAATGGCTGACTTTCAGAAGGAAAGCAGGTGTCCAGCACAAACCATATTTTTTAGCACAAAGCCTGAATTCAGGCACAGTGAGCCCTCCTCCCAGGTAGGGTGCTGGGAACCCTCCAGAAATCCAACCTTCCAGGCATCAGCCAAGGGCCAACCTTGCCAGCAGGCCTTTCTGGGGACAGCAGTTTCAGGCTCTTCTCTGCATGTTCCATGATCAGAACAAGGAGACTGATGGGTCAAAAGAAATTCTACTTCGTTTTAGAAATCATTTAATTCCTGGTTCTCCTAAAACCATGTTAATTCTCCTAAAACATATCCAAACCCTTGAGGAAGTCAGAAATCATGAGGGAACACATTCTGTAGGTGAGGTGATGGCTGGCTTCCACCCTCTCACGTATACCCAATGACACGCAGATTAGGTCTTTTGTGTTTATTGCAGGCAACATAGATAAGCAAAAAGAAGAAAATTAAAAGCACCCTCATCTACCTCCAGAAATAAGCATTACTAAAATTTGGTCTAGAAGCTTCCAGACTATGTATAGATACACACATGAACACATGCATGTTTTTAAAGTGACCATGCTGTTCACTCTCTCATTTTGAATAACTATTTGCTGAGCGTCTCGTGTGCCAGGTGCCGAGTGTGGTGCTGGGTGGGCAGCAGTGGATTTCCTGTTTTGTTGGAACTTACACTCTGGCAGGCAGAGAGGATGTTAATTAGTAATTTACATTAGTTATTTAATTACACTGGTGATGACTGCGGCCAAGGCAGTTTCCCTCACATAACCCGTTATGTTCTTCTGTTTTTCAGTATTTGCTTTCTGTTGTATCTAGAACTGGAAACATACATTCATTGATCACCGAGGAGGTGCCACACGATGTGTGTACATTATTACGTATCATCGCCCCATCAGCCTGGAAGGTAGATACTATTACCCCATTCTACAGATGAGGAAACAAAGGCTCAGACTGGGCCAGTAGCTTTTAAGTGGCAGAGCTGTGGTTCCAACACAGATTCTGTCTCCTGAACGTAGTCTGTATTTTTGTTTGCCTTGAGAGTAGACTGTGAGGGTTGGTAATTTTTCTATGCCATTAGCTCTCCAGATCTGGCTTGTGTCAGGGTTAAAAGGTTGCTGGGTATGATGGGGCCTTTCTGCTTTTACCAAGTTCCCCAGGTGGTTCTGGTTTACCAAAGCTTGAGATGTACCACTCAACCCACCACAGTGATTAAACTCGGAAAGGAAACCCTAGGACTGTGTCCTGTGGGTGGGTTTTATTTAGGGGGTTAACTCAGGAACATGGCATTGGAATCTACACAATAGTAACATTTCCTAAAAAAAAAACCAAAACCCAAACTATTAAGTTGATATAATACTCTTTTAAAATCCTATTTCTGTTTATAAAATTTCATACACCCTTGAGAAAGGTTTAATATAATACAGCACATGTGTGTGAATTTAATATCTTCATCACTAGAAAGTCTCAAATAATATTGTCTTAAACTGTTCTTTTATTGGAAGGTTCATATTGACAACTTCTAAGTCAGATTAGAGACCTAACCACTGGGACAAACTACTCAGTTATGGTGGAGATATCAATGGTAAGTGAGGTCTGAGAATCATTTGTTCTAAAAAATAGTCATTCTTAGTCCCCAGCTGCTCTCACTGGTGGGAGAGAAAGGGGCGGGGCCCCAGCCAGCGGGATACTGACCTTGCTCGAGATTACTGTGAATCTTCTGTGCCTGCAGGAGACACTGCCGACCCCCGACCTGCTCCTCAGTGCGTGAGCCCTGTGCGCACGGAGCCTTCCCTGCCAAGCAGAGGGGAGCTGACATTTCCCGGGCACCAGCTACTTGCCGGGATCATGCTTGTCATCTCCAAATACTGGCTCACCGCCTGTGCCAGGCAAGGCAGGTCTGCTGCTCACCTCTCCCAGCAAAGGTCACATCTGCTCTCTTGTTTGAGGCCATTAATCCTTTGTTATAATTTGCTGCCAGTGTCCTTACAAAGGTGCTGATAGGACCTTCTATGACATGGCTTTGGGACCGGGCTTTTTCTATTTAGAGCTTCATCCCCATTCTGAAAACTTATTTCCGAAGATGATTTATGAAGTCTCCCACCCTGCCTTCGAAACCTACGTGAATGCAGCAGTTATTAAAAAAGGAAGCAAAGTCCCCACAGCCCTGATTCTAAATGTCTTGTAAGGTGCCCTCATTATTGACTCAGGCCAAAATGATCACAAAGAAATACGGAGAAATCTAGCAAGACAGATTCAATGTGTAAAGTCACAAATTTAACAACATCAGAAAATTTGGGAAACTGGGACCCTGATACAGTAACTACATATGTGGCTCTTTTCAGTAACAGGCTGAGACTTCAGATTTCTGAAATCCAAGAACACATTTGTCAACTCTAAACAAGAACGTGAGTTGATATCTTCAGTGTTGGTGAAAATATTAAACAGATGCTTTAAAAATGCAACTACAAATTGTTTTTCATGATTAATGATCATTATCATTAATTTTGCTATTAATGATCAGGCCTGGCTCCTCCTCTGTGCACTGTCGTCAGGGTTACATTTCCCACACCTGTAGATCCATGCTGGGTGGCTTTTCCCAAGCACTAGAAACTGCACTTGGAAGGGAACAGGATGACTTGGAATCTGGTACAATCTGGTAAAATGTAAGCTTTCCTTCGTGTGAGGATATTCACCCGTTTGTTCACTTATTCACTCATTCCATGAAGAGTCATCTGGCTTTCACTGTGTTCCTGGGTCCGAGAATGCAAACAAGAACAAGCCAGCAAGGATGGCTCATCATCTGAATATTCCACTGACCATGTCATGAATGAACTTCTGGCCACGTCTGTAATGGTCTCTAACATCCCTCCCCGCTTAACCCTGGTCGGCAGACTTATGAGTCAGCCTCTCAGAGACCAGAACCATCCAAATACATGCCAACCAGCACAGAGCACGATGTTCATCTCACAGAAGACGAGGGGTTCCAGGAAGAGGCTCAAAGCAATGCTGGACTAAGTAAACCCCAGACAATGAGGAAGCAGCAGAGAGAAACCGGTCACCAGACAGAAGAAGAGAAAGGAGATTGAGTTTATCAGGGCCTCAGAAAAGAGTGTTTTGCAGCATGTATGCAAATTCACGTTCTGGGTAAAGAGGCTAAAAATTTGAGTGAGAGGTGCTTGCACGGCTGCTGGCAAATGTATAAGGACAGAAAAAGCATACGTTTTTTAGCAGACAGGTGCTTAATAAAAATTTAAAAGATTATAGTAGGGTTAATTGATGAGAGCAAAGTAACTCAAAAACTTAACATGAGGTCCTTTAAAAAATTATCATAGAGCTCTTACGTGGGCTGATAATTTTATTATGATGTGACTTAAATACTTACATATGGACATAATTCTTGTGCAACTGTAAAACCAAAACAAATTTACAAAAACACGGAGCCAATGAAATTTAAATTAACATCATAAAAACAAGTGGTTTGCCCAGGATTAGGTGATGCCCTCTGGCAAGGGGACGAAACACAGGCGTGGCTTGGAAGGACACCTCTTCATAAATGTGCCAGGCAAGTTGAGCGTGAAGTGTAGCGTGTGCTGTCATGCATGTTGTTGGAAAAACTATGTCAAAGCAAAACAATCCTTGGTTCATCCATGTTCACTCCGAGAACAGTTTATGGCTGGGGTTAAAACAAACTAAGAAACAAATTGATTTTCATCATTTATTGTTCCAAAATAAGATCTCAGTCAAACTTTTTTTGGTTTTAAGTTGGATTTTGGTCCCCACTTTAAATCAGTTCGTCTTCAGTGGTCCTTTTCTCTCCCCGTCTTCTCTAGATAAGGGCTGCTGGTGGTCCCTGCTCTTGAAGGATCACGAATTGGAGGACTTGAGCTGGATGAAGGCCGTGGAGGCAGGACTTTGGGGGTGCTGAGCCCCACGCTGAGACGTGCCCTAGGAAATTACTCCAGGCCCACACGCCTCCACCTAGGACCGCTGAGGCCAAAAAACATCCTCAGGAAGAAAACAACTCGTGCTAAGCCTAACTCTAGAGAAGCGGCCATCTCTTCCCGGAAAATCGCAACGTTTATAAATAGTGAAAACTAAAGGCGCCGCTCTCGATGCCAGCCTCCACTTTGCCCTCAAACATCCCCTTCTGTTTTTTGTGCATTTCTAATACGATGATGGGATTCTGCTGTCTTATCAGGCTTCTTAAAAGGAGACTTTCACTTTCCTATCCCACCAGGCCATGTTTAGGCTGTGCGATGGGGTCCAGTTCTCAGTGGCCACTCATGGGCCCATCCTTAACGTCCCCAGGGCACAGGGAAGGTCCACATTCCTCAGGTCTAATTATGTGAACGTTGCAGTCAAGGTTCGCCCATAGCTCAGCCCTCATGCCCACCCAGGGCCGTGCAGCCCCGCCCCCAGGGATCACCGCCATGCCCCCAAGGAAGCAAAGGGGGCCCTGCTGGCCCTGGGCCAGCCTGTGTCCCGCAAGCCCATCTGCTGGGGTAGAGTCAGGCCAGGGTGGAAGGTGGGCCTGGGCCTAGGACCCTTGGATGGTGATTGAAGGCAGGGTTTCCAGTGTATAAGGGTCTTCCAGAAGGCCAACACTCAAGCGAGGAGGGGGACGGAGTTCCCTAGACACTCACTTTGGGAGATTTGGGGTGACCAACTTGAGACAAAGCAGCCTCTCTTTCTCTGATTTCCAGGACAAAGGTTGGATTTCTTCCTCACCCTGCAGGCATGTAGCTCAGCAACCCGTGGCTTGTGAGGCCATCCCTCTTCCATGAGTGCCCAACTTTACTAACACTTATTAGAAGGCTGAAAAGCAAAATAAAATAAACTAGTTTCGGCATTTCAGAGTTTGGGACGGATAAAGCCCCCTGCAGCGTGTGGCCCAGGTTGGGGGCCTCTCTGCCCAGGGCTGTACAGCTTGCAGGTCAAGTTCAGCTTCTGTCCACTAAAGGCGATGGCGTGGCGGTGTCTGGGCCAGGTGCTGTTTCCCATGGTGGGTTGTCTTGAAGAAACGTGCTCACTGGGAGAGCAAACCGGGATGTCAGAAGACCAGCACAGGAAAGTTAGTCAAACCCCCTGCATTCGTTCTCAGAGCTTATTTTTATTGGGTGATTAACTGACAGGCCATGGCCGTTGCTCAGCCCCTGAGCCTTTGAGCTCAGCTCAGACCAAGCTGGGCAGAGGTATCGGCGCTTTCGAGAAGTCGATGAGCGAGGCTGCCGCAGGGACCACAGTGGGACAGATGGATGGCTGAACCTGGCTTTACGCCTTGAAGTTCGGTGAGCATAGCCTGGCCAGCTGCCACGGAGGAGGTTCTCATGGGCGTGTGCTTGGCTTAGCGGACAGGCCTCCTCCCTCCACTTGAGTCCAGGTGGTGAGCGACTGCAGACACTGCTTCTTACGGAGGCTGGGCTGTGGGGAGAGCCACACGGTTCTTGGGAGGGGCCGAGAGGGTCTGGGCTGCATACGGAGAGACCGCGCCTGGAGCGCATTTCCACTGACCTTGGCATGGCCCATGGTCTAGCTGAGTTATCCCCCAAGCAGGTGATTCCGCTGGCTCCCCTGTGGGAAGGAGCTGGCAGGCATCTCCCACCACAGAGCCCTGGGCCACACATGCCCAGCCCCGGGCACTGATGTCCTACATTCACTCCATGCGTATTTTTGGAAGACATGTTAGGAGCCCAGAGCTCTGCTAGGGACTGGGGAGACTGCAGTGAACAAGGCAGGAAGCTCCCCGCCCCCTGATGCGGACCTTCGCAGAGGGCATTCATCGCCGGACACTGCACTTTGCACACGAGGTGGTGAGTGCACATGATGGGGAGCGGCTGTCTCCCTCTCTTCCCAAGCCCAGTGATTTGTCACACGTCTGGTCCGTCGCAGGTCTTAGTCAAGGACGGGTGAGCGCATGAGCAAAATGCCAGTGCGTGAAAAGCAAACGGGAGGACAGGCTACGGAATTCCGAGGAGTCAATGTCCCAGGATTTGCAGGGTGTGTGAGGACGGCCGTGTGCCTGGTCCACGCGGCATGCGGTGGGTAAGTGGCCCCGGTGCGGTCAGGTGTGCGGAGCCACAGAGCTTTTGACAAGGGCGACAACGCATCCTGGGCCTCTGAGCCTCCCGCTGCCCGAGGACGCCAGCTGTTTCCTCATTCTTGCCTCCCCACCATCCACCCATCCTGCTCCCCAGACCTGAGGCCCCCAGCCCTCTACCCTCCCAGCCTTCGTTTTAGCTGCTGGTTTCTGCCGGGAATTCTGTCCCCAGCTCTCTGCTTGGCTGGCTCATTATCATTCTTCAGACCTCAGTTCAAATGTCACCTCCTTCCTACCCAGCCCATCTAAGGGGCCTCTCCCATTGACTCCCCATCCCATCAGGCTGTTTGCTTTCCCACTGGCATGTGCTGTACCCTGCAGTCAGCCTGCTAATGTGGTTATGTATTGATTTACTTGTTCACTGCCCATCTCCCCACTGGAATGTAAGTTCTACAAGAGGACAAAGGCTTGTTCACAGCTGTCCTCAGGGCCTAGTTAGGGCCCAGCTCGTGGTGCAAGTTTAGCAAGTGTTTGCTGAATAAATAAATAAGCCAGTATGGTTGCATGGAGGCAGAATATAAGAAGAGTAGTCAGCCCGTCCAAAACACTTACTTTGAGCCTTGTTGTTTTATATCAAAAGTAGTATTTACAATGGACATTTCTCGACGGTCCACTGCAGCATTTAAAATCTCCCAGGACCCTCTGGGATGGTCCACATGAGAGACTTTTACTCATTTTACATGTTTCCTGTCTGAACTCTAGAAAAGGAAAACTTATGCTTTCTGGATGAATCAACCTCTTCTAAACTGACTTCCCAGAAGACTCAAAAAGAACCCAGGTAATTCTTTGCACTTGTCTTGATTGCTTGGTTGTTTAAAAAGAACATCGCATATGCTTTTTGTGTCTTGAACTTTTCATCTAATTGTGATTAAAAGAACATCTCAGTTTAGCCAAGAAGGAAGAGTTGTCTCCAACGTCGCCAGTTCCTAAAACAACACTCCTAGAAGGAAATAAGTGAAAATCCCTTAAAACTCTATATATTCTTTGATCTAGAAATTCCTTTGCTAATAATTTAGCCTAAAGAAATAGTAAGGGAGCAACTTCTAAAATTTGGGAATGCTGGGTTAATAAAATCAAAGCTTCCCCTCCTTTGCAGGGCTTCTCAGAGCCTTGAAAATGTAGATTCACACTGTGAATATCCGAGAAAGGGCCTCAGAACACAGCATTACTCAAACTTATTTGGCAGAGTTATTTAGCTACAAGAATGTTTCTTCCGTCACTGTTCATTATAGAAAAATTAAAGAAATACCAGGTAACTGTCTATCAAAAGTGATTAGTTACCCAGATAATGAAACACCATGCAGATATTAAAAGGCATGACAGGACTTCCTTGGTGGCGCAGTGATTAAGAATCTGCCTGCCAATGCAGGGGACATGGGTTCGAGCCCTGGTCTGGGAAGATCCACATGCCGCAGAGTAACTAAGCCCGTGCGCCACAGCTACTGAACCTGTGCTCTAGAGCCTGCGAGCCACAGCTACTGAGCCAGCGTGCCACAACTACTGAAGCCTGCGCGCCTAGAGCCCGTGCTTCACAACGAGAAGCCACCGCAATGAGAAGCAGCCCTAGCAAACTGATACAATACTATATAAACATTAGGTTGAATCATAAAGTTGTCATTTTATTGGTCAAAACCCATCAAATATCAGCAGTTTCATATGGCCCAATCTAATCATAAGTGTATATACAATAAAAATGACATGTCATAATTGTGCATTTTCTGCTACTGGACAAGAGTTCTTTGAGGTCCAGGAGACACGTCTTATTTATCTTTGCTTTCTCTTCTCCCCAGGCATCCACTGGCATTTGGTAAACATTGGTGACTGATGAGTAAATTACCAAGATGAGCATTTTGAATTCCCGTTCCAATAGAAGCCTTAATACGGCTCATATCAAGGCTAGTTCTCTCATTAAAAAGAATTACCGTGCACTTATCGGCAGGAGCTACTGAACTGTTTGCCAAGACCTTTTCTTCTCACTTCATAGGAACACAAATTAAATGTGTCTTTACCACACACACACACACACACTCACACACAGCCCAGTGTTATCCAACCCTTCTTGGGTCACACCACTCACACACACAGGCTTGCGGCATCAGAGGGCAAGAGCGGGCATCTTCTCCCCAGGCTCCTGGGTGGGCACCAAGGACTTGAAGGCCAAGGTCAAGGATGGGCTGGGAGGCAGAGAGTGAGTGGTATGTGGTCCCAGCACCCCCCCCCCCCCCGGTGTCCTGATCCCTCTCTTCACGCACCATTTCCACTCCTGCCTGTCCAGACCACAGCCCAGGGCATCTGAGCGTATGATGCTGGGCTCTTACTCCTGGGAGGAGCTGGGGCTCTGGGTATAGTCACATTTCTAAAATCTTCTGCTATGCAAGAGAAAAAGAAAAGCGCCTTCCCTTCAAATGCATGAGTCAAAATTGACACAAAATAAACTAAACCCTTGAATCACAAAAAAATGGCCAAATTAGCAGATGCAGGAAAAGGCTGCCATCTCCTGAAACCATGTGGTTTACTCTCTGGCTCTCCCAGTGTGGACCTTTGAGCCAAGCTGTTGGCTGGTCCCTTCAAGAGATCTGTCATTCCCAAACCTGGCCAGTCCTTGGGCCTCATGTCCCTAACACATGGTCTCTTGGAAAGCTATTCCAAGCCTTCTTCAACCTTTGAACGTAATTTTGTCTTTCGGGGCCTCTACTGTCAATTTACTAACATTCTTGGCTTTTAAATCTCCTACATTGACATTTTATTGTGCAAAACTGAATATATTTTCTTCTCAAGATGGCAAGATTGTAAGTTGCTTCCTTGAGCGCCCACCACTAAGATGGTGGTCCATGGGGGAGATGGGTAGGTTTGCGATATAGCGAGTAGAAGAAAATGGTAGCATCTAGGCGATGGGTGAATGAGTGCTTGCTATAAAATTCTTTCAACATTTTGTGCATTTGAAACTTTCATAAAGTTGAGGGAAAAAAGGATGAATGTGTCTTTTTTTGGGACAGTAAGCACCTTCTGTTCCCACATTCATGTCTTTCTACAAAGAGACCATGAACCTTAAGGAGGTCACACACTGTATGACTGCATTCATCTGAAATCTCCAGGCTAGGCAAATCCATAGAGACTGAAAATAGATTAGTAGTAGATTAGTAGAAAGATTAGTGGTTGTCTGTGGCAGAGGAGAGGCAGAATGGAAGTGATAGCTAAAGAGAATAGATTTTTTTCTGGGGTAATGAAAATGTTCTAAAATTGATAGTTGTGATGGTTGTGCAACTCTGTGAATATACTAAAAACCATTGAAATGTACATTTTAAATGGGTAGATTGTGGGGTATGTGAATTATGTCTCAATAAAGCTGTTATTTATTTATTTATTTTTGGCTGCGTTGGGTCTTCGTTGCTGTGCGTGGGCTTTCTCTAGTTGAGGCGAGCGGGGGCTACTCTTCACTGCGGTGCACGGGCTTCTCATTGCGGTGGCTTCTCTTGTTGTGGGGCAAGGGCTCTAGGCACGTGGGCTTCAGTAATTGTGACACGTGGGCTCAGTAGTTGTGGCTCGTGGGCTCTAGAGCGCAGGCTCAGTAGTTGTGGCGCACAGGCTTAGTTGCTCCGCGGCATGTGGGATCTTCCCAGACCAGGGATCGAACCCGTGTCCCCTGCACTGGCAGGCAGATTCTTAACCACTGCATCACCAGGGAAGCCCCAAAGCTGTTAGATATAAGAAAAATACCTTCAAGGAAGTGAGCTCTCCATGGTTTCCAAGGTGATTAAAGCACAGCAGCAAAACAAGACAAAAACCAAACACCCTTCCAATGATGCTCTTCAGAATATTCTACTAATGAACTGCAGAAAGCCAAAAAATGACAGGGGTATTTTGATTTTCTTTCATTTTTGCCTGCTTGACATATGCTGGGTCAAACGAAGAACTCTCTGAGTCTCATCTACGGGATCTTTATTCTTACTTGTAGTGACTGCAGCAGAATGGGCCATGGTCACTAGTTGCCTGGTGAATGAATGAATGACGAATGAGGGAGCAAGCACCCTGCTCTCCCCTTGGCCGTTCCTATCAATTCACGTCACTGTCTTTGAATGAATGTTTCACTTATTCTTAGTCATGAAGGTTACAGCTGTTTCTTCATGGTATCAAGGATTCTTGTTTCTCCCTTGAGCCTTGGTTTCCCATCTATAGAACAAAGGGCAGGTTCACCGATGGTCTGTAAGGTTCTTTCTAATGCTAGTAAATTATGACAGTCCTTACCCAAACAATAGTTTGGTACTCATGGCTGAGTAAAAAGTTATAAAATTATTCCTGGTGGGTAGATTCAAACTGAAGTCCTGGGAGTTTCTTCTACATGATGAGTGACATTTTACAATATAGTGTAAATGCAGAGAGTGGAAAGTCAGTCATTAAAGGTGAGAAAAATAAACAGCTGGCAAAGAATGCCTGTATAAATTGCTCACTCTGACTTCAGGGGGATAATTTTTTTAAAGTAAGATCATGAGAAGTAGATTTATGTCCCCAGATCCAATGCAAATGCAGGATTTGTACAATAACCACTTATCAGGTCCCAAAGAGCTGATTTATGGCCCAGCGGCCCTACTTTGTATTCTGATGGGCTCAGAAAGTTAACTGACAACACAGAAAAAAATATCCTCCGACTCACTGCAGATGATGGGTTATAAATGAGCACAACTTGATTTTCTGCTCTGGAAAAGTAGTGTTTTGAAACTCTCATTAGAAATTAGTCGTTAAAGCTCTGCCCAAACTTGACTGTTTGGCCCATTGCTTTATTGCTGGTTTAGTCATTTAATTTCCTGACAGCGTTGGGCAGGGAAACTACTGCCTTTGCTTTGGAACATTCTAGGTCAACTTCTTTGTCTAGATTTAACACCAAGTCAGCCAGACTGCGCCCAGGACACATTACACTGCTGGCCTCTGCAGAGGTTTCGCGCCCATGTACGACAAGCTGGGTGGCACAGAACTGGTATCCAGCGCGTGGGATGATGGGAAAGCCATCCAGGTACCCTTAGCCCCCACCTGCTCTGCGGGAGACACTGCGCTGGCCTGGAGCAAGTGGACACAGAGGGATGACCGGGCTTCTGACTCTCCTCCCCCAATGTCAGTGGAGAGACTGAAGTAATGTTTACCGGACTGGGTGCCCTATGGTTCTGGCCCCAGAATCACCTGCGGAATTAAAGACACAGATTCCCAGGTCCTGACACTGAACTTCTTGAGCTGGTAGGTCCGAGGGAGGGCTTAAGCCTCTGTGATTTTAACACCTCCATCGGTTTTTGATGCTGGTCCAGGGCTGGGCATTTGGGATTCGCTGGGGCCTGGGGCTCTGCCATTCCTTTAAGCAGCTGGAAGGTTGAGGTATAGAGTCCAGTGCATTTGATCTAAGGGGGATCAACAAACAGGTCAGGAACCTTCTCCCCGGCTGGGGGATGGCCACGAAGCTTCCTTTTCACCCTCCATGTCCAGTTAATCACCAAATCATTTTGATTCTACTTTCTTCATGCTTCTCAGATCGGTTGCACGTCTTTGAATTCTCTTCCTTGCTGCTCTGGTCCTAGCTGCCATCATCTCTTAAGCGGCCTCGCGGCCTCTTCCCTCTTCCCCTAACATCTGTCTTGTGCCTGAATGAGCTTTTTCTAAAATTCAGATCTGATCATAACATCCTTCTGAGTTCAGTCCTTCAGGTGTCCCGACTGCCTACAGATCAAGGCTTAAATCCCACAGCGGGCCACACAAGACCCTTTACTGTCGTGCTCACTCGTTGAGTGAGCAGCTCTAGCCTCTGTGCCTTTGCCTACGTTTCCTGGGCCTGCACACCCTTTCCCTGGCCTGCCTTCAAGTCTCAGCTTGGCTGTCTCTTCCTTCCTTGACTCTTACAGGCAGACACAGATGTGCCTTCCTCTCTGCCCTTGTCATACTGTCCTGTTTTGCCCTTGAAGGTCATTTTCATCACAGCTTTTATATTTATAATTATAAAGTGTTTGTTTATACAGCTACCCTTTCTTCTAGACTAGGTGAGCCTGGATAGTAGAGGCCATGTATGTTTTGATGTCTATATATCCTCAGGATCTGTGAATCCTGGGGTTGGATGATCCTGGAACTGGTAGGAAGGCTGGGGAGACACACAGGGGTTCACCCAAAGGCCGTACCAGGGGAGCTACTCCTAGCCAGGTCTCCTCTTGGGGTTGCCCTGGTTTCAACACAGCTCTTGTTCAACCAGCAGCCTGTATCTCTGCTGACCTCTCTCCATCAATAATATTATTCCTTTGGGGAGGCCGGTACTCAGGTTGGTGGAGAATGGTGAGGTAAGTGTAGAGGTCTCCAGGAGAGCTTCCCAGGACCCCTTCAGGAGGACTTAGGAGATGGGCTCCAATGTAATTTCAGGAGGCCTGAACTGGGAAGAAATCTCCCATGGCCAATTTGAGCTTGTTCAAGTTCATCCACCCATGTATTCATACATCCATCCATGTATCCATCCATTTATCCATTCACATATCCATCTCTGCATCTGTGCATCCAAGCATCCATCCATGTATCTATCCATTCATGTATCCATCCATCCATCCATTATTTCAGTATTCATCGGATGGCTACTGTGTGTTAGGAACTCTTATGTATTACTACATCTATGACAGAACTATTATGCTCTAGAAGGAGCTAGATTATTAACAGTATGTAAACAGACAATATAATAATTTCAGAGAGTGACACATGCTCTGGAAGCCATCACATTGGGCAATGGTACAGGGAGCGACTAGTAACAGGTGGGCAGAATTAGGGAGGGATTATTTAGAAAGCAGTGACCAAGGAACGCCTCTCAGAGGAGATGACAGATGAGACTTAAATGAAAAGGAGATAGTCAAGTAGAGATACAGTGGGGAGAACATTCCAGGCAGAGGAAACCATGGTGAGCTTATGAATCAGGGAGGAGCCTCCAACTGGGAAGCAGTTTGGGGATAGTGGCTAGAACAGAGGCCAGCAGATAGACCCGAGTTCAAATCCCCACTCAGTCATTAACACCTGTGGGTCACCGGGAGTGGTACCAACCTTTCTGAGCTTTTTCTCTCCCGTATGTAAAATGGAGACACTAAAACCTTACTCATAAGGTGGTTGTGAAGATTACATCACATGTGGATCATGGTCCTTGGCATGGGGTAGCTTCTCAAACTCACATATTTCAAAATCCTTTTGCCGAGTGAAAGTCACCATACTTATTGCATCAGAATCCTGAGACAGGGGAGAAGACTGATCACCTAGGTTCTGGTAACCAGTTTCAGACTGACACTTCTATCTGACTTCGGTTTCCTTCCATATTTTAAAAATACTCTATGTACTCCCTTTATTATGCATGTCACCCAGCTCTAGTTACTGTGAAACTAGAAGGTCACAGCTTGGCTCCAGGCTCAAAAATATGGCACCTGTCAGGCGCATGATTTAAGAACTTGGCCTTCCTCAGTGGAACCACAGCGTAGTAAAATCCAGTCAACGATTCAATCCGTTGCTGCTGAGTAAAAGCTGGGAGAAATCTTAAGCTGCTGTATTAACACTAAACCTTTTATTAGTAAATGTTTTTAGTAAGATGACATTGAACCCCCTACTTCCCTCCTCCAGTCTCCAAACAGCTCAGCTTTGGAAGGAGGGCCAGAGACTCCGGACAGGAAGCAGTGACTGTGCTGGACGAAAAAAACCCCCAAACCCCCAAAGAAAACCAAGATAAAAACAAAGCACCTTACAAGGGTGTGGGCCAACAGGACACACAAACCCAATCTGCTCAGGCCTGTTATTTTAGGCTTCCCTCTTTTGATTACATTCACATCTGGCTCTTATTTTCCTTTTAGATTGCCAGAGGTGCACTGGTCAAGGTTCAACATCTGGTTTTCTGGAGGAAAAAGAAAGCCCAGATTAGTAGCATTTGCCCATTTCTGTGGTGGTAATACTTCCACCGTGACTGACTTCGAGTCTCTCATGATGCCATGGAGTGCGGAATTGGACAGAGATGGTAACAACTGGCTCTTGCGAGCTGCTCTGAACTGGCTCTGGGCCAAGACTCCACGTCACCACCCTAACGTCATGACCACCTCCTCTGGTTGGGTACACCGTCAGGCATGCACACATGACAGCTCATATAATCGTAACCATCACTGTTTGAGGATTGTTAGTACCGGTTCAAGGATAAGGGGACTGAGCTCAGAGGGACTGTGCGGGCCGCACAGGCTCACACCATGAGAAGGTGGCACTCTGCCCCCGCCCCCATTTCAAGCCCTCCTGTTTCTTCCCTGGATTAGTACCTTGCTTCTCAACAGGCTTCATGACTGCAGTGTCCCTGGGGTCCTCCCTCAGTGCTCTTTTGTGTATATAACTGTCTACCCCAGTTCAGAACTGAGTCCAGTTCACTTAGCTTGCCCTAGAATGCAGCCTATACTTCCTCATACAATCCCTTTACTCTGGCAAAATGGATTTCCCCACTGTCCCCAGATGTGCCTAAAATCACTGACCACCCTCTCCCATCAGCTTTTCCCTACCCTGCTTATCCAGGATGGTCCCATGCAAATCCTGGCCCCTCCTACCAGCCCTGCTGGACCACCTTAGTCCCTGGGGCGCTCTTCCTCTTTTGAGTGTCTACAGTGTTTATGCCTGGACTACTCGCTTGGGCCTCAGCACCAGTGGCTTTTTTTTTTTTTTTTAAATAAATTTATTTATTTAATTTATTTATTTTTGGCTGTGTTTGGGTCTTCACTGCTGCATGTGGGCTTTCTCTAGTTGCGGCGAGCGGGGGCTACTCTTTGTTGCGGTGCGCGGGCTTCTCATTGCGGTGGCTTCTCTTGTTGCGGAGCATGGGCTCTAGGCACGCGGGCTTCAGTAGTTGTGGCTCGTGGGCTCTAGAGCGCAGGCTCAGTAGTTGTGACGCACGGGCTTAGTTGCTCCGTGGCATGTGGGATCTTCCCAGACCAGGGCTCGAATCTGTGTCCCCTGCATTGGCAGGTGGATTCTTAACCACTGCGCCACCAGGGAAGAATGCATCGGTGGCTTTTGTAAAAACTCTGCTGTTTGATTTCTTACTGCTTCCAGGAGACCACAAGCTACTGGAAGGTAGAGACAGTGTGGTCTGCATAATTATAGAAGAGCCACAGACTCTTGCTCAGACAGGTGTTTAAGAACAGTGCCCAGAGAAGAATGTACGTGACTTGTCCACTGTAGAGCAATTGTAAGGAAGGATTCCGCTACACTGGGGTCTCAGACCCCACAGTAGCCTTACGAGAACAAACTCAATCTATTAAAATATATTTTAAAACAGCAAATCTCATTCTCTCCTCCCTTTAAACTATATTTACTTGTTACAAAGAGCAAGAGAAGGCAACGTCTCCATGGCTGAGTGTGCAAAAGACACGAGTTCTTCTGTGCTCTGGGTATGGGATACAAGATATATCATAACTCAATTCTCCGATCCATAGAGTTTTGGAGGATAGATGGGGCTGTCAACCCTAAATGAAGCTGGTCTGGATGGCTGCGGGCTGTGACCTTCAGGTGACTTTGGTCGAGCCTTCAAGGAGCGTGGTCACCCAACCCTAGCAGCGGTTGGCTGTGCCTGCATTTCCGGCTGCATCTAACAACCACTCCAGCCAGAAAAAGAGTGTGGGATTCTGATGCTATGGAAACATGGTACTACTGATGATGCTGTAGGTGCAGATGTGAAAACTCCCAGGTTTGGGGAGGCTCATGCCTCACTGCCGAGACCACCCACCCCTAGCAACACCCTGCTGGAGCCCTATCCGTTTTGGACACAGTTATGAGCCACTCCATGGAGGGTGTGTCAGGGAAAACATTCTGCAAGGATCCTGCTCCATAGGAGAGGCCCCGTGGGACTTACCTTCCAGAACGGACCACCCCTGGGTTTGGTTTGCATGGAGTCCACATCTGGCTCTTGTGAGCCGAGTCAGGGTGCAGAAGTTAGTGAGGGCAAAGCTTGACAAATTCTGGAATCAAAATCACTGTCATATGTGCCTGATCAATGGAATGCCACATGACCATTTGCCTCTCACTACTAATTTGCCTTAAAAAGGGGCAGAGACCAGAAGAGATGGAGGAGTTAGTTTTAAGAGACACTGACAGTGCCCTGGCACTCGTACCCCTTTAGTGCACATCAGGCTGGTGTCACCTGCCAGCACCTCCATTTCTCTGTCTGAGATCTTGCTCTGGCAGCCAGAGCCCTTTGCCCACCTGTGCAATGGGCTGGAGTGCTGGGGAATCAGCCCCACTCAGAGCGCCCCTCCCCCACAACCGATGGGAATTGACGTATAAATACCCCAGCTCCATCGCTTCCGGTCAACTAAGCCTCCACGGGCTCCTGGGGTTCCTCGAGCAGGACTGGCCCCCTTTGCCCACAGCGGTAGCTGGCTGGACAATGCAAAGTGCACTGGTGCATTCCCTTCCCTGTCTCACTTTCCACTCCCTTGCTGGTATTTTATGAGATCACCTCCCAAATAGACAATTTGCACCCAATCCCTGTCTCAGTGTCTGCTTCTGGGACAACCAAAACTGAGACATTTGTGTCAACAGAATTCCTATTGGGCAGTGGTTAATTCTTCCGGAAGCCAGTGCCTAGACCAGCATGAAATGACTTCATCCAGGAGAGTGGTGAGTTAATTACAATGAGCTCTCCTTAGTGTTTCAACAATAGGAGAGGAAACAGAGCAGAGGAAGTCCTGAATGGGTTTCCATGAACGAAAATCCAGAGAAAGGTGTCTGGCACACCTGCAGGCTGAGGTTTTAACAAGCTGCCTCTCGGGATCACAGAGAGATAACAGGCTTTGCATGCAGGGGCGATGGTTAATTGACCTACTTTTTCCCAAACTAACTCTTTCAACCCTCACTGAAGCCCTGCAGGCAGGTATTTCATTACCACTGAGAGATAATCAGACACTGAGACACTGTGGGGTTAAAGGTCCTCATCAATCCCCACCAGACGTGAATGAGGTCACAGATGGGGAGACCCAGCCCTGGCTCACTCACGCACACAGTAGGTGCTCACTTAATAAGATTTCCTGTTTCTTCCTGCTGTTCTGATGTACCCCCTCAGAACAACAGCCTGGCCCATTTCTCAGGTGTTTGAGTCTGTTTCATGCCATAGAAGAAAGATAAAACCGGGACTCTTGTATCTGGTATTAGTGACGTAGGCAATTCAGACCAATCCTCCCACTAAGCAAGCTATAAGATGTTGGAAAATATATATAAAAAGAGGAAATGGGGAAGAAGTCAGGATGGGTTAGAAGACTGTAGGATTGCAATCAGTACAGGCCTCTATTTTCTCACACCCTTAATGGCTATGACCTCATTTTGAGGGGAGTCTTAGAAAGTTTTGCAGGTAATTTCGTCAATCTGAAAGTTGAACCCTTTCCAAAGAGTTTTTGATTTTGGAAAGAAGGAGCAAGACTAGATTATACCTAATCAAGGAAACAGTCATTACAGAGGCCAACAGGGGAGAAAGAAGTGGAGATGAGTGGTTCCAAGGGTTGGTGGGGGGTAGGAGGAATGAATGGGCAGAGCACAGAGGGATTGTAGGGAGTGAAACTACGCAGGATGATACTATCATGGTGGACACGTATCCTTGTAGATGGGTCCAAACCCACAGAATGTACAACACCAACAGTGAACCCTAATGGAGACTGTGGGTTTTGCGTGAAGAGGTATGTTCGTCAGTTGTAACACATAGTCCACTCTGGTGGGGTGCTGGTAATGGGGAGGCCGTGCATGCGTGGGGTTAGGGGTGTATGGGAAACCTCTGTACCTCTCCCTTTGCTGTGAATCTGAAACTGTTCTAAAAAGTAGTCTATTTAAAACAGTGGGCAAGTCTAGGTTTCCCCAGCTTTATGGAAATAAAATTAACTCAGCAAAATGGAAGATGGTATCGAGAATACAACATTAAAGGTAAATTGTAGACACAGGCGAAAGATTTCTGACAGAACGCTCATCAAGCACGGAGGGAATGTAAGCACAGACCGGGAAAGCGGGAGGGAATGCACATATTCCTCCCCACTCCCCGCACGCCAGTTCTTCTCCCTTCATTTTGGTGAAAATACTCCGATTGCTACCACCCCATCCCCAGTAAAGTCTGTCATCAAAGTCAACCGTCCCCTGGCTATGGGTGGGCCCTGACCCAAACCAGGCCATCAAAGTCACTCTCAAGTCGGACTCCAGGCCTCGGCAGACAGCGGGGCTGAGCCCACGCTCTGACGCTGCTGCCCCTGGCCTCTCACGCGACTCTGGGTCCCACATGCTGTGACACCTGCTTCTTGATTTCGTGAACACCGACATAGCCTTCTGATGCATTTTGTTTCTTTTGCATACACTTTACAGAGTTAATTTCTGTTGCTTGCATCCAACTTCAACAGATAAAAAGCCCATTTCAGACACAGGACACTATTTGGAAATGCATTTTACTAATACTGCTGCTGCTAAGAAGGAGAGGTGCCGGGGCCTGGTAGTTAGGAGCCCCAGGCTGAGGGGATGAAATCCCCCTCCCTCTCCACGGCCTGCAGAAATGCCTGAAAATGCTGAAACAAACCACTGCCCGCAGGAAATCCCGGCACTGCCTGCCGGGGCAAGGTCAGCAAAGATAAAGTGGATGGGTTCTTGGAACTGAAGAAGAGCTGTGAAGGAAGCATTATCTAATCCCGATCAAGGAAAAAGGACCGTTAATCTCTGATGAGAAAACAGACTTTGCGTTAGCCGTAAGTAACACTGCACCAAGTGGAGGAATAGCCCAAGTGATTATTACACAGAATTTAATATTTATGCCAGCATGAACTGACAGCAATAAAGCTCCATTTCATACCTTTTGTGGAATGAGGTGGGGGCATTTATGAACAAAGGCATGCATGCATGAATGAAGAAATGCGCTAAATGTAGCAATAAAACTCCCACTCTCGAACCTAGCTGCTGCTTTTTCCAACCCTAGCCAGAAGGCCCTTGCTCAGCAAATAACAATTACCTGAGATTACAAATGATGTACAGAAACAGATGGGCATACGGAACACACTCATGCTTCTCCTTTCTCTTAAAAACACGAGAGAAATGGGAAAAGGTAGTCGGCAAAAACTGTAATTAAGAATTAAAGACACAGGATTAATCTCCAAAATTTACAAGCAGCTCATGCAGCTCAATATCAAAAAAACAAACAACCCAATCCAAAAATGGGGAGAAGACCTAAATAGACATTTCTCCAAAGAAGATATATAGATTGCCAACAAACACATGAAAGAATGCTCAACATCATTAATCATTAGAGAAATGCAAATCAAAACTACAATGAGATATCATCTCACACCGGTCAGAATGGGCATCATCAAAAAATCTACAAACAATAAATGCTGGAGAGGGTGTGGAGAAAAGGGAACCCTCTTGCACTGTTGGTGGGAATGTAAATTGATACAGACACTATGGAGAACAGTATGGAGGTTCCTTAAAAAACTAAAAATAGAACTACCATACGACCCAGCAATCCCACTACTGGGCATATACCCTGAGAAAACCGTAATTCAAAAAGAGTCATGTACCACAATGTTCACTGCAGCTCTATTTACAATAGCCAGGACATGGAAGCAACCTAAGTGTCCATCGACAGATGAATGGATAAAGAAGATGTGACACATATATACAATGGAATATTACTCATATACAATGGAATATTACTCAGCCATAAAAAGAAACGAAATTGAGTTATCTGTAGTGAGGTGGATGGACCTAGAGTCTGTCATACAGAGTGAAGTAAGTCAGAAAGAGAAAAACAAATACCGTATGCTAACACATATATATGGAATCTAAAAAAAAAAAGAAAAGAAAAGAAAATGGTCATGAGCAACCTAGGGGCAAGACAGGAATAAAGACGCAGACCTACTAGAGAATGGACTTGAGGACATGGTGGGGGGAAGGGTAAGATGGGACAAAGTGAGAGAGTGGCATGGACTTATATATACTACCAAATGTAAAACAGATAGCTAGTGGGAAGCAGCCGCATAGCACAGGGAGATCAGCTCGGTGCTTTGTGACCACCTAGAGGGGTGGGATAGGGAGGGTGGGAGGGAGGGAGACGCAAGAGGGAAGAGATATTGGGATATATGTATATGTATAGCTGATTCACTTTGTTATAAAGCAGAAACTAACACACCATTGTAAAGCAATTATACTCCAATAAAGATGTTAAAAAAAAAAAGAATTAAAGACACATTCTCATTGAAGATGAAAACAGATGCATATCATCAGAACCCCTCCTTATGGGAGACTAAGGAGGCATTTCCCAGTTTTGTCTTCTCTAAAAAAGCTACTAAATGTAAACAAACCAAAAAAATCCACAGACTCCAGGATGTCAACACTCTGCCTGTTTAAGTCATGAATACTGAACAGTTCCTGAGTCTATTTTGTGACACTAACTTGCGTTACAGTCTCTATAAACAATGTTTTAAAACTGTATCTCCTACTGATGGTTGAGAGTCTTTATCAATAGGTAAGAAAGCTCAGCTGTAGTGACGCAAACAGCCTCACACGTTTAGTTACCGGATATTTGCAGAGCACCTTGGTTGTAGGGAACTGGGAGATAGCTCCCCTGCCAGAGCCACCAAGTACCCCATGAAAACACACCTGAGATCGTTGGGTAGCCGGCTCAGGCAGATGGTCAGTTTGGACCTATGCTTCACACTGTGTGCGTGTTTTAATGCCAGCTGCATATTACTTAGAGTGTAAAATTTACATCTATTAAGTGTTTCCGTCAATGATAAAAGAAATCTTTTTAAGGACAAGGATATTAATGGCACTTGAGGCAAGTCATTAAAGCAACATGATCCTCTCGACATTTCCAGAAACCATAGTCAGGGCCCAAAGCGCCATCTACTATCATATGACTTGCGTGGACGTGATTGTCATGGCTTCTGCGTCCTCTGTTTCTTCTTCTTCTAGCCGACCGCCTGCCTTTACTTTGGGCAGCCAGCCCTCTGCCACCCTGACCCCAGGGTTTTGCTTCTGCACCAGCTCCCCTGAGTTGACCCAGGCCTGTGGTCAGTGATTCCTCTAGGCTAGACCCCTGATCCGCTCTGGACCCAGGAATTCTGCTGGAACCCTGGGAAGGAACTTTCCTGGGGCTGTGCACCTGGAGCTATTGCTGGGGTTTTGCGACATGAAGTCAGGACTTACTTGAGAGTGAAGCTGATGGCGAGGAGGGGGAGTCAAGAGGGAAAGAAGACTCCTGAGAGCCCCGCCCTGATGGCGCATGCAGGCCTGACATCACCAGTGTGCACTGTTCTGATTGGCTGGTGCCACCACTAACTGTTCCTATTTGAATATTTCCCACCAACACTCAGATCTGGCTCTAGCTAAAATCCCACGTCCCAGTTATGCGAGCTAATCAGTTCATTTTTTTTTCTCTCATGCCAGTTTGACTTAGGTTTCATTTGTTACTGAGAATCTTGACTATAGATGAGTTCACCATTTGTGAGGGTTAAAATTTAAGTAACAAGGCTTTATGCCTATAGATTTGAAAATTAAACTTTTTTTTTTTTTTTTGGTTGGAGGGAAATTTGAGAGAGACAAAGATCTACTTGGATTTTGTTTCCCTTCTTTGAAATGCCCTCCCCCCTCTCCCAATTCTTTATAAAAGAGTGTAGTGCTTGTTAGGAATCAGCCTGGCTTCATCAACAATAAGTTGGTCAGAAGAATCTCATTTCTCATGAGAATGAGGTAACCTCTACCTGAACTCAGGTGAGGCATTTCATACTGTCATGTGGGAAAGATGGATGCTGGGGCGATGACCAGCTCTTGGGTGAGCTCCCCCTGCTGGAGGGGCCGTTTCCAGTGGGTGTCGGATTATCACACTTTGCTCTGTTGACCTGTCAGTTAGAGAGCTAAGTGTATTGGATGGAGAGAGGGTGAGATGAACCCACGAAGAAAGAGGTGCAGGCACTTGCTCCTAAGCTGGGTCAATCTGTTGTGCAGTGATAGAGACAGAGGCTAAGACACACAGTTCCCTTGTTACTGGCTTGAACTATATAATCAGTCCATTAATTAAAAGCTCAAAGGGCTCAGATTGCTTTGACCTGAGGCTTCTTTGGCCTGAATCATGCTAGTATTTGAAAGCAAAAGTCTCCCCGCCCCCTTAGCATTTCTTTACTAGTAGCTTAGAAATGCACTGTCATTTCAAAGTCACTTTGCAGAACGTTTTTTACTATGTTAATAAAAATCCAAGTGATGTATGAACAAACGTGGTAGGGCTGAATCTTTAGAGAAGCAATGTTGTTTTATACACCTCTCTACACTTTTATTATGTATGTGTTTAACATAATATGTGGCAGATATGACGTGTGGTGAACTGAACAGAGAGCCTAGCCGTCCAGGGCAAAACAATGTCTATAACATTGAAATCAAGAGGCAATGTGGTATTTTTCCAAGAAAAGGGAAATGTGTAGACGAATAACAGAGGTAAAATATAAAACATTGGCTCAGATTCTGTAGCAAGGTGTCTTTGCCTTGCTGGCTTGTGTAGACGCAGCAATGGGGCTTGCCTACACCTCGAGGGGTACACCTGACAACACACAGTAACATGAAGAACACAGAGCTGCCTGAGGATTCCCACCCCAGGATATTTCTTTCTCTAACATACAATTCATTACGGTAAAGTACAGGGATTTTAATTTTGCCTGTATTTTTCTTAGCTATATTTTTTCCTACCGTACCTGCTATGCATAGAATAGACCCTGTTTCCGAATCTGAATCATGCCTCTCCCAACTCAGGTGTGCACGGTCCTGGAGTTTGGTTTTTGTGAGGCTGTGAGAGCCACAAAAACTCCGAGGCCTGCTGTAATGCACAAATTCTCTCTTATCCACCCGAGTCCCCTTTAAAAGGCGCTGCCCTGAATTCTAACGGTGTCTGTTATGGGCTGAATTACTTCCCTCTCAAAATCCTATGCTGAAGTCCTAATCCCCAGCATCTCAGAATGTGACTGTATTTGGAGTCAGGGTCTTTAAAGAGGTGATTAAGTTAAAATGAGGTCACTGGGGGGCGGGTGATCCAATAGGATTCGTGTTCTTATAAAAAGAGGAGATTAGGACAGACAAACACAGAAGGAAGACCATGTGAAGACACAGGGAGAAGATGGCTGTCTACACACCAAGGAGAGAGACCTCAGAAGGAACCAAGCTTGTGGATGTCTTGATCTTAGACTTCTAGCCTCCAAAATTGTAAGAAAATCCATTTCTGATGCTTAAGCCACCCAGTCTATGGTACTTTACTGCAGCCCTAGCAAACTAACAACGTGCCTGTTAGGTACCTGAACATGTGCTAGCCGGTGTGCCCCTCCACCATTAGGCAAGTTTGCTAACTGAGAAAATTACATTAAGATAAACTCCCCTGAAATGAACCAACTCCTACTCTGTCATCTATTATGCCTACAATAGCCCTTTTGCATTTGTTCCCCAGTACCGTTTGCTCACAGAAGGCCGTGCACGAAAAGGCCTTCTCCTTCTTTGACCTGATTACTTATGCGACACATCAGCACTGAAGAGCAAGGCAGGCAGACTACAGTCAGCCTTTCATATCTGCAGGTTCCACATCTGGGATTCAACCAACTGCAGACAAAAAATGTTTGGGAAAAAAAATTCCAGAAAGTTACAAAAAGCAAAACTTGAATTTGCAGTGTGCTGGCAACTATTTATATAACATTTACACTGTATTGACTCCTATTTACATAGCATTTACATTGAATGAGGCATTACAAGGAATCTAAAGATGATTTAAAGCAAAGGAGGATATGCATGGGTTCTGTGCAAATACTATGCCATTTTATATAAGGGACTTGAGCAAGCGTGGAGCTTGGTATCTGCAAGGGTCCTGGGACCAATCCCCTGTGGATACGGACGGATGACTGTATTGACTTTCCAGTGGGATATCTTGAACTCTTCCTGTGCCTGAATTCACAGAACTTCTATCAGGAGAAGCCCAAGGAAGGGCCACGTTGGTGGCTGCTCCCCACACAGGCAGCGGCCGCTGCCTCAAGTGAGGTGGGGTGTGCCACGGCCCCTCTGCTTGTCCCCAGGGTCCAGGTCACTGGGTCTGTGTTCCAGCAGCCAGGAAGGGCACTCTTCTCTATTTTGAACCCCAACACATTCCCTAGAATTCTGCCCTGTTCATCCCAGTTTGACCCATGGAGATGACTTCCTCCCTCCTCCAAACATCCCAAGATGGCGACTGTGTTTGTCCTTCAAGAGTTGCTTTTCCAGTCCTAGCTTCTTCTGAGTGCCTCATGTCACAGAGTTTGGAGCCCTCTTCTGTTCTTCTTAATAACAAGCATACTAGCCTGGTTTACTGAGTGCTTACGGGGTGGCAGTCACCACGCTAAGCGCTTCACAGTTAACTTTAACTCATTACCACCTTGTTAATTCCACCTAAGAGGAGGAAACTCAGGCTTGGGGAGGCTAAGTCAGTTTCCCCACGGCCTATTGCTCTAGCATAGGGTTTCACAACCTTGGCACTGCTGACATTTGGGGTTGTCCTGTGTATTGTAAGACATTTAGCAGCAACTCTGGCTTCTGTCTGCTGGAAGCCAGTATCAACCCCTTCTAGACATTCTAGACATTGCCAAATGTCTTCTAGGGGGCAAAATCACCCCTGGTTAAGAACCACTTAACCAGGCATCTATAGATGGGCGACTTGCTTTTTACTATTTGGGGAAGTCCAAGATTCTGGAGGAATAAATAATACTTAAAAATCTCTGTTCTTTCTATGAATGCAGACTACTAGAGAAAGAGGTAAGAATAATGAACTGAGAAAAAGACAGGGTCAGGAACTGAGGCACACACATCAAATAGATTTGCCCTATGTCTGATGCAGGCAGCCGACATAAAATGCAGTGTCGTTCTCAGATTCCGTTACATAGGATGATAAAGTCCACGAATAAAATGTCTATTTCCTTGTAGCAAAAATGAAATTGTTCATTTCATTCTCCTACCATCATGTGCGACGACTAGCTCCAGACAAATACAAATAGGTCTGGTGATAAAAAGGTTTTAAGAGGCTCACCGAGGATAGCAACGGAACACGAGCTCTCTCAATAATTAAATAAATGTTTACTGGGTGTTTGCTATGTACGAGGCCCTTGTGGGCACCATGGTGCGGGGGCACAAGGGTGATTCAGACACAATTCCTGTGCCAAGGGAGTGTTTACCAAATGCAGTACGGGCAGTACCCTGGGTCTGGGAGATTCTAGGTATGCACGGATAAATGTTGAGTGAGCAGTGCTGATCGTGGGGAAACTCTCTTCAATTGGAAGCGAGAAATAGATGAGGGTTAGTGTGTTAGGTTCTTACAGTTGCTGTAACAAATTATCACAAACCTAGTGACTGAAAACAACTCCAATTTATTATCTTAGAGTTCTGGAGGTCACAGTCTAAAATGAAGGTGTTGGCAAGGCGGTGTTCCTTCTGGCAGCTTCCGGGGAGAATCCATTTCCTTGCCTTTTGCAGCCTCCAGAGGCTGCCTGCATTCCTTGTCTTGCAACCTCGTTCTTGCATCACTCCAACCTCTTGTTTTGTTACCACATCTTCTCCGACTCTGATCTTTCTGCCTCCCTCTACTAAGGACCCTTACGATGACACCGGGCCCACAGCAATCCAGAGTAATTTTTATATCAAGAGCCTTAATTTAATCACACCTGCAGAGTCTCTTTTTATCATGTAAGGCCACACGTTCACAGGTTCTAGGGACTAGGATGTGGGAATCTTCAGGGGTTGGGGGATAGTGTTCAGCACAGCACAGTTAGTAGGGGGAGAAGGTAGGAAGACTGTGAATTCAGGGAGGGGGACACCCATCACAAAGAATTTGTGCAAAATGGGGAAAGAGCCTGCCAAGGTGTGAGTGAACTGAGAGCAGTGGAGAATTTAACTAAGGAAGGAAAAGAGGCTGCTTCAACCTCCTTCCCAGATGCCTGGGCAGCCAGGCTCTCCTCATGCTAAAGACAGTGTAACATGGTCCCGACTCAATCCGTTAGAAACCACAGTCATTTCACAAGAAAGGATACAGCTTTAGGGGTTCACTGATTCCTCCAGCCGCAGAGCTGCTGAGCAGTGGAGCTAGGACTTGAACTGTGGTCCATCTGACTCCCAACCCATCCTCTGTTCTCACAGACTTTGGGCTCTATCACAGATTGTGTTCTCCTTAAAAGGCCACAAGAATATTTCTGATCTCACATGCTCCTCCCAACCAAAGGTAGAGTCTGATTTCCTTCCCCTAGAATGTGGGCCAGCCTTGATGACTGCCCTGATGAGAATGTAGTGGAAGTGACCCTGCATGACTTGCTGAGACTACGCCATAAGGTGACCGATAGAGCTTCCATCGGGCACTTGCTTTTGGGATGCTCATGGCCACCATATGGTGAGAGAGCCCAGGCCACGTGCAGGTGTTCTGGCTGACAGTCAGTGCCAACTGCCCATAAACAATCAAATGAGCTTTCAGTGATTTCAGCCCCCAGCCTTTGGGGTTTCCAGCTGAGGCCACAGATATTGTGGTGCAGAGATGAGCCATCTCCACTCTGCCCTGTTCATAATCCCGACCCACCAAAACCACGGGAGACAATAAATGATGTTTTTTTAAGCCACTAAGTTTTGGGGAGATTTGTTACCCACCCGTGGAAGCTGAAAGAGGCACTCAGCCCCAGGGCAGATTTGCCTGCTCTCCTGCCTAAATATATCCCCGGTTTTATAAAATTTAAATTGGGATGACAGCTCTTAACCTGTAGATCACCTGGCTCAGCTTTCCCCTCCTTCCTCCTGAGGATCACAGGTAGGATGGAAGGTGCAGGTTAGAGCCGGCTCTTGGTGCCACCTTGTGCAGGGGTACAGAAGGCGGGGTGATCAAAGATGCAGCCAAGGTGCACGGGGCAGAGAACAGACAGTGAGAGTGTACCCAAGGCCAGCAACTGACCAAGCGGGTGAAGACCTACGGATGGTCATTAGCAATTTATTTAATAAAGAAATATGTATTGAGGTCTACTGTACGGAAGAACAAGGGATGCAATGGTTGAAAACAGACAACTCCTGCCTTCTTTGAGCATACAGTTCAGTGGCAAAAACAGACGGGAAACAAAGATTTGCAAATGATAATTGGGTTATGAAAGGTATGTGCAGGAGGCTATGAGAATGTTGTTGGTAGGGCAAGGAGAGGTTTCTCCCAGGGAGTGGTGTTTGAGCAGAGAACTTGCAGGTAGAGGAGTTGGCCAGAGGCTGCTGTATTCCTCAGGCTGGCGGGTGGGATTCAGGGGGCAGCAGCAGGCTGGAGACAGGCAGACGAGCTCAGGAGATGCTGAGAAGATGGGGCCCCAGGACTTGGTGATGGGGGGTATGTGGTGATGAAGAGCAGGGGCACATTAAGGATGAAGTCCGGGCCTCTGGCTGGAGCATGGGGGACGGTCCTGCCCTTCAGGGACACAGGGAACACCGGGGGTGAAGATGAAGGTGAATTTAGTCCTGAATACCTTGAGTTTGATTGGCCTGTGAGGTTCCCAAATGCAGATGTCTAGCAGAAATTGTTTACATGGAACAAGGGAGCAGGAGAGCTGACTGAGCTTGAGATGTACGTTTGGGAGCCCGAGGCACACTGAACTGAAGTCTCTATTGAAGTGGTGGGGTGAGGACCCCATGATGGGTCAGGAGCAGGGAGAGTCTTTGGGGGCAAGGCTGAGAAGGACAATGGCTGGAGGTCATGAGGCGGATGAGGAGTGGCAGGAAGGGATGGAAGAGTGGAAGGCTAGGGAGGGACCCTGCAGAGTCTGAGGTCTTGGAATTGGTGGAGCTCTGAGTAATAGTAAGGTTTCCAGCTCAACTAGTTCAACTAGTTCATTTCAATTCCCTCGACAGTTTTAGCCAAAAGATCACGGTGGACTTCCCAATTAAATGCCATGCTTTCCAGTCTTGCTGCATCTAAATATCATTTTTCTTGCCTTGTTTGGAGTCACGTGGTGTCCAAGACTGCATTCGTCTCTGCTCCAGAGCAGGTTTTAGGTATGTGTTTGCCAACCGCTAAATCCTGCAGGAAGATGCTGTGGTCCTCGTCTGAGACAAGTTCAGTTATTCATGAATTCACACTTTGGAGTGTCCATCTGTCTAGCTTTGAGCACAGTAAGTTACTTAAGGGACATTAGCCTTTGTTTTATCACCCAGGAAACAGGGATTGCAATGCTGATCTCATAGTGGTGAGTGAAGATGAAAAGAGGTAAGGGATGAGAAAGTACACAGCTCAGTGCCTGGAAAATTAACAGCTGCTTAATAAATGCTTGTTAAGTGAATGCATGATTAAGACATTTCCTCAACAGGTTGTAGCTCTCACACAAGTATGAATACCCCATAAACATCAAAAGTGCATACAGTGATTTCCTTACTACAGATATAAAGCACCAGGCTTAGCATATGGCAAATTCTTAATAGATATTTATCAACTGACCTGTTGAACAGGTGCATAAATGAATGCTGTGCCCAGTTCTCCCTCTGAAAGTAGCAGGAGAGGCTCATTTAGGATACTACCCATTTCCTTCTCCTTTTATCTCACCCAGCAGAGCTGAGATGCGACCAACTTGGGGCCAAGGATGCCCCAAAGGAGATATGGCTGGGCCATCCCCTGTCTGTCACTCATCCCCTTACAGGAAGATGCAGCTGGTTTCTGGCTGCATGGGGACAAGCAGCAGGAGGTAGCTGAAAGCATGTCAACAGGAGAGAACTCAGGGCAAGCCCTGCCCTAGACTGAGTACAAAATATGCCTTAACCCCCTCACTACGGAGAGTCAGCACTGACCATCCTTAGTCCTTGACAGCATAAGCTCCAACTTGGAAGAAATAGTAAATGTTTGCAGAGATCTTAGAATAGGTCCATGCCCTGAGATCCACAGCAGGAACCCACTAGCTTGGACCTGCTGTTTCTTAGCTGTGTGATTCCAAACAAACGTGTGTAACTTCTCAGCCTTGGCTGCATTTTTCTGTGAAATGGGTACGACGAGACCTGTCTTACGGTTGTTGGGAAGATGAAACAATAAATCGCACAGAAAATGCCTGGCACTTAGTAGTTGCTCAATAAAGTGTAATTTCCTTTTTCTTAGGCTCTCCATCTGATATCACTGCTTTTCTTTTTAAGTCATAAATCTTAAAAAACCTAGTTTTCTAGTTTATCTTCCAGGGAGATTCCCAGAGGCAGATAAAGTGACCACAGTATGATATACTGAAAGCACAAAAGACAGAAAAACCCCAAATCAAGTAAAGCTTTGCTTCAGTTCATTTATCAGCCAGCAAAAATGATGACCTCAAATGGCCTTGAATTCCATTCTCATAGTCTGTTTAAGAATCAGGAAAGCATCTATTTTAGAAACCTAGTCAAAATACACAATGCCATGGTTCATGAAGGGGTGAATTCAGCTTCACAGAAAAGTCAATGGATGATGCCAGAAAAGCCTAGAAGTTTCCAAATTAGTGTTGGCCTTCCAGAAAGTTCAAACCCAGGGAGCATAGGCATCGGCTATATGTTGGAGGACAGCTTTGATGAGGCACAACAAACAGCGTGATCTCACTCACACGCTGAAACTGTTTTCCTGAAATTGGACCCTTATTACTAAGTTAATAGAAAAAAAATTCCAATTGAACTTCAGAAGATTTTTTTTCTATTATGATAACATTACAGAGCTCAATTTGGTGAAAAATGAGCACGGAAGGCTTTAACAATTTTCTAATGGAGCTTAAATTCAATTCTAAGAATAGTCACTATATTAATTGGCAAGGAAGGAACACTTAATTCCTGGAAATGTACTGATGGGGAAACGACACTTTCCTGGCATCGGGGCCTGGAGAAGCAGGGCCATGGAGGGCTGGATCTCAGAATGAGTCCCCTGTGGATCCCAGGGCAGAACATGCTCTGCTGAATCCACGTACAGGGCAGGCAGCAAACATTTCCCTGAACGCCCTAAACTCTCCTTCCTAGGACATGAGTTTAATAAGGTTGTAATTGGCTTGTTCCATGGGATTTGAAGAACTATCTGAGTGTTCATATTCTGATATCAATGTGAGAACTACAGTGCATTATATTGTATCTTTTAGGATAATTGTTATTTTTTGTTCATAATATCTGTTATCTTAACAACCTAACCACAGTGGATTAAAAACCCCACCTAAGAGAAAGCAATGGAAACACATATCTATCCTTTAACTCGTCTCGAGGCAGTTTCATTCCTCCAGATCAAATTGGAAATCGCAGTTCCAGGTGAAAATGCAGAAATGCTTTTCAAATCCTGCTGAACATTTCTGAACCATGACCAAGGTTAGGCTATAGAATCTGGTGAAGGGTCCTTGTCGTTTTTTAGATGCCAAGTAATGTCTTTATAGAATTTACAAAGGGATGAGCCTTTTTCATTTTTCCTTGTAAAGAAAAGTGCTGTCTGTAGGGTTATCGGGATGAAGCTTTAGAGGACATATTTTGTGCGGCTGAATGGATGCTATGACAGCTGAGAGGGATGTGTTCCAGGAAGCAATTGCTAGTCTGCGCCTGTTATGGACTCAGGGTCCTCGTGGTCTAGGCCAACATTTGAGTTCTCATTTGACCGTAGAAAAGGACCACAGTACCTCTCTGAGTGAGTCTGCAGAGAGAAAGGGTGGTTTTCTTACTATTTCCTTGTTTTTTTGCTTCTTTAAAAAATTATTTTTCTGAGATACATGCACCCCAATGTTCACAGCAGCACTATTTACAATAGTCAAGACATGGAAGCAACCTAAGTGTCAAGTGACAGATGAATGGATAAAGAAGATGTCACACACACACACACACAGGAATATTACTCAGCCCTAAAAAAGAATGAAATATTGTCAACTGCAGCAACATGGATGGACCTAGAGATGATCATACTAAGTGAAGTAAGTCAGACTGAGAAAGACAAATATTATATGATATCACTTATATGTGGAATCTAAAAAATAATACAAATGAACTTATTTACAAAACAGAAATAGACTCACAGACATAGAAAATAAACTTATGGTTACCAAAGGGGAAAGGGATGGGAGGGATAAATTAGGAATATGTGATTAATAGATACACACTACTATGTACAAAATAAACAACAAGGACCTATGGCACAGGGAACCATATTCAATATCCTGTAATGGAAAAGAATCTGAAATATATATATAACTGAATCACTTTGCTGTACACCTGAAACTAACACAATATTGTAAATCAACTATACTTCAATAAAAATTATTTTTCTGTTTATAAAGTAACACGTTCAGCAGAGAAAACTTGGCAATACAAAAGAGTGTGAAGAAAAAAATAAAAAATCACCAGTACTTCCAGGAACCCGAGAGAATTGCTCCTAACCTGGTGAGGTATTTTATTCAAGGTCTTTCCACAATCAATTTATTTAATTGGGACCACACAATTAACCAACTTTGATGTCTACTTTTTCCACTTCAGTTTTTATCAGGAAAGAACACTTTCCCCTGGCTTAAAAATTCTTATAAAACACAATTTTAACGGCTGTGTATTATTCCATTATGGGTTGCCCCATAATTTATTTATTCAGCCTCCTATTGTTGGACATTGAGGCTGTTTTCCAACTTCTTGCTATCATAAATAAGGCTCCAGTGAAGAACTCTGCACATAAATCTCTGCTTCCTAGTACATAAGTCTTTGACACCATTCCTGATTATTTCTTTGAGATAAATTCCTAGGAATGGAGTTCCTGGTATCAAAAAGTACGACTGAAAAAGTTGATACATAATGAAACGTGTCTTTCAGAAAGTTTGTACCAGTTTGCATTCCTCCCCTAACTCTTTTTTTAAAGCACCACTTGACATAAGACAATACTTTCTTGTTGCAGGGTGGGTGCTTTACTCAAAGAGGTGGGTGTACCAAGGAAGAAAGCTCTTATCAGCCTTGTCACTGGAACCCAGGAGACACAGGCTACATGGCCCAGGCGGATGGGCTGCCTGTTACTCAGAAGGTTGTGGGCTCGAGCTCATGAGCTGCCCCTCTTCCCTGCCCCACCTCCACATGCATCCTACGCCAGTGCGGTGAGCTGTTTTTATGCAGTAATATATGAGGCACAAGGGAGTGCTGCTGTCACCTGCAGTTCCCTGAAGGGGCCCGTTCCTTGCTACTTCTCTGTACATTTGCGCCTTCCACTGCCTGGGCTTGGAAAGCCGCTTTCCGCTGTGCTGCCTGGTCAGCTTTGGAGCTAATTGTTAAGACTCAGCTCAAGAGAAGATGGAAGTGAACAAACACTGGATGAGAGACCCAGGGCACATGGTGTGTGTCCTCAACAGCCTCCTGGCCGAATGGGGGAGATGAGAAGCACTCATGTGGCTGAGACAATTTTATTTCTCACCTGGGATGGAAAATGAAAGCTGGGATATACAAGTAGGCTCTATATCCCAGCTTCCCTTTCAGCTAGATGGGGGGCCTTGATTCTGGCCAAAGGAAAGTGGGTGGACATGATAATGTCACTTCTGGATCTGGCCACAAGACCCCTGTAAGACCCTCCTCCCTCTCTCCTCCTTCCACAGTGACCCTGGGGGCCACACATGGAAGAGACAGTCTCACAAGATGGAAGGAGCCAAGAAGCCTGGGTCCTTGAATGATATTGTGGGTCAGAGCCATCTCCCCATCCTACCCCCCAAAATGGACAAATGGATTGTGAGATGAGGGAGCAATAAATCTCTGTGTTAAGCTGTTGAGAGTGGGGGCTTATCTACTACAGCAGCTAGTGTTACACATCCTTGTTAGGACTCTCACTGGCAATTACAAAATGTGTGTGTGTGTGTGTGTGTGTGTGTGTGTATAAGTTGTGCTAAGTTATGCAAACAGGGGAAGCCCCATCTGGGGTTGGGAGTGGGTGATGGAGGAAGGCTTCCAGGATGAGGCTCTGTTTGGAATAATTGTTGAAGGATTAATTACAATGATAGCTAATAAGCATTGAGTTCTTTCTACATTCCAGATGCCAGATTTGTCTGGTTTATCCTCCCAACAACCCTAGGTATTATCTTCCTTTACATTTGGAGAGAATGAGGCCAGGAGAGGTGAAGTAACTTGCCCAAAGTCCCACAGCTCTCAGTGGCAGAGTCGATATCAAAGCCAGCATGCTTACACATGATTCCATCCTGCCAGTACATGAGCAGGGCTTCACTACGTGGTGGTTACTTGGAGGGAGAGGCCAGGGGAAGCAACAGGAGCAAAGGCACAGAGAAGAAGAGATACGCAAATACTTAGTATCCTGCACACAGATGGGGCGCTGAGCAATGGGTGGGTGCTAACTGTGGTGCTGAAAGAGGGGCTGCACGGAGGACAGACCTAGGAGGTCCCGGGGGAGAGGCCACAGTGGGCAAGGGGTGGCACTCTAGGCAGATGTCCTAGCACAGAAGCAAAGGAGAATGTGACGTATTTGGGGGAATCACCAGATGTTGGCGAATCCACATAGAAGACTGTACGTTCTGGTTTGGGCTTAAACGCATGTACCCTTGAAAGCCTGTTTGTCAACTTCGTGGGGAGAACAGTTGTCCACCAGGCTTGGCCGGTACGTGGACGTGGCCTTTATGACTGACACACGGGATGAACTCCCTGGATATGTGTCAGGGAGTGAGCTGATGAATGAAACATGCAAATATGTCACGTACAAAATAAGTGAATCAGAAGTGCTGCATCCAGCATCAGGCTCCTTGATGCAGCCACATCAGCGCTCCATTCAACTGCCCGCCTTGCCTTTTCTGTTCCTAGACATTCTGACACTGAGTGCCTCATCTTTTCAGCGACTGAGGCTCTCTATTCTGGCTCAGTAACTGCAGCCATCACAGAATTAAGTAATGACAAAGTGAGTTATTATCCAGCCTGGCTTCAGCTGGGATGTAACCTGCAACCAAGACACCTCACTGTTGGAACGCTCACAAGACTGTCTAAGCAGTGACATGAAAAATGTCTCCTATAATTCCCCAGCTCAGAGCCATATATCCTCAGAGTGTTGACTCCACATTTTGTCGGGAATAATCCTGTTTTGTTGAGAAGGGGAAGAGGGTGTAATTAGATTCCTCATAAATGTTACATTCATCCTTGTTAATCAAAAATTAGTAGCTCTTAAAAAAAAATAAACACAACTCAGCTCCCCAGGAAGCTGACAGCAGTTCCCGTGGCCTGGTTAATTACACAAAATGAAACACAATGTGTTTCTTTGTCTCTTGACTGTGTAATTAACAAAATGAAATATAACGATGGCGATATTTGAGTGGCGGGATTAAAGGTGATTTTCAACTTGCTTCTTTATTTTTCTGTTTGTTAATTTTTCTATAGTGAGCATATATTGCTCATTAAACAGCATTTAAGTAACTTTAAAAAGGAAATATGAGATTACATTCTAAAAACCTGTAAACAAAAGACATACTCTTCCTTAAGCCCCTCCATCCCCACACCCTGGCTCTCATGACACTCCCTAGAAATATGTCCCTTCAGACAACTTCTGAGGCATTTTCCATTTTCTTTATCATACCTACTATATTTGGAACCCTTCTTCTGTTGGTTTTCTTACTTATTCTGACTATTCCCCAAGAGGAAGGCCCTGTTTGCCTGATTCTCACTAGGTCCCCAACAACAGTGCCTGGCATACAGTAGATGCTTATTAAACAGTTGTTGAACCAAATAAAGAACGAAAGGATGGGCTTCCCTGGTGGCGCGGTGGTCAAGAATCAGCCTGCCAATGCAGGGGACACAGGTTCGCACCCTGGTCAGGGAAGATCCCACATGCCTCGGAGCAAGTAAGCCCGTGCGCCACAACTACTGAGCCTGCGCTCTAGAGCCCGAGAGCCACAACTACTGAGGCCCACGCACCTAGAGCCCGTGCTCCGCAGCAAGAGAAGCCACCGCAATGAGAAGCCCGCGCACCGCAACAAAGAGTAGTCCCCACTCACCGCAGCTAAAGAAACCTTGCGCACAGCAATGAAGACCCAACGCAGCCAAAAAGAAATAAAGAAATAAAGAAATTTATTAAAAAAAAAAAGAAAGGATGTATATGGGAAAGAAATGTGCTATTTAAAACCACCAGGGTCTTCCAAAGAGAGTGGGGCGTTTTTGGTTTTCTAACATGTTTCCATCTGTTAGAGGTGAGCCTAAAGCTCTTTGGGGACAGTGGCTGGAGAGAACTGAATTATTCTAGAGAAGATCCTTGTTTTTACTCTCAAGAGAAAATAGCGACAAGGATGAACCCCCAAATAGTTGTGCTGAGTGAAGGAAGCCAGACAGAATTTAAATTTCAATTTACATGAAACTCTAGAAGATGCACATTAATCTATAGTGACAGAAAGCAGATCAGTGGGGGGCAGGAAGGGGGGGGCAGGAGGGAGGGTTACAAACGGGGCCTTTTTGGGGGTGCTGGGTTTGTGCACTATCTTGATCAGGGGGATAGTTTCATGGGTGTGTATATTATGGCAGAACTTATCAAATTATACACTTTAAATATGTGCAGTTTATCATACATCAACAATGCCTCCATAAAGCTGTTATGAAAAGAGAAGTTGGGGAGGAGTGGGGGAAATTGGAGACAGGAGACGAGTCACCACATGTGCTGAGGTTGGGGTACACTGGGGGGGATGATGTGTCCTGGGAAAAATACAGAGGGAACTTGGGCAGTGAGGAGAACTTGCAGCTGAGGGCTCTCCAGGGCTCAGACTCAATTAATTTGACGTGATGTAACCGCATCCTCCTCCAACATCCTCAACGAACTGGACCACATGCACCACATGCTAATGCTGATGGCCAGTGTGTGGGGGTGCGTGTGTGTGTGCACACGTGCATGTGTGTACGCTGAGGGGAACTGAGGAAAAGGACATGCGGAATGTAACAGACCAGCATGTACAAGATAGTGAGACAATTAAGAAACAGAACTAACTTGTCAGAAGTGGACACCTGAAGGCAGAAGTGACTGTTAGAAATGCAGGGCCTCCTCCTCTAACCCTTGGAATTTTCACAAATCCTGGGGAAGATTTTGGTCTGCTTCAGGGCGTGGAATCAGGATTCATCACAAGTTGACTTAAGTCTTAAGGGCAGGCAGATTCCAACTGACATCTGATGCTGCCCCCATGCTCGTGGCTGTTTGTTGAATGAATATAGGAATATAATTCTCACTTGCTGTCAGAAAACAACTGCTATTATTTTGAGTACTGACAACAGGAGGCAGGATGATGACGGATGGGCTGTCACCGGGGCTTAGATCACCTTTCATCTGGTTGGCATGTTTGACAACGCCTGTGTTTTGGGGGCCATGTCTTACAAGTCACGCATCTATTGGCTGATGGCCTGCTGTGGGGCAGGCTCTGTATCAGATGTGGAGATGAACACAGTGAATGTGACTCAGGCCTTCCTCAAAGAGCTCACAGCTCAGGGTAGAACACAAGCAAATCAAGACACCTCCATAATGGAAGGGCTGTACCATAGGGTTGGCAAACTATTTGGCCTATAGGCCAAATCTGGCCCTCTGCCTGCTTGTGTAAATAAAGTTTTATTGGAACACGGCCACATCCATTGGTTAATGTGGCAGCTTCTGCATTACAACAGCAGAGTTGAGTAGCTGAGACAGACCATGTGGTTTGTGAAGCTTACATTACTTATCATCTGAATCTTCGTGGAGGACATTTGCCAATTCTGGCTCTAACAGAGTATTCCGAGCAAGCAGCTGTGACTAAAGCAACAAGGTCAGGACTTGCCGACCCTGACTAATGTCAAATCCAGCTCTCAGCGCTCCAAGCCAGGTGGCTCAGCTACGGGTAGAAGTCTTCCTGGTACTGCCTTTGTGGTTGAGTGAGAAACAGACTGGACCTCCGAGGGGAGTCTCTCTCTCCCCAGGAGGAGTTGAAATACAGGTGCTCATGGCCTCTCATCAGCTTTCCAAGGCAGTAGTACCTGAGCACCCAGGTGACGCCATCTCCCCCAAGGTGGCCTCAGGGAGACTCAGCAGAGCCCAGGTGCCTGGCCAGGGACACTGGGAGAGAGTGGAGAGACAGGAACATCTTCTTTCATCCTCTCAAGCCCAAAGGGGAGGCTCAAACCAAGGAAGAGCGTCAAGTAATAATCAAATATGGAAATTTAATTGAGCATTTATCTACGCTGCTTATTAAAGTCAGACCCTGATGGAACTCTCTTTCCAGACTTTGCAAAAAGGTATTAAATATTAACCTCTGAAAGCCTGGTTAAAAATTGGCTTTGAAAGTTGTTTATTTGAATTTATTCATTAAATAAACAAAAATGTCCTGAGTGCCTGCTATGTACCAGGCTCTGTTTAAGACCAGTGTGGTTCTTACCCTCAAGAGGCAGGGCGGGGAGGTGGGCAGTGAACATGCAGGCAGGCAGGCCAATCCTAGTTAAACAGTTACCAAATCACCTCCAACACTGATTAGCCAATACTGAACTGTGTGTTGGTTAGGTTCCTATGAGCGTCTGGTCATGTTTTCATCAACCAAGCGCTACACAACCTTGTCTTATGTGTGTTTCTGTTTAAAGATACCTTATTTTATACATATCTATCTATCTATCTATATATATAGTTGATTCATTACATTGAACTCATGGCCAACAGGACTTCAACTCATGCCTGAAGGAAGCTCATCTAACACACGAGTTTTCTCCACAAGCCCCAGGAACACCAGTTAGCATCTGAGCCCTCTGCTTGGGAACCATTTTAAACAGGGAAATCAACAAGAAGCTCAAAAATGTGAGTAACTCGGCACCTAACAGACTGTGAGAAGCAAACGTGTTTACAGTACGAGCTGAAATAACAAGGCAGAGTATCACTTCTTGGACCTCAGCTTGGGATGTGCATGTCGGGTGACTCAAATTTTTCACTGTTCCGCGCTCATCTGCCAATGACCGAGAAAGCACTGCAAGTATTTTTCCGTTACAAGTAAATTTTAGTGTGTAGGTGAACTCACAAATACAGAATATGTGAATAATGAGGATCAGCTGTGATTCAAGGCAGAGAGAATAATTTCCACAGAGCTCCTGAGTGGGGAAGATGCTGGAGGAAGACCACGAGGTTGGAGCGGAGACAGCCAGAAGGAGAGTGAGAAGAGAAAGGTGTGGGAGCAGGGCCGACCTGGAGGATGCTGCCGGGAGAGTGCATTGTGAGGAGAGGCAGGGATGCAAGGGGAGATCAGTGGGGATGCGACGACGTGCCTTAGACCAAGTGTGCGCGGCGGAGCTGCAAGAAACGCACAGATTAAGACCTAATTGGAGATGGACCTGCTAAGATAGTTGATGTGTTTCACCAATAACTAGATAACCTATGTTGTAAGTATTTGTGAAATATTTACTTTTTGAGCTAGAGATGTTTAAGTTTTAGACATTCAGGGTAAAATATCAAATAGTAATCACTCGCCCATAGATTTCCAGTCCCAGGGAACAGCTCAGTTGTAGGCATTCCATGAAGGATGGTCAGATGGATGCCAGCGCGGGTTCCGAAAGACATCTTTTCATGATCTCAGTCTACTGGATCCCCTGGTCCTCCCATCTTCACAGATTTTAAAAGAAGCCCCAGACACAAAGAATACAGGGATGAAACTGATCCTCTAAACACTGACCCTAAAGTTTAGTCAGTGAAATAAAGATCCCACCTGGAACAGAATTTTGAAGAAATTTTATGGGAATTTAAAGAAGCTATAGGGAGGGTGGGAGGGAGACGCAAGAGGGAGGAGATATGGGGATATATGTATATGTGTAGCTGATTCACTTTGTTATACAGCAGAAACTAACACACCATTGTAAAGCAATTCTACTCCAATAAAGATGTTAAAAAAAAAATAAAGAAGCTGAACATTCTGCTGGATACAGGTTCTGTTTTGTTTTGTTTTAAATGACAGCTTCTCCTCTTACAAAATAAAAGAAAGAAATATTTTCTTGTTAAAATATTCTCTGGCGTAAATATATCTGAACTTGAATTCCAACCCTTCCACTAACAAACTGCCCAACCCTCAGTATATTTTGGTACCTTGGTTTCTCATCTATAGAGCGGAGATAACCACACACACTTCAGGGGTGGCCAGGGCAGTGGCAAGATTTCTAGATGCTACATTTAGTTACTTTTTGCATTTGCCTTTTCTATTTTATTATGCTCTCTTTTTTATTCATGGTTCTTATTCTTTTTCCCTAACCATTTTAAACGTAATTATTTTATAGTCTAGTTCTTTTTTTTTAATCCACAGATTTCCTTTTCTTTCAAGCCCAGCTATGGATTCCATGAGTGAGGGGGTTACAATTCACCCCACATTCCTAACTCTTGCAGAAAGGGCATCTCCTTTTGCCGGTCCACCATGATGCAGGCTCATGGCACAGAGGGTCTTTGGTGCTGCCTATTTTTTGGCTGAACACACTTTCACTCCTGTTCTGGAGCCGCAGAGTCATAGAGCATTTCTGACCCCACCCTTTAAATTTACAGAAGAAATGGGCCCAAAGTAGAAAGTGGCTTTCACAGTGCTGTGCTGAATCATATCAGAGCTGGACACAAAAGGAAAAAACAGTTACACCAATGCTACTTTACTTAAAAATTTGATACTCTGTTTATCATGAATTTTTATGTTAACTTTGATTTTAAAAAATCATTGCATTAAAAGATGTTCTGGGGGACGTCTCTGGTGGCACAGTGCTTAGGAGTCTGCCTGCCAAGGCAGGGGACACGGGTTCGAGCCCTGATCCGGGAAGACTCCACATGCTGCGGAGCAACTAAGCCGGTGCGCCACAACCACTGAGCCTGCGCTCTAGAGCCTGCGAGCTACAACTACTGAGCCTGCGCTCTAGAGCCCGCGAGCCACAACTACTGAACCTGCGCACCACAACTACTGAAGACCGCGTGCCTAGAGCCCATGCTCCACAACAGAGAGAAGCCACTGCAGTGAGAAGCCTGCGCACCGCAATGAAGAGTAGTCCCCGCTCGCCGCAACTAGAGAAAGCCCACGCGCAGCAAGGAAGACCCAATGCAGCCAAAAATAAATAAATTAATTAATTAATTAAAAAAAAAAAGAAAGAGGATCTGTCTTGATGGCCAAGATTTCTGTGCGCCGAGGAGAATTCTTTGCTCACCTCGCCAGCCCTGGTGGGAAGTCTTGGGGGCGGTGCCCCCGTCCGGCCCTGAGAGTCAGCCCAGAGCCTCGCCTTCCTCCTTCACCGCCCCACCTCCTGCTCTGCCTCCTTCTCCACCCCTGGCGCCCTGTGAAGACTGACCTGCCTCTGGCCCATGAGCGCCATGTGCTCATCCTGAGACAGGGAGCTCTCAGCGCAGCAACTGCACGTGCAAACGCTGGCCCCTCAGACCACAAGCACCTGTCCTCACAGAGCACTCCCAGGGACAGCCGTGGCCTCAAAGTCAGCCACAGGGAGGTCACAGGCATTGTGGGAAACTCCAGTTTGCGGAAAGGGTTTCTAGTGGACGTTGTCATTTCTGGCTGTTTACCATCTTTCATCGTTCCTCACAGCATCCCAGGCTCCGTTTTGGACAAACAAACCCCCGTTTTGCGCAATGTTGGTGATGGGAGGTAGCCCCAATCTGATTCTTGCCCGGATGCAGTAGGAGTGATATGGGACATGCAACTTAGCTCCAGCAAACCCGACACTCTTTCAATGAATGAGTGACGTGGGAGGCGGGTGGTGGAGTTCACGTTCATGGCATGGGAAGTGTAACCTGAGAACCAGGCTGATCCCTCTGTAGGGATCACACTGTCTTCCCTCTTGAGTCCTATTTGGTGGCCACTCATTTTTTCCCAGCTTATCCTCTGACCTCCCGTCCAGTCTGTGATCACCCATCTCCATCGTGGAAATTCTTGTGTTATCCCACGTAGCAGAGCGGACGCTGGTTCTGTTGCTTGCAGCCATGGATCCTGACAGATCCTGGACTAGAAATACTCAGGCGTGCTGAACTGTACTGTCCTCTTTTGCTCATAGGCAACGGTCTGCTTGCTCCATCTCTCTTCAAAAATTCAACCAGATGTGACACTTGTTTGGGTGACAGAGTCTCTGCAAGTCATGGTGTTATTTGCCCGGCATCATATGCTTTGCAGAGCGTCCTAGAATATTGATAAATTTAACCCCTATGCCCCAACCAGGATCAGTTTTACCAGTAGAAAATATGACTGTTTTATGTGCGCTCTAGGAAGATTGCAAAATCAAGCACACCTGTCCACCGAAGAGTCCAGCTGCAAACCTTCAAAAACCAGTCATTTTTGAGTCTTATTTTTAATAATGGTTCACCATGCATCCATTTGCTCTGTCATCTTTGAGTACTTGCTTGCAGGCAAGCAAAGGGCAGATGACAAAACATAATATTTAAAAACTTCTATCTGCTCCCTTCCATCTTCCTAGGAATGGGGATTTTAGCCGTTCCTAGGAAATGCCACCATGAGATTCTACCAGTGAGACACCTTGGGCCGGCTTGTGGACCACCAGCAGGGCTCTCCAGGAGCAAACGTGGAAACCTATCATCATTCTTGGGAGCTGTGACTAACTTTCATTAAGTCACTTCCCTAATAAATGTTTCCATAGACTTGCTTTCCTGTGAGTCCATAATGCCTGAATATCACAGACTGTAGAAAAACACTCCTTTCCTTCTCAAAGAGCCACCTTTAGGTGTTATGTTCTTTGCTGAGAATGATAATTGGGTAGTTAAGGGCATACTAGGTGCCAGGCACTGTGCTCTAAGCACTTTACCTGAATGATCCGGTTTTTCCTTCACAGTGAGTCTGCAACCTAGCTATTATTTGCCTCATGTTACAAGTGGGGAAACAGGCACAGAGAAATTGAATGTCTGCCCAAGGTTACACATCTGGAAAATGGATGAGTGGGGATTTGTGCTCAGGAAGCCTCGTACTAGGCGGCAGTTGGGGCCACCAGAGTCCCTGGGCTCTGCTACTTCTCTCTGAGAGGCCTTATGAGACTGGGGGCCTGTCCCTTTCCAGGGAAGCCCTCTGGGGCAGCCCCTGGAGACAAGATGGAGTCTCCGCTAGAAGGAAAAGTCAAGAGCTGTTTCCTTCGCATCCATTGAGAAAACACATCTTTCACAGTTGCGATTTTCTAATCTTCCCTCATTAAAGTTTGGCAACATTAGGAAAGGATTTTATGATTGACCGTTTGTTCTAAGGTAACCATACATATAGGAGCAGAGGGAAGTGAATTAAATGGAAAAAAGCCCTGAGACAGGGGCAGCCAGGGAAAATGGTAGCATCATCAATCGTGCAGCAGGTGCATGTCCAGCAGGTGAGGACGTCCCTATCTGATGACAGTGGGAAGAACTTCCGCGTGAGGAGAAGAGCGCACCTGGACGCCCGCCCGCCCGAAGGCTTTCTGCAACCTCTGGTCCAGGCAGCTCTGCCCAAACCACCTCCCCGTGGTTCTTACAGGCAGCTGGGCAGCAGTGGTGTTTGCTGTGGCATTCAGTGGCAGGGTATGTCATAGATTTGAAGACTATCAGGCAAAAATCAGAAATGGAATGTGCAATTTTATTCTGAAAAGTAGAAGTCCGGTAGAGCAAAGTTGTTGTTGAGGGGTGAGCTTCTCTGGCATTAGTTGGTTTGGGAGGCAGAGTGTGGAGAGGTGAGAGGTCTGTCTTGCAATTCAGTTTCCTGCGTGTGAATCCCTGTGACCTCGGGCAAGTTCTCCAATCTCCCTGCGCCTCATAGGCCTCACCTGTGAAATGGGGCGATCGTTGTGCCTTCCTTACAGGGTTGTTGTGAAATCAGAGGCGACTGTACATATAAGGCATGGAGAACAGTGCCTGGGACACAGTGAATGCCGGCTACTCTGTTGCAGCCGTGAGCACATTACTGCTGCCACAAGAAAGGCGTTGATTTAGACTGAATGTGTTAGGAAAGGGGACCAGAGGAAGGAGCACAAGATGCTGATGGCAGAAGAGAAGGAGATGGACGGAGCCAGGCCGACCTAGGGCTGATCAGCTCCTGGTTGCGAGTATCCATGCCACCCTGGGGCCCAAGGAAGCAGTGCCTGGCAGACCCTGGATCTGCCGCTCCGGGGTCTGGCTGCCCAGCTAAGAGCACGTGCTGTATTTAACTGCGCTGGCTCAGTGACTCTCAAGCAGCTGCCTCGTGTACGACACGCTGGGCAGGGCTGCTCCACAGAACGTTAGAATGTCTGAGCGCTTCACCCCGGGGCCTCCTTTCTTTTCCACCGTTGCTCACCTCTTTGGGGATCTCAAAGGCTCAGGGATGTAAATTCCACCTGCATGTGGCTGACGCCCTGACTTTTATCTCAAGCCCAGACTCTCCCTGCTAGCCAGGTCACCTGCTCCCTGGTTCCATCTCAAACGCAGCATGATCAAAATTGAGCTCCTGATGTTCCCCTCCCCCGAGTCACTTCTCTAGTGAGCTTGTCTATTTCATAAACATCCACCCTGTTCTTCCAATTGTTTAGGACAAAAACCTCAGAGTCAACCTTCATTCTACTCTCTCTCTCTCCCCCTCTCTCTCTCTCTCTCTCTCTCTCTCTCTCTCTCACACACACACACACACACACACACACACACACACACACACACACACCACACATCTGGTTAGCAAATCCCCTTTGCCACTGTAACCTAGCGGGACCCTATGGGGCCTTCCCGGGACAGGGACAGACCCCTCCCCCATACCCTCTGCTTTAGTTCTTCTCTGAAGTACCTACCTAGATAATAGTATCTGATGCATATTTCCTGAGTTTTTCAGATGCTAAAACCACAACCAAATGGAAGAAATTAACTACTTGATGATCATGAGCACATAGCCCCCAGACCTTCTGGTGCCTAAGGACTGATCACCAACAACCAGAGAATTGTGCACAAGCTGATCACACACCCTGGGATGCTAGTCCCTCACCTGGCCCTTAAAAATGCTTTGCTGAAAACCTTCAGGGAGCTTGGGGGTTTTCTGAGCATGAGCCACCTGTTCTCCTTGGATGGCCCTGCAATAAACCTTTCTCTGCACCAAACCCCGATGTTTCAGTTTGCTTGGCCTCACTGCGCGTCGGGCACATGAACTTGCATTCGGTAACACCACTACCTTGCAAACATTTCCAGTATCTGCCTGCTTCTCACTGCTTCCACTGCTACTGCCAAGTCCAAACCCTCTCCACCTCTCACCTGGATTATTGCAGCACCCTCCCCACTGGTCCTCTGCTCTCTCCCTTCCCCACTGACTGTCTTCTAAAACCACCAGAGCCTTTAACTTCCCATCTTATGTCTTATTTATAGTAAAAGCTTTACCCCACTCAATTCTGGCCTCATCTCCCACCTGCCCTCACCCCCTGGATCACTCTGCACAGGCACACTGACCTCCCCACCCCATCTCACACACCTGCACACCCTGCCTCAGGGCCTTTGCACCTGTCATTTCCCCTACTTGGACCACCCTTCCCCAGATATCTGCATGGGTCACCCTTCACTTCCTTCAGGTCTTTACTGAGATGTCAGACCCCACTGCTTTCTCTGCTTTATTTTCTTTCTTTGCTACTATACTGTTTATTTATTTATTTATTTATTTTATTTATAAATTTTTCTTTGGAATTTTGGAATTTTATTTGTTTTTTAAATAGCAGGTTCTTATTAGTTATCCATTTTATACATATTAGTGTGTATATGTCAATCCCAATCTCCCAATTCACCCCACCCCCGCTTCCCCCCTTGGTGTCCATACCTTTGTTCTCCACATCTGTGTCTCAATTTCTGCCCTGCAAACCGGTTCATCTGTACCATTTTTCTAGGTTTCTGACTTACTTCACTCTGTATGACAGTCTCTAGATCCATCCACGTCTCTACGAATGACCCAATTTCGTTCCTTTTTATGGCTGAGTAATATTCCATTGTATATTATGTACCACATCTTCTTTATCCATTTGTCTGTCGATGGGCATTTAGGGTGCTTCCATGACCTGGTTATTGTAAATAGTGTTGCAATGAACATTGGGGTGCATGTGTCTTTTTGAATTACGCTTTTCTCTGGGTATATGCCCAGTAGTGGGATTGCTGGGTCACATGGTAATTCTATTTTTAGTTTTTTAAGGAACCTCCATACTGTTCTCCATAGTGGCTGTATCAGTTTACATTCCCACCAACAGTGCAGGAGGGTTCCCTTTTCTCCACACCCTCTCCAGCATTTGTTGTTTGTAGATTTTCTGATGAAGCCCATTCTAACTGGTGTGAGGTGATACCTCATTGTAGTTTTGATTTGCATTTCTCTAATAATTAGTGATGTTGAGCAGCTTTTCATGTGCTTCTTGGCCATCTGTATGTCTTCTTTGGAGAAATGTCTATTTAGGTCTTCTGCCCATTTTTGGATTGGGTTGTTGGTTTCTTTAATATTGAGCTGCATGAGCTGTTTATATATTTTGAAAATTAATCCTTTGTCCGTTGATTCGTTTGCAAATATTTTCTCCCATTCTGAGGGTTGTCTTTTCGTCTTCTTTATGGTTTCCCTTGCTGTGCAAAAGCTTTTAAGTTTCATTAGGTCCCATTGGTTTATTTTTGTTTTTATTTCCATTTCTCTAGGAGGTGGATCAAAAAAGATCTTGCTGTGATTTATGTCAAAGAGTGTTCTTCTTACGTTTTCCTCTAAGAGTTTTATAGTGTCCAGTCTTACATTCAGGTCTCGAATCCATTTTGAGTTTATTTTTGTGTATGGTGTTAGGAAGTGTTCTAATTTCATTCTTTTACATGTAGCTGTCCAGTTTTCCCAGCACCACTTATTGAAGAGACTGTCTTTTCTCCATTGTATATCCTTGCCTCCTTTGTCATAGATTAGTTGACCATAGGTGCATGGGTTTATCTCTGGGCTTTCTATCTTGTTCCATTGATCTATGTTTCTGTTTTTGTGCCTGTACCATATTGTCTTGATTACTGTAGCTTTGTAGTATAGTCTGAAGACAGGGAGTCTGATTCCTCCAGCTCCATTTATTTCCCTCAAGACTGCTTTGGCTATTTGGGGTCTTTTGTGTCTCCATACAAATTTTAAGATTTTTTTGTTCTAGTTCCGTAAAAAATGCCATTGGTAATTTGATAGGGATTGCATTGAATCTGTAGGTTGCTTTGGGTAGTATAGTCATTTTCACAATATTGATTCTTCCAATCCAAGAACATGGTATATCTCTTCATCTGTTGGTATCATCTTTAATTTCTTTCAGCAGTGTCTTATAGTTTTCTGCATACAGGGCTTTTGTCTCCCTAGGTAGGTTTATTCCTAGGTATTTTATTCTTTTTGTTGCAATGGTAAATGGGAGTGTTTCCTTAATTTCTCTTTCAGATGTTTCATCATTAGTGTATAGGAATGCAAGAGATTTCTGTGCCTTAATTTTGTATCCTGCAACTTTAACAAATTCATTGATTAGCTCTAGTAGTTTTCTGGTGGCATCTTTAGGATTCTCTATGTATAGCATCATGTCATCTGCAAACAGTGACAGTTTTACTTCTTTTCCAATTTGTATTCCTTTTATTTCTTTTTCTTCTCTGATTGCCATGGCTAGGACTTCCAAAACTATGTTGAATAATAGTAGTGAGAGTGGACATCCTTGTCCTGTTCCTGATCTTAGAGGAAATGCTTTCAGTTTTTCACCATTGAGAATGATGTTTGCTGTGGGTTTGTTGTATATGGCCTTTATTATGTTGAGGTAGGTTCCCTCTATGCCCACCTTCCGGAGTTTTTATCAAAAATGGGTGTTGAATTTTGTCAAAAGCTTTTTCTGCATCTATTGAGATGATCATATGGTTTTTCTTCTTCAATTTGTTAATATGGTGCATCACATTGATTGATTTGCGTATACTGAAGAATCCTTGCATCCCTGGGATAAATCCCACTTGATCATGGTGTATGATCCCTTTAATGTGTTGTTGGATTCTGTTTGCTAGTATTTTGTTGAGGATCTTTGCATCTATATTCATCAGTGATACTGGTCTGTAATTTTCTTTTTTTGTAGTATCTTTGTCTGGTTTTGGTATCAGGGTGATGGTGGCCTCACAGAATGAGTTTGGGAGTGTTCCTTCCTCTGCAATTTTTTGGAAGAGTTTGAGAAGGATGGGGGTTAGCTTTTCTCTAAAAGTTTGATAGAATTCACCTGTGAAGCCATCTGGTTCTGGACTTTTGTTTGTTGGAAGATTTTTAATCACAGTTTCAATTTCATTACTTGTGATTGGTCTGTTCATATTTTCTATTTCTTCCTGGTTCAGTCTTGGAAGGTTATACCTTTCTAAGAATTTGTCCATTTCTTCCAGGTTGTCCATTTTATTGGCATACAGTTGCTTGTAGTAGTCTCTTAGGATGCTTTGTATTTCTGTGGTGTCTGTTGTAACTTCTCCTTTTTCATTTCTAATTTTATTCATTTGAGTCCTCTCCCTCTTTTTCTTGATGAGTCTGGCTAATGGTTTATCAATTTTGTTTATCTTCTCAAAGAACCTGCTTTTAGTTTCAATGATCTTTGCTATTGTTTTCTTTGTTTCTATTTATTTCTGCTCTGATTTTTATGATTTCTTTCCTTCTAGTAACTTTGGGTTTTGTTTGTTCTTCTTTCTCTAGTTCCTTTAGGTGTAAGGTTAGACTGTTTATTTGAGATGTTTGCTGTTTCTTGAGGTAGGACTGTATTGCTATAAACTTCCCTCTTAGAACTGCTTTTGCTGCATCCCATAGGTTTTGGATCATCGTGTTTTCATTGTTGTTTGTCTCTAGGTATTTTTTGATTTCCTCTTTGATTTCTTCAGTGATCTCTTGGTTATTTAGTAACATATTGTTTAGCCTCCATGTGTTTGCATTTTTTACGTTTTTTTCCCCCTGTAATTGATTTCTAATCTCATAGTGTTGTGGTCAGAAAACATGCTTGATATAATTTCAACTTTCTTAAATTTACTGAGGCTTGATTTGTGACCCAAGATGTGATCTATCCTGGAGAATGTTCCGTGCACACTTGAGAAAAAAGTGTAATCTGCTGTTTTTGGATGGAATGTCCTATAAATATCAGTTAAATCTATCTGGTCTGTTGTGTCATTTAAAGTTTGTGTTTCCTTATTTATTTTCATTTTGGATGATCTGTCCATTGGTGTAAGTGAGGTGTTAAAGTCCCCCACTATTATTGTGTTACTGTCGATTTCCTCCTTTATAGCTGTTAGCAGTTGCCACATGTATTGAGGTGCTCCTACGTTGGGTGCATATATATTTATAATTGTTATATCTTCTTCTTGGATTGATCCCTTGATCATGATGTAGTGCCCTTCCTTGTCTCTTGTAACATTCTTTATTTTAAAGTCTATTTTACCTGATATGAGTATTGCTACTCCAGCTTTCTTTTGATTTCCATTTGCATGGAATATCTTTTTCCATCCCCTCAATTTCAGTCTGTATGTGTCCCTAGGTCTGAAGTGGGTCTCTTGCATATATATGGGTCTTGTTTTTGTATCCATTCAGCAAGCCTGTGTCTTTTGGTTGGAGCATTTAATCCATTCACGTTTAAGGTAATTATCGATATGTATGTTCCTATGACCATTTTCTTAATTGTTTTGGGTTTGTTTTTGTAGATCCTTTTCTTCTCTTTTGTTTCCCACTTAGAGAAGTTCCTTTAGCATTTGTTGTAGAGCTGGTTTGGTAGTGCTGAATTCTCTTAGCTTTTGCTTGTCTGTAAAGCTTTTGATTTCTCCATTGAATCTGAATGAGATCCTTGCCAGGTAGAGTAATCTTAGTTGTAGGTTCTTCCCTTTCATCACTGTAAATATGTCATGCCACTCTCTTCTGCCTTGTAGAGTTTCTGCTGAGAAATCAGCTGTTAACATTATGGGAGTTCCCTTGTATGTTATTTGTCGTTTTTCCCTTGCTGCTTTCAATAATTTTTCTTTGCCTTTAATTTTTGCCAATTTGATTACTATGTGTCTTGGCGTGTTTCTCCTTGGGTTAATTCTGTATGGGACTCTCTGTGCTTCTTGGACTTGGGTGGCTATTTCCTTTCCCATGTTAGGGAAGTTTACGACTATTATCTCTTCAAATATTTTCTCGGGTCCTTTCTCTCTGTCTTCTCGTTCTGGGACCCCTATAATGCGAATGTTGTTGCATTCAATGTTGTCCCAGAGGTCTCTTAGGCTGTCTTCATTTTTTTTCATTCTTTTTTCTTTATTCTGTTCCACAGCAGTGAATTCCACCATTTTGTCTTCCATGTCACTTATCCGTTCTTCTGCCTGTTATTCTGCTATTGATTCCTTCTAGTGTAGTTTTCATTTCAGTTATTGTATTGTTCATCTCTGTTTGTTCTTTAATTCTTCTAGGTGTTTGTTAAACATTTCTTGTCTTGTCTCGATCTTTGCCTCCATTCTTTTTCCGAGGTCCTGGATCATCTTCACTATCATTATTCTGAATTCTTTTTCTGGAAGGTTGCCTATCTCCACTTCATTTAGTTGTTTTTCTGGGGTTTTATCTTGTTCCTTCATCTGGTACATAGCCCTCTGCCTTTTCATCTTGTCTATCTTTCTGCGAATGTGGTTTTTGTTCCACAGGCTGCAGGATTGTAGTAGTTCTTGATTCTGCCATCTGCCCTCTGGTGGATGAGGCTATCTAGGAGGCTTGTGCAAGCTTCCTGATGGGAGGGACTGGTGGTGGGTCGAGCTGGCTGTTGCTCTGGTGGGCAGAGCTCAGTAAAACTTTAGTCCGCTTGTCTGCTGATGGGTGGGGCTGGGTTCCCTCCCTGTTGGTTGTTTGCCCTGAGGCGACCCAACACTGCAGCCTACCCTGGCTCTTTGGTGGGGCTAATGGTGGACTCTGGGAGGGCTCATGCCAAGGAGTACTTCCCAGAACTTCTGCTGCTAGTGTCCTTGTCCTCATGGTGAGACACAGCCACCCCCCGCCTCTGCAGGAGATCCTCCAACACTAGCAGGTAGGTCTGGTTCAGTTTCCTATGGGATCACTGCTCCTTCCCCTGGGTCGTGCTGCACACACTACTTTGTGTGTGCCCTCCGAGAGTGGAGTTTCTGTTTCCCCCAGTCCTGCAATCAAATCCCACTAGCCTTCAAAGTCTGATTCTCTAGGAATTCCTCCTCCCGTTCCCGGACCCCCAGGTTGGGAAACCTGAAGTGGGGCTCAGAACCTTCACTCCAGTGGGTGGACTTCTGTGGTATCAGTGTTCTCCAGTTTGTGAGTCACTCACCCAGCGGTTATGGGATTTGATTTTATTGTGATTGCGCCCCTCCTACCGTCTCACTGTGGCTTCTCCTTTGTCTTTGGATGTGGGGTATCTTTTTTGGTGAGTTCCAGTGTCTTCCTGTTGATGACTGTTCAGCAGTTAGTTGTGATTCCAGTGCTCTCGCAAGAGGGTGTCTATACTATTTATTTTAAAATTTATTTTCTTGTTTGTTTTCTATTTCCCCCTGTGGGAATGTAATATCCATGATGACAGATAATTTTAACTGTTTCTACTGCTTCTGTATCCCCAGTGCCTAAAAAAGGGCCTGGCATATTGTAGGTGTTCATTAATCATTTGTGGAAGGAATGAAAAATTTAACGATTAAAGAGGTGGCTTATCTCATCCTAACCCAAATCCAGAGGCCCCATTTCACACGTGCAGCCCTCACATGGGAAACCAAGGCTGTTAAAAGTCGGCTACATAAAGTCTGATCTTATCCTGAGATTCCTGCCAACACCATTAGACTATACAAGGAAAACTCTGAATTAAACATATTAGGAGAACTGTAGTTTAGAGTCTCATCACTTAAAAACAAAGCTTCACGATCCTTTTGGAAATCAAACTGGGAGCAGAGATGAAGCGCATTTCTTGAATTAGTTACAAGATTCTCTGTCTACGGTTTCATTACCTGTGTTAGTGCTAATGCCGTGATAAGCCCTTCACGAGTGTGCAAGGTTGGTGATTGGCAGATAGAGATAATAAAATACATCAGCTATTTTCCCTGACTTCTGTTGCTATCCTGAAGTATGTGGCTTTCTCAATCAATGCTATATTGGTAGCTTCTGTAGCAACCCTCATCTAATTCAAATGCCTTTATTAAAAAAAAAAGAAAAACCAGCTAAGCAGATTTAACAGCTTAGAAGACACTGAGCGAGAAACAATATTAACATTTGTCAATATTTGCTTTATTGGTTCTGAGAATTAATTTCTTAGGCTGCAAAGAGTGCCCATCATAATTATACTAAAATATAACCAATTTGAAACCATGCTGTTAATAATGAAAGTCTGGCCCATGGCCAGTTTATAACAACATAGATGGATGTTGAAAAGGTGGGTAAATTGTAAAATAACCTTTCAGCTGTTTTTCCAAATGGTCAGACGTTTCATAGTAACCAAATCGAGCACCTCTAATTGAGGTTAATAATGAAAATCTTCCATCTCTGGATCGCTATAAAGGCCAGAATTCTATTTTTAGCCACTGAAGCCGTTTAATCTTTAAAGATTCAGTTGTTTAATTTATTAGACCTTGTTTCCCACTGCCATCTTCATAACAGAAAATCTGATTGCGAAAACTAAGAGTCAGCTGTTTTAATACATTTACATAAATAATTAAAAATTCTACAGCAGAGTACGCAATACAATGTATTGCCACCATAAACTTCCAATGGAAGGACGTCACTTTAATTAAAAATTACAAAGGTGCCACTGTAAACAATTCATTTACATTTCAAGCTCTGTGTTGACTCAAGAGAGAAATAACTAATAAAAAAAAACCAAACAAACAGAAATGACCTCACCCCAAATCCTATTATTGAGGTCAGTAACCACATTTAATTAAGACGAAGTGTTAATAATATATTTTAGTGGATGGAGGCTCTTTTCATTTCCCCAGGTAGAAATGTTATTATTTGGTCTTTAACTTCTGATTAAAATTTAAAAGGTGGGAGTCACCCCAAATTAAACTCTTAAATCTGGTTTTGAAATCTGGCCTTTTCAAAAGGGGAGTTACAACCCTCCTTTCTCCTCCCAATAAATGGTGAGCTACTATACATTTTGAACCTCTGTGTTCCTGAGAAATGACAGTGATGACAAAAATCCTAATTTCCAAGGGAACTGATTTTTGCCATCTGCTTCCAAAGGTCTTAGAAGATACAGAACAAAAGGTCCCATAGCCAGCTGATGACTTTTGCTTGATTTCCTATCATTTTTTTTGTGATTTCCTTTGAATGGGCTCCAATATTAGATTAAATGAGGTGTTAAAGAAAAAGGCTTGATGACTCACAGGAAGACCAGCAAAAACCGAAATTGGGCCTTTTAACAAATCTTTTGGGACTGAATTTTCATCACCGCATGTTGCATTCAGTACCAGTTTGAGCCCATGAATGAATCTACCTCGGAGCTTAAAAGCCTCCAAGTCTAGAGGAGGAAGGGAAGGGAAATGACTTAAAAAGACCCAAAGAAATCAGAACAAAGTAGGCTGTGGTTTTCAGAGTGATGAGGACCTAATCTGGATCTGATTCAGATATTCTGTGTTCAAAGGATGGGTTCAATTTGGATCATGGCTTTGGAAGAAGAGCCGGCGGATGGACCTGACTCCTTAGTGTAACTTTCACAGACCTGGGAAGCCCAGTGAAAGGCCGATCGGTCCTGCTCAGGCTTCCCTCCTGGGATTGGTTTAAAACAAGGCCACATGCAAATATTTCCATGGTTGGTAGACACTAGACAATACCTGGAGATGAAAAATAATAGTAATCACAATAAACCATGTCTGCTTATGCACAAAATGCACGCAGAAACTCCACTCCAGCTGCTGGCAAGCCATGCTATACCTGTTTACTAAGCACTTCCAAAGGCCAAGTGCTGGGCTGTTTTAAGACCTACGATTGGTGCAGCCAATATGGAAAACAGTATGGAGGTTCCCCAAAAAACTAAAAACAGAGTTGCCATATGATCCAGCAAACCCACTCCTGGGCATATATCCAGACAACACTACAATTCAAAAAGATACATGCACCCCTATGTTCACAGCAGCACTATTCGCAATAGCCAAGACATGGAAGCAACCTAAATGTCCATCCACAGATGAATGGATAAAGAAGATATTGCACATATATACAATGGAATACTACTCAGCTATAAAAAGAATGAAATAATGCCATTTGCAGCAACATTGATGAACCTAGAGATTATCATACTAAGTGAAATGAGTCAGAAAGAGAAAGACAAAATACCATATGATATTACTTATATGTGGAATCTAAAATATGATACAAATGAACATATCTACGAAACAAAAACAGACTCACAGACATAGAGAACAGACTTGTGGTTGCCAAGGGGGAAGGAGGGAGGGGGAGGGATGGATTTGGATTGGGAGTTTTGGGTTAGCAGATGCAAACTATTATACACAGAATGGATAAACAACAAGGTCCTACTATATAGCACAGGGAATTATATTCAATATCCTGAGATAAACCATAATGGAAAAGAATATGAAAAAGAATGTATATGTATAACTGAAGCACTTTGCTGTACAGCAGAAATTGACATAACATTGTAAATCAACTACACTTCAATAAAATAATAATAAAAAAAGGACCTCTGAGCCTCTAAGAACTTTTTCTGTCCATGGTGGCCTCCTCCCAAGTCATACCAAACATATTGAAATGTACTCACATTGCAAGTACATTTTTTTCCTGTAAAATTTTTGAGATAATTTTTATATCACTACTTTTGCTTTTGGAATTATTTGACTACTGGGACTATTTCACTAATAAACCCCTATGATTTCTCTAGTGCCGACTCAGACGTTCTACAATGTGAGATCTACAAACAGTTTGCAAATGTAAAGACATTTTTGCAAATATTAAATTCAACCTGCCAGGACATGGAAGCAAGCTAAATGTCCATCAACAGATGAATGGATAAAGAAGATGTGGTACATATATACAATGGAATATTACTCAGCCATAAAAAGGAACAAAACTGAGTTATTTGTAGTGAGGTGGATGGACCTAGAGTCTGTCATACAGAGTGAAGTAAGTCAGAAAGAGAAAAACAAATACCGTATGCTAACGCATATATATGGAATCTAAAAAAGCGGTACTGATGAACCTAGGGGCAGGGCAGGAATAAAGACGCAGATGTAGAGAATGGACTTGAGGGCATAGGGGGGAAGGGGAAGCTGGGATGAAGTGAGAGAGTAGCATTGACATATATATACTACCAAATGTAAAATGGATGGCTAGTGGGAAGCAGCTGCATAGCACAGGGAGATCAGCTCGGTGGTTCGTGACCACCTAGAGGGGTGGGATAGGGAGGGTGGGAGGGAGGGGATATGGGGATATATGTATACATATAGCTGATTCACTTTGTTGTACAGCAGAAACTAACACAACACTGTAAAGCAATTATACTCCAATAAAGATGTGAAAAAAAAATTCAACCTGCTAAAGTCATGGTGCTGTGGACACTCGATCTTATTAACTTCAATGTTGCTGTTTTCTTTTCAAACTTTGGAGATGATAGATTATGTGTTCATGTCCTTGACATTTTTGTAGCCTCCTGGAAAGTTTGAAGGTCTTAGTGCTGGGCCTTAGTGCTTAATTAATTAAATGGTACTGATGAGGCCCTTGTGTTTTACCAGGGATGGATATAAACATGAGCCCGAGGTTCAGTGGAAGATGGACAATTAGGTCAGGAATCACAGTAAAGCACTAGACGTTCAGAAAGCCCTTTGGAGTGCAGTCTGAAGGTCAGGGTAGCCCACCTGCAGAGGCGATGCCTAAACTAACATCAGAAGGACATACAGCTGTGGACGAGGCGGTGGTGAGAAAAGCCCCAGGAGTTCACCTCATTTGCGTGTTTTCTTTCCATAAACCGAGGTTCAGAGAGGTTACGTTTTCCTCATCAGCAAAGAGGCAGACTCATGGTTGTGAGAGTTAAATAAGACTTTGGTGACAGTGCTTTTGGTAAACTTTTATATAAAAATGTTAGGCATCTTAGTCATAGTACCAGCAAAATACATGTGTCCAGGGGTATCGTGGCAATCTTTGCCTAGTATAGTCTGGTGCCCAATTCCCAGGAGGCAGAGACCAGGTCAAAGGCATGGGGATAGTGGCACTTCTGGGGAATTCAGGAATCTGTTGAGAAGCGAGACCATAATGATGCTTGGAAATAAGTAATTTCTGTTGCTTGGCTTTTTCTCCCCAGCTGGAGACCACTGGTTCTTACTTCCCAAGGAAACAATTTCCTTCTCTCCTTCCTTCCTTTTCCTCTCTCCCTCCTTCCCTCTTCCTTCTTTCCTGGGGCATCATCATTTGCAACAAAGCTCTTGCTCTTTTGACTAAAAGCTCCCCGGAGGCTGTAGGCAGAGATCATTCTCACAAGTGAAAAGACAGCACCCAGCAGTGTTGGCCCATAGTAGCCTCTAAATAAATACCAGTAAATGAATTCAGTAAAGGAATGAGTGGAAAACTATAATGCTTGTGCTTTTTTCAAGCAGCTGTCTTTGGCAACACAATTATCTATTATCTTGATTGTGTAAAAATCTAATTTTATGGCATGTATTCATCTTTTAAAATCTACCCTGTAGTTTTGTATTACACAGAAAGGTTCAATCCCCAAAGGTGTTCATGGCAGAAACTTCTAGTTACCTCACAATACCCACTCTTCCTTTCTTCCTTAGTAAAGAATCCCAGTTTTAAAAGTTGGTTGCTATCCAGCTAAATGACCATACTTCCTAGTATTTCTTACAGCTAGGTTTTGGCCATGTGACTAATTTTGGCCAATCAGATTTAAACAGAAAAGTGATCGACTTTCAGGAAGACTCCTTACAATACAAGAGACTCCCTTCTTCTTTCCCTCTCTCCCAAACTACTGTCTGGAATGCAGATGTGAAGGCTGAAGCACTAGCAACCATAATAATTGTCCGTGAGGAAGAGGGTGCCAGTCTCGAGGTGACTGAATGGTGAGCAGGAAGGAGCCTGGGCCCCTGACAGCTTTGTGGAACTGCCATCCTAGCCCTGGACTGCCATAGCCGCTCTACACTTATTTTATATGAGGGGAAAAAAAAACACTTCTATCTTCTCTGAGCCACCATCATTTTGAATTTTCCTTTTATATTGAGCCAAACTTAATCCTCACAGATACAGTGCTGCTAGATGCACACTTGTGGGGTTCCCTGGATGAATGATCCTTTCCCAAAAAAATGTTGAGGAGTAATGGGTAATTTCACATGGGTGGGGACAATATTTTTCCTCAACACGTATCTTATGTATTCAGTGTGTGGGCAGAAGTCTCTGCTGCAGAGTTGTTTACTACAGACCCTGGATAAGATGAGTTCTGTCTGAAAAATGTTTGGAATAGGAATTGCTACTTGGTTGCCTCAATAGAAATCCCCGGATTGGTCAGAGAATGAAATAAGTCCTCTCAGACCACTCAAAATGATTGAGCTGCCGGCTGCATCCCCAGAGTAACCAAAGCAACAGATCTGATGCAACAGTGAGTCCCTGCTTCTCATTTCACTGTTAGAGAATGTTGGGCAAATACAGTCATTTCCATTTTAGCATAATTATCATTGAGCTGCTGTTTCTGACAATAATTAGCCAACAACTTCAGGTGCACGAGTCCACTCCTCACTGGAGACACTGAAATGTCATCGAGAACTGCCAGATTCCTGTCTCGTGTACACGGAGGAAGGCTCCACCCTGAAAGCTGAAGCCTGTCTCGTTGTCACTGCAGGTTGAGAGGACAGGGTGTGGAAACCAGCTCTGTTTTACAACACGTCAACGTTCACATGACCTTGGAGCACAGAAACTTTCTAACCATCAATTCAAATAATAAGGGAAAATAGAAATGTGATTGCCTAGGTAAAGAGACAAAGAAGTCTTTATATGACAAAAAGCATTAACATCAACACATTTGCAAAGTATTTTCAGAAAATTAATGATGCATTAAACAATTTAGCTACAAGCATGTCCACTGACCTTTTAAAAAAATAATTTCACACAATTGGAAACAGTCTAAATAGCCAACAAGGGAATGAATAAATAAGTATATTCGTGTAATAGCATTGTAGAATGCATACTATTCAGTGACGAAAAATAGTGGCTATTTCTTGATATGGAAAGCTATTCGCCATATACTGGGAAGTAAAAATGACAGGTTCCAAAACAAAATGGGTGATGTGAGCCAATTTTGAAAATAAAAAAGGGAAATACTCGCACATGTGACTGGAGATATACCTAAGCTGTTAAAAGGGGATTTCCTTGGGTGGGACGATTACAGATTTTTTAAATTATCTTCTTTATTCTCAACTGCCTTTTCAAAAGTTTCCTCCATGAACTATCTTAACTTTATAATAAGGATAAGAAGATACAAGTCATTAAAAAGAAGAATTTCATCTGTCACTAGCCCACCGCTGTCACTCTGATGCCTGGACACCTCCTGTCTTCAGAGTTACAGGCTTCTCAGAGATGAAGACGCCTTTCACTGATTTTAACATTCCCTGGTGAGATAAAAGAGGGCATCACAATGGCAGCGGCAGAATCACTGTGCCTGAGAAGGGCTTTCCATCACAGAAGACAGGACCAGGAATGAGTTAGAATTAAGGTCCTAAGCTTTGTGGGGGCTGGGAGTGGGGAGGCGTTTCCTGTTTTGACAAGGCAAGGAGCCTGCCCTCAGGGAGGAGGTCAAAGTGCCTGTCAACTTGGGGGCAGGACCTGAATCAGGCCGGTTGGGGTGGAGCATCTCCTGCTGTGCTAAGATGCCTTGAGGGCCTGGCTAGGCATCTGAGATGAGATGGGGTTACTGGAGCTGAGGCACAGAGAGTCTTGGAGTGAGATATTGATAGAGATAGAAATGGGGGGAGGGGCGAGTGGGGGGAGGGGGCGAGACAGAGACGGAGAGAAAGGAGAGGAGGAGGAGGGGGGAGGAAGCAGATAAAGGAGGAGGAAAGAGAAGAGAGGAGAGAGAGGAATGGGACGAAGGAAGGAGCAGAGAATCAGAGAAGAGATGGCCATGAGACAAGAGAGAAAGATGGACCTAGAGGGAGGGGGAAGATGCACATAGAGACAGTGATGGGGAGGGAGGAAGGGCAGAGGGAGACAGAGAGGGAGACATGTAGAAGAAATGTACAGAGCAAAGGACAGACCAAGAGTAATCGGCACAGAGAGGGACACAGAGAGAATGACAATGTGGACACAAAGAGTCACACACACAGACAGGGACACCCGCATAACCTGCACAACTGCAGAGCCCAGCGCCGTGCTATTGCCGGGAATCAAGACAGGGGCAGATGGCGCTGGCAGCATCTTTTTGCATGTGCCTTTGTCAGCTGAACTCAGAGCTCTCCTTCAGATAAAAATAGGAGTTCTCAGTTCCTCCCTCTTCCAATGCCTGCTCCCCAAAGAATCATTAAGACAACAACAACACCACCACTCACAAGGTCATCGTGTCTTTCTGAGAATTCTGGAGAGCCAAGCACGGTTTATTAGAAAACCATGTCCCAGCCTGGCCCCTCCCCTCAGCCCTGCTCAGCCTCTGCACACACAGCCCATCGGGGACAGTGCTTCTCGTGTACAGGATCAAAGGCTGCAGATAATTAAGAAGTCTTTTCTCCCTGAAGAGTTCCTGTGACAATAGCTCAGCGTGTCAGGGATGTTATCCCTGCCTTTGATGGGCTCAGAACCAGCACCAGGAGAGGAAGGGCGGAGGGGAGGGGAGAGGAAAGGGGCGGAGGGAGAGCCAGTCAGTGCCAGGCTGAGAAAGGGTCACTTCTGGGCAACTCTGGATCCCAGCAGGAAGGAATGTGTCCGAGGAGTCAGGCCAGAGAGAGAAATGTGCGTCACACGCACATACATGCACACGCACATACATACACACACATGCATTTATTTTGCTTCAGTGCTGGAAAAGTGATTTGTCCAGACACTGTTCAGCCAGCCCCATTTGTAAATGCTACAGCTCTCAGGCAAACAGCCACAGAAACACCTCAGCTATATTTTCTGAGGGGACTCGTGACATTGAAATTGGTCAGCAGTGGCTCTCCGTGGTCCCTGATGACTCAGCATCCATTCCCACCTTCTGGGAAGAGCCTTCTGCATTCCTTTGGGAACCCACCACCCCAGTTCATTATGGTTGGATGCTGGGTCCACGGTGGGCACACGCACCAGGACTAGCCCCGGGCACATCCCATCCTCCTGCCATTCTGGGTCAGAGACAGGTGTGTGTCCAAGTTGGCTCAGTGAGACGCAAACCTGGCCCTTGGGCAAGTATTGATACCACTGGTTAGGAAGGATCTCTTTCTGCTGGTAGGACTGGCATTGCTGGCGGCCTTGACCCTCTACAGCCATACAGATATGGCTGAGGATGAAGCCAACCCAGGCAAGTGCAGAGTCAAGAGGTGGGGAAAGAATATATTCTGAGCACCTGAATTCTCACCCTGGATGTCCTTGTCCTCCTTTTCAGTTTTGTGGGCCAGTACATGCATTTCTGGCAAAAGTCAGTCTGAGATGGGTCCTGGCCACTTGTGACTGAGGGTCACAGCTGTAATGAGCAACTGTAGAAACAGGAAGCTCTTCAGAGCTTTCTACGCTCCTGCTTTTTCCCGCAAGTCTCACGTCTAGTAATTTACAAATTGCTTTCTCTGATCTCCTTTTCTCACAGTGGGCGCCACTGATGCCCCACCCGAGATGGAATGGAGGACCACTGTACCCCGGTTCCAGGAGCCGGTCTTTGCTCTCCATGGCTCCAATCCTGGCCTTGGTGCCCCTCAACGTCTTGGCTCTTGCCAGTCACACGCTCCCTCTCCAGGCTCCCGTCTCCCGACTCAGTTTGCCGGGGTTGCTTTCTGTGGCCTCTTGCCACGCTCCAAGCCCCACACTCCACTTGCCAGCTGGGATTTCCTTCCTCCTTCTCAATCAGCTGCCTGCCGTGGGGGTGAGGAGGGGCAGCCGCATCTGGCAACATCATGTCTCTTGACTGTCAAGATGCCCTGAGTCGGGGGCGTGAGGCTCCAGCTCCGGTAAAGTGGACTCGCCCCTGGGCATGTGAACCGTGAGCCGAGGGACACGAGAGTGGACAGTGGCTGGAGATGGGTCACTCTCCCTGTGAGGTCCTGCAGTGCCAGCCCGTCAGGTCCCATTACCTAGAGACTCAACAACGCCCAAGTTCCTGGGCAATCTTGGCCCAGTTCTAAACATATTCTTCAATTCTATAAACTACTCAACATCACTAATCATCAGAGGAATGCAAATCAAAACCACAATGAGATACTATCTCACACCTGTCAGGATGGCCATCATCAGAAAGACCACAAGTAATACATTCTGAAGAGGATGTGGAAAAAAGGGAACCTTTGTACACTGTTAGCGGGAATATAAATTGGTACAGCCACTATGGAGAACAGTGTGGAGGTTCCTCAAAAAAATAAAAATAGAACCACTATAGGATCCAGCAATTCCACTCCTGGGCATATATCCCAAAAAAAAGAAAACACTAATTAGAAAAGATACATGCACCCCAGTGTTCATAGCAGCACTATTTACAATAGCCAAGATATGGAAGCAACTTAAGTGCCCATCAACAGATGAACAAATAAAGAAGATGTTTTATATATATATATATATATATATATATATATATATATATGATGGAATATTACTCAGCCATAAAAAAGAATGAAAATCTACCCTTTACAACAACATGGATGGCCCTAGAGAACATTATGCTTAGTGAAATTAGAGAAGACAAATACTTTATGTTATCACTTACATGTGGAATCTAAAAAAAGAAAACAAACGGATGTATATAAGAAACAGAAACAGACTCACAGGTATAGAGAAAACACTAGTGGTTACCAGTGGGGAAAAATTCTACCAACTGTGTGTAGAATCTTCCAGCAAATTCTCCCTTTTGCCTAAGTCAGCCAGAGCTGGTCTTAAACAAAGAACTCCGAGAGACCCACCTCTTCCACTGTCTGTCCCACCTTAGTAGGACCTCTATTCTCAGATCCCAGACACCTGCCTCAGCCCCTCCCCATCACATTAACACTTTCATGTCTGGCAGCATCCCAAGTTACCCAACAAAGGCACAGTCCCAGGCTTAGCAACATCAACCCCATTTAAATCCATTTCCTACCCACCCTGGAGTCACCTCTTTGTAGAAGTGCAAATCAACAGTTAAGCTCCCCTAAAGACATCCTAAATTTGTACAACTACCTTACAGTCTGTTAAGCTACAGGTTTCCCGATCTAAGTACTTAAGGAAAGCTTTCTCTTTGATGTTTAAATTGTATGTTTCCTTTGCCAGATACTGAGCAGGAAAAGGGGAAAAAAAGGAGAAAAGGAAAAAAAAGAATGGCTACTTCAGATTTACATTATTACAGGATTTGGTATTATTTTGTACTTTTATCTAGTTTGTCTGGCATTTCAGAAAGTTTTGTTGTAGAAAATAAATCCCCTTTTGGGGTTGGAAAATAAATTCTGCCAGCTTGCTCCACGGTCCTGTGGCTGACGTGGACATGGTGGCACATTTTCAGGGGTTTCAAATCAGGAAAATAAGACATGTTTATTTGAAGTGCGTCTAATACTTGGTTATCGGTACCTCATGTGAAAAGATTAGATTTTGGAAGAGGAAGATTAATTACTTTCTTTAGCGCAGACAAGCGTGCATTTGGACCTGCGTGCCAACGTGTCTATTGTGAAACGTCGCACCAGCGAGGGCATCTCATCTCCACTAGCATGAGATGCACTGTGGATAATGATCATTTAATTAAATCTCATTATGAAAATCCCTTCTTCTGAAGTACTGGACAGAGCTTAAGAAATGAACACTGAAAATTTGAACTTTTTTTTTGGTCTGCCAATCATCAGCGGAAAACCCAACCCCGATGGTCCATTTCTAAGTACCAGGCAATGTCTACTCCTTTCCCTTCTGACAGTTCAGAGTCCAGAGCACTTAGAAGAGAGCATGGACTTTGCAGATTGTACTGCAATGTTTGCATCCTAATTTCTTCCACTACTAACCTAGGCAGTCTTGAGCAAGTTACTGAACCTCTCTGAACTCCTAATACCCTTAATTGTACATGGAGTTAGCCTTTCTCATAAAGTTGTGGCAGCTGATAAAGTAGGTGTCTGAGATGCAAGGGGCCATGTGTGGCGGCTCCTTTCTTTGTCCCTTCCACACTGTGCTTGGCACCAGCAGACCCCTCTGGACATTTGAGAACACAGCCCTGGAGCCACTCTCCTCCCGGGCTAGTCTACTGCCAGGAATTAGGTGCAGGGGCAACATCCCCACCTAGTGAGCCTGGTCCCCTGGTGCCACCAGCCGCCAGCTCTTCATTATGACACAAACTTCCTGCTCACCCAGATCATTAACAAGTTTAATTTAATGGTAGTTTGCTCCTGACAACCCAGACCCTGCAACCAGAAAAGAAAAGCCATTGCTGCCCGCCTCCCTCCCATCTCAGGTTACTCAGCCGCCCACTCACCTGATGGTCTGATGTTGCAGGGAATCAGGGTCTGTGGCATTCACCGTCAACAGCACGCTGCCCACGGAGATGTGCTCTTGCTTGGTCACCATCATGGGGTCCGGGTGGAAAACCGGATCCTCATTGACATCCAGGACGGTGATGTGGACGGTTGCTGTGGAGCTGGGGCCGTAGGAGACGTCGGGCACCAGCGGGTCCTCGTTTTCCACTTTGATCAGCAGGGTGTGAAAGGCAGAAATCTCATAGTCCAGAGGCTGAAAGGCAGAGAGAGGGGCTCAGCACGCGGGTCTGCCACAAAGGACAGGTGCTTTTGCACGAAGGCCTCTGACAGTCCCCGAGTCGTGTGGACGCTCAGGGGTGGATCCAGGTTTTGTGGGCTAAGAAGCTTGATGCAATATGGGGTCCTCTTTAAGAAAAAGAGTATGAAACATACAGATACCAAATTAGGTATGGAAGTTGTTCCTTTTTTTAGATTGAGAAATAGCTTACAACAATTACATGAGTCTCAGAGACCTGTATTGTTGTTGTGAGATCTCTTTAGGTGACTCCCTGGCAGCGCTGACATTAAAAGCCTTCCCACCGGTAGCCTGTGACCTCACAACTCCGGCACTCACGGGGGCTCCAGGGGGTGCGCATTCTTCCAGTAGGGTGTCATGTAGGGAAGAGGATTTGGGAGGCTGACACACAAGGGGTTAAGCTGCATGGCCCTTCCCCACCTGAGGGCACTGGAAAACGGGGTGGGGGGGCATTTTTATTTGTCCCCATGACTCGGCAGCTCTGTGGCCATTTTCTGGGCAGGGGGCAGTGATGCCAGATACATGGCCATGCCTGGGACTGTCCCACCAATGAGCAACCCTGCTGAGGCCCTTTCCAGGTGATTCTGTAAAGGGGCTGATGGTAACCGCCTCCCTTGCTGCTGCGTAGACTAAATCAGAGGATATTAAGGAAACCCCATTGTAGACATTATTAATATGGTGCCCTGTCCATCACAGAATGTCATGGACGACATTCACTCGGTCACTTTCTTTCTAAACCGCGAGATGCAGTGCGAGTGACATTTCCTGTCAATGGGGGTGTGTGTGAGGAGACATTTAGGTGAGATAAGGACACACTTATTATTTCAAGCTATTTTCCTAATGTTTACTGGGAAAACAAGTAGCTAACTCATCAGACCCATGACATAATGGATATTCTTGCTGGAAGGACGAGACTAAAGTGAGTACAGGGAGGTGAGTCACACTCAACCAGAAGTAAGGAAATGGCAGTACACGTCATAAGGGATCTGGGAATGTGGCATCAGAGGTGAGAATGGTGAAGCTGGGGAAAGAGCTCTACGGGTGCAGGGGGTAGAATCTGGAATCGGGCAGGTTTAGTTGGGAGAGCTTTAGGCAAAATTACATTATCTCTCAGAATAATTACAGCTAACACGCACACCCCGCACTCCACACCTGTGAAAGTGCACCCGCACAAATACACATGCATATATATATGCACAGGCACACACACACACAGGAAGTACTGACCCCGGAAGTGCTTCCCGGCTGTAATAGGACCGCCCCTCCTGCCCTCACCTAGTACAACTCCCAACAGGGTCAGTATTAAGATTTTAAGAGCTGACAGATATAAAGCTGTTGGTACCTAGGAGCTACCCAGTTATATTGTGGTTCCATCCCTGGAACACAAGAATAATTTACTTCATCCTCCTTTCTAACAACAGATCTCTGTCCTTCCCAAGTCAAGCCCCAAATATGCAACCCCAGTGAAATGAATTTCAAACATGGGCCAGGGAGCTGCCGTGCTTGGAAAGCAGAGTTATTCATCCTAATTAGGACACTGAAGGGGACTTGAGCCTTGGGCGTGCTGGGTAGTGACAGTCTGCCGGGCAGCATCCTGAGCAGGATGGACACACAGAGCGTCCACCTCTCCTGAGAACCTTCTCGACCGCACCCCAGCACGGGGCAGACCCAGCCAGGCAACCCGAGGCCCGGAGGATTTCTTTCATACCAGCTCCCAGGAACACACCATCTTCCTGGAAATAAAGTTAAGGACAACATGCTGAGACTATGGAATCCTGAATCTAGCCCAACTGGATTTTCTACCACGATGCAAATGGCAGCAGGGTGGGTTTTATTGCGTTTCTTCACTCTGCAGGGCCCTTAACAGGCAGCAGATGTGAGGCCAGGCCTGGGGCAGAGGAGGAGGAGCAGGGTCCCGACAGGCACGGGAATCTTACCACTGTCTCCTCGGGCCGTGGTAACAAAGCACTAGGTGGCTTCATACAAAGCTTAGTACAAAGAAGTGAACTGTCTCACAGTCCTGGAGGCCAGAAGTCCAAAATCAAGATGTTGGCAGGGCCATGTTCTCTCTGAAAGCTCTAGGGGAGCCCTCCCTGCCTCTCCCAGCTTCTGGCGTTCCCTGGCTGGCAGCGCATGAGTCTGACCCCTGTCTCCACCATCACCTGGCCTTCTCCCTGTGTGTCTCTGTCTTCACATGGCTGCCTCCTCATAAGGACACCAGTCATCTTGGATTGGGGGCCCATCCTACTCTATTATGCCCTCATCTTAACTAATTACACCTGCAGTGGTCCTATTTCCAAATAAGCCCACATTCACAGGTTCTGGGGGTTATGACTTTAATGTCTTTTTGGGGGGAGGCACAATTTAACCCATAACAGTGGGGTACCCACAGCTCCCCCCATTCACACATATGTCTTATATTTACATATTATGTATAAATATACATACAATATTTGATCTGCATCACAACCCCTCATTACTTTCCTGACATAATCCATCTCTCATTGTGCACCTACTGTGTGCTAGGAGGGCCCCGTGTGCATCATCTCACCTAATCCTCACCTTACCCTCATAATAGTAGGTGATTTTAGATTCTTTTTACAGATGAGGAAACAGTTTCAGAGAGGTTAAGTAACTCGGTCAAAGTCACACAGCTAACAAGTGGCACAGAGCCGAGATGCGATACAGGGATTCTGATGAGAGAATCCAAGCTGATAACAATAAACTGCTTTTGGTACCAGGTGGTATTTCCACAAGTAATGCTGATGGGGACTCAGCCCTCTGTCCTGCCTTGGGCCACTTCATTCATACCAGGAAGCAATGTAGCTTAGTAGTAGAAAGCGCTCGTTGCTCCCAGAGCCAGAGGGGAGGGGATCAAGTCCTGGCCATAAGAACTCTAATGAATAACTACTGGACCACAGGCACATCACTGCATCTCCTGGAGCCTCAGCTTTCTCATCAGTAAAGTCCTAGTACCAAGGATTGTAGTAAGATCAGAGGAGATGATGCATGCTGGGTGTTTCACACAGCGGCTGGCCTGGAATCGGATATAATAACAAGAGGCTGTTAAGACAGTGAGGAAGAGGAATATGGGTAGAAATAGCTGGAAGAGCCACTGCCCTCCTGCCTTGCCTCTTCAGGTATGTTCGAGGCTGACATTCCTCAGCAGAATGCTGGCTTCCGAGGAATGCAGATGTGAGTAGTGGCACAGAGAGAGGGAAGGAGAGAGAGAGAGAGAGAGAGAGTCCAGCCTTTTCCGGAGAGGAGGACCTCTGCAGTGCTTACTTCCATTTGCACAAAGCTGGGTGTAATGACACCAGTGGGGCGATGCCCAGGGCCAGTCTACCAGAAGCTGATGAAACGTGGGTCTCTGCTCCCACCCCTTCCGAGGCCTGCCCTGGGTTATGCTGCATTAAGAAGCCCTCCGTTGTCTCGGGCATATGACCTTATTAATGTGATTTGCCTGGTGTGGGGTCTCTGTGTCAGGGATGGGAGGAAATTGAAAACACTTCCAATAAAGGTACAGAGATGCAATTTGATTAATATTTCATCAAGTGTCAAAAGAGGGTGTGGACCATTGTTCTGGAGGATTTCAAGGCTGGAAAAGCTGGCTCTCATGGGAAGGGTAAAGAATCTGGGGTTTGTTCTCCAGAAGAGGGAGGCTTTGGAAGTGATCCGACAGTGAGTTTTCAGCCTGTGACAGGTTTGGGGATCAAGGATGCCTGCTTTCTCAATGCTTCCTTCTCCTCTGAGGACAAAAGAGAGAACAGACTTAAAATGCAGGGTGGATTATATTCAGCTGAAAGAGTAACTCTTGGACAGTTTGGAATAGGACACGGCTACTCATCTGGCAGAACTGTTAGGATTCGGTCCTGTAGGAGGAAGGACTCCCCCAGAAACCACACAGTCCTGAGACCTCCTCTAGTTCTCCCATATGCTAACTGGATAGGGCGGAGCTGCTTGTGGTTGGGCTGCAGCATGGCCATGTCCACCCACCCCTCACTGCAGAGGCCCCAGAGGAAAGATTCAGACTTTCCAGCCTTCCTTGAAGCTGAGGGTGGGCATGTGTCATCCGGTCAGTGACACATCATTGGAATTTGTCTGGAGGACCCATGGAAAAGACATTTTTTCCCCTAATGAGAAGAGAGGGGCCCACGAGGGCACATATACTCTCTCTCACTTGCCTGGCTGCCTCCTTGCTTCCTGCCTTGGAACACAGCAGCAGGAAGACGTGATGCCCGGGGCTTTGACAGCCATTTTATGTCCATGAGGAAAACATCAGAAACATCTGTGGTGCCACCTGCTGGCTCTCTGACACGTTGAGCTGCCAGCCAATCCTAGATTGGCCTACCCTCATCTAGTTATGAAGATCATGAAATTCTCCTGACTATTTAAGCCACTATCAGCCTGGCATCTGGTTACGTACAACTGAAAGCATTCCTAGCTAATGCACTGGGTTGCTAGCAAGGTGGAGAGCCCAGGGAGCATGGTCAGGCCAGCCTCCAGAAGGCTATCCTGGGGCTTTAACTCAGGTGCACTGAGAAGCAGAGAAAGCTCAAGGCCCTTTATACAAATTCATGTGGCAGGCAGCCAAAGGGGGGATGCCCCCATCCCAATTCTGAAGCAAAGGGAGTCCACTTGCTAGTAAAATGGAGGCCCAGGGAGGGCCCCAGGCTCTGTGGGCACCTCCTCCCGAGGAATTGCAGGTGGAAATTCCTTGTCCTACGGCAGTGCTCGTCCACAAGGCTGTGCTCTCCTGGGGCAACTCTCCCTCCTGTTCTGACCCTGCAGGTGTGGGGCAGGCCCAGGAACCTGCATTTCAGCTAGCATTCCAGGTGACTCTTCTATATGCTAACGTTTAAGACTCACAGCATTGTGGGCCAAAGGGGGAGTGTGGGGAGAGGAGAATTACTCTTTTCCAGTCTAGCTTTGCTTGTATTTTATTTTCCTCAAGCTGTAGCAAACATAGGCCGGGAGAACAGTGCTCCTGCAGGGTTTATGGTGGGGATGTATATTTACCCAAGCTTTGTCTTCCAGCTGCAGGTTTGGAAAATTGCCTGATGCCTTTTATAGATACAGGGCTAGCCTCAGAGAACAGCCAGTGGCTATGTTTTATTTTTTTACGACTTTCACAGCTTTGAAACTATAGCACTGAATGTAGGAGGGCAGTGTCAGGATCTCCCGGGAGTCCTGGCAAGGGAAGAAGAATTGGGAAGACCCAGAGGCTGCTCTTTTCAGGGAGACGTTTGGGGCTCAGTTCAGACGAGGTTCTGAAAAGGACAGGGCCTGGGAGAAACCTAGACCCCTCATCCTCTGGAGAAAGCCGGAAACTTCTCTGAGATCTGCCATTCTCAGTGGCTCCGGGTTCTGCCCCCAGGGATGCTGTGGAACTTTGTTGGTGCAAACGTTTATATGGCCCTGCGGCTAGGCTGAATAATGACCCCACCCCCCAGTATGTCCATGTTCGAATCCCTGGAACGTGTGTTACCTTACATGGCAAAAGGGACTTTGCGGATGTGATTAAGCTAAGGACCCTGAGCTGGGTAGAAGATCCTGGATTATCCAGGTGGGCCCAATGGAACCACAAAGGTCCTTAAAAGAGGGAGGCAGGTGGGCTTCCCTGGTGGCACAGTGGTTAAGAATCCGCCTGCCAGTGCAGGGGACATGGGTTCGAGCCCTGGTCTGGGAAGATCCCACATGCCGCGGAGCAACTAAGCCTGTGAGCCACAGCTACTGAGCCCACGTGCCTAGAGCCCGTGAGCCACAACTACTGAAGCCCATGCGCCTAGAGCCCGTGCTCCACAGCAAGAGAAGCCACCGCAATGAGGAACCCGCGCACCGCAATGAAGAGTAGCCCCCGCTCACTGCAACTAGAGAAAGCCCGCGTGCAGCAATGAAGACCCAATGCAGCCATAAATAAATAAATAAATAAAATTAAAGAACACTGCACACAAAAAAAAGAAAAAAAAGAGGGAGGCAGGAAAGTCAAAGGAAGAAGTAGATGTGACAATGGAAGCAGAGGGTCAAAGTCAGAGAGAGATAAGAAGATGCTGGGTTGCTGCTTTGAAGATACAGGAACGGGCCACGAGCCAAGGAATGCAGGCGACCTCCAGAAGCTGGAAAAGACGAGGAAATCAATTCTCCCCCAGAGCCTCCAGAAGGAACCAGCCCCACCGACTGTAGCCCTGTGAAACTGATTTTGGACTTCTGGCCTCCAGAACTGTTAAGAGACTAAATTTGCGTTGTTTGAAGCCCCTGCGTCTGTGGTCATTTGTTACAGCAGCCCCAGGACACGAACACAGGCACCACGTGCCAGTCACATGCTAGCTTGTGAGCGCCTCACAACAACCTGGAGCGGTGGGTTGTACCATCAGCCTCATCTTACAGATGAGGAAACTGAGGCACAGAAAACAATTAAGCATCTTGGCCGAGGGTGCACAGGGAGTAGATAACAACGTTCCTGCTTGGTCCACTAATACGATTACTATAAACACGATTGCTCCCTGCTTTTCAGGCAAATTGCTGCACGCACCAGAAAAGAAGCTGTGTTCCGATGGACGTTCTGGTCTGGCAGCAGCTCTCCCAGAACCTCCCAGACCCCTTCCTCCAGGACATGGGGACCACCAGCCTCGCATGCTCTGCTGCCACCCCCCTCCCTCCCATATTTCTGAGCCCTCCCGTTACATCATCGTCACTTTCCTTCTCGGTCCCCCTGTAGCAGAGAGAGGTCAGCTTGCTGGGCAGCAGTGCTCACAGGCGGTTTCACACGGAGAAGCGTCCCGTGTGTGTAATTATCTGCTGTGTTTGACAGTAACTGAGACTCTGCTAAGAAAGATTAAGAAGAACTGTAGGGGCTTCCCTGGTGGCGCAGTGGTTAAGAACCCGCCTGCCAATGCAGGGGACACGGGTTCGAGCCCTGGTCCCGGAAGATCCCACATGCCGCGGAGCAACTAGGCCCGTGAGCCACAATTACTGAGCCTGCGCGTCTGGAGCCTGTGCTCCGTGACAAGAGAGGCCGCGATAGTGAGAGGCCCGCGCACCGCGATGAAGAGTGGCCCCCACTTGCCACAACTGGAGAAAGCCCTCGTACAGAAATGAAGACCCAACACAGCCATAAATAAATAAATAAATAAAATTTAAAAGAGATAAGCAAAAAAACATTCTCTCTATAAATTTGATCTTTAAAAAAAAAAAAAAAAGAAGAAGAACTGTAATAACGCACAATCTGACCACGGATCTTTAGAAAACCTTCACAGCTCCCATTTTTGCATATCTTTGATAATTCATTATCAAGCGTATGGAGAATCTCATTTAAAAATTAAGTTTTTTTTTTTTTTTTAAGGTTACACAGAAGTTTAGGTTTTCCAGAACCTGTAGAACAACTTGGTTTTATAGCCATGAGGGTACAAGCACACCCCTAAGCTGAAGCCTTTTCCCATTTTAATTCCAGGGGGAGGAGACAGCGGCTGGTTTATCCTCGACCTGGGGCCCTGGGTGCTCAGGTGAGGAGGGAGGAGCAGTTGGAAGCACCCTTACTTTGACGACGGAGAGCATCCCCTCGTTGGTTTGCGGGTTGGTGTGGATCTCGAAGCTCTGCCCAGGGTTCCCGTTGATGATGGTGTAGGCGGCCCTCCACGCGCCTGTGGTAGGATCGTCCTTGTCCTCAACTGTCAAGTTGACAATAACTCCCACGGCTCCTTCCTCGACTGTGGCTTGAAACTGCAAGCAAAGCAGACCGTTACTATCACTACTTTGGAAACAAAACAAAACAAAACCACAGTGAAGACCATTGATGGCACTCTTACCATATGCCTGGTATTGGGCACATTACCCATACCATCTCATTAAATAATAAAGACTAACAGAGGAAGATCACGATGCTGTGTGTGCCAACAGATGATATGCTTCAGGTTCTCTCAGCCTTATGCGGGGCCATGAGGCTGAATTCCCTCCTACAGGATGTGGGCAGAAGTGATGTTTGCCAGGGCTGGCCTGGGTTCACCTGGGCTGAGGGTTAAGAGAACAGCTGTGCCTCTTCTCTGGACCCCTTTCCTTCTATCTTCCTGGATGCAGACAACCAGGAGACCCAAGGGGAAGGTGGAGCCACAAGAGGGAAGGAGCTTGGGTCCCTGAGTCACCACATGGAGGTGGGTGGGAGCCTGTCCTGAACTGTTGTCGAATGAGAAACAAACTTGTGTTGAGTTTGAGCCTTTATGCATTTTTGTTTGCATTTGTTCTTGTAGCCTTGTTACTGAATGCAAATCTGTATGCCCAACGCACAGTGAGGCCAAACAATACCAAAAAGTCAGAGTCTGGAGCAGAGAAAGGTTTATTGCAGGGCCAGGCAAGGAGATGTATGGCTCATGCCTTAAAAACCCTGAAGTCGCTGAAAGCTTTTAGCGAAGCCCTTTTACAGGAAAGGTGAGGGAGGGGCATGGTTAGCTGATGCAGACTTCTTGGTGTCGGATCCTTCGTTCCTGAGGTCAGGTCACCGTCAGGTCACGGTGTTCCTGTAAACCTCCACCAAAACAAATGTTACTCTCTGTTCTGACAAGAAAGAGCAAGGTCCCAAGGCTCACCTTTGGCCCTCTGAGGTCCAGGTCCTGGCTAAGAGGAGGGGGTCCCTGTGGGGTCCAGTTACCCTGCCCGGGAGCGTTCGTCCAGCACCCAGGCTGGGTCCTCCCACCACCGCCCAGGCCCAGCTGACAGCGCCCTCAGGGCCAGGTCCCCAGACCCTGCCCAGCCGTCATCACTGAGGGAGCCAGGCGCCCACGACCCAGCTGGCCCTCAGGTGCCTCAGGCCACCCAAAGGTTGGGGCAGAGCGGGCCGGGTCCCGGGGACCTAGGGAGACCGCCGCCGCCATTAGGTAGTGGAGGAGGGGATGGGAGAGAGGTTCCCGCAGCCTCAAGGCCTAGGCCCGGCCATTGGGTGGCCACGGCAAGGGCTCTGGAGCTCTGCGGGACACAGCCCCCAGCCTGTCCTGGGGCCCCCCAGCTCACCCGCCGCCTGAGGCCGGGGACGGCCCGGAGGGACCCAGGGAGAAGGCCGCCGTCCACCTCTTACCTCTTGCCATGAGAACCACCCCAGGCGGACCGTTGGCCGAGCAACCTCTAACTGCCACACTAAGTGTCTCTTGCTAACCCTCCTGTGCTTGAGGTCTCGCGGTAACGGTTGTGTGGTAACGGCTGTGCACCCGCCCCGCCCCTATTACAGCCTCACCCACCCTGAACGACAAGGTAACCAGATAATCACACTGCCATCGCTCATATATGGAGGGACGGGGATTGGAACCCCAGTGTTTGACTCCAGAGCCTCTGCTCAATTGTAGCATCTTCCTTAGTGAAGGAAGCCAATTTCATCCCTCCCACCCCCTGCCCACACCTAGCATGACTTTAAAAGGAAGGAAACATATTTTCTAAGGAAACATATAAATCAAGTTTGGAGCTTTGTTGTACCTGTGTTTTTATTGTAACACATCTCAAATATTTGTTGCAAGTAGGTGTGGTGAAAAATAAATCAATAAATGAAAAATCAGCTTTCAGATAGAGAATTTCACGAGCCATCATTAGCACATTCCTTTGAGCTGGAAGCATAAAGTATTGTTTTGGTGCTTACCTCTGATACACTACTGGTGAATAGTAATCTGTTTGCAAATATTTTATATACAATTAATACCAATAAGCTGACAACAAGAAGAAGAAATATCCTGGAATTTCAATTAGTAGGAAAGAGAATCTAGAGACAATAAGAGGATGTCAGAAAGCCCTTATGTTCAAAGACAAGTAATTTGAGAAATGAGGTTTCAAAAGCGGTGGCTGATTAATTAATTGACTTGCAAATCATTAATCACAAGCCATAATCTTGATGCCTTGGGGGAGACGGGATGGGGACGGGAAATAATTTGTCTGTCACAACTCAGCAAACCTGGGTGAGCTGTTTCCCTTCCCTACAAGCGGTGCTGGGTAATTCCTGGAACACGCACACTGGATGGAAAGGAGCTGGAGTGAAGGGAAGTGGAGGGTACTGTCACACAGAAACAGCTCCATGAGACAGTTATTTTGACCTGATTCCTCTGATTCTTGTTTAAGTTAGGCCTAACTTCTATCTTTCCCCCCTTATCACAAAAATTATGGAATTCCTGAGCTTGAAATCTAGACTGGTGGTTCCCAGCCCTGTTAGAATCTCCTGGAGGGCTTTTTAAAAACACTGTTTTTTAAAAAAAATAACCCTATTCCAATTCAGTTGGTCTGGGGTAAGGCGTGGGTTTCAGTGTTTTGTTGACCTGCCCAGATAATTCTAATATGTAGTTTGGATAGAGGAGCATGAGAGTTCAAGGTCAAGAATGGCCAAAGTAAGGATGTGAGAGCCTGCCCTTGTGCATCGCAAGGCTGCCTGGGTCCCATGCTGAGGGGCCTGCAGTGCGTGTGGGATCAGTAGGAAGGAGAGCTGTGATCAACTACTGCTGTCTGCCACGTGTCCAGGAGTGGGACACACGTGCTATCCAGTCTCACAGGTGGCAGATAAAGAAATAGGCACAGAGAAAGAAGGAAGGAAGAGGTTTGTCCAAAGTCCTTGAGTGAACCAAAGGTCAGATACAAATCTCCTGGACTCCAGTAACGTCTGCTTTCCACAAGTTCTGTTACTCATGCCCACTCAAGAGCCCCATTGCTTAGGCCAGTCCTCCACCCCCTGCTGTGGTCCAGAGCCGGAGGACTGATTCTCTGTCCCTCCTGATCACAGCAGACCTCAGCTCATAACCTGTCCCTGTGGCTGTTCTGACACCTGTACCCTGGGACACCAGGCAGACAATTCAGTGGGTTTGGGAGTGCTAAGACTAGAGGATGCTGGAAACCGTCAGTCAGGTGCGAATGCCATTACATCCAGTCCACAGGTGAGAAGTTACTTTGTCAAGGCAGGTGAATGTCACATTGCTGAGAGGAAGACACTCGAAGAACAGAGCACGATTTGAGGAGGCTGGAGGCTCCATGTTGTCTGTCTTGTTCAGGGCTTTCTCTCCACCCCTTGCATGACGCTGGGTGCATAGAAGGAACACAGTAGGTGCTTGTTGAGTGAATGAATGGTCTTAAAATAGGAAATGGGGCCTGGCATCAAAGGTGAGGGCTGAGAGGAAATGTGAAGGGATGAAGCTATACAGGAGTGAGACTAAGAGAGACTGGCATGGTGACGGATGCCTGATTCTGCCACTTGCTTGGATGGTCCAGGGCAGGAGGGATGGGTTGACCTCCCTTGTTCTCCAGAACATCTCTAGCAGGGATGCCTTATGACTTTCGAAGACACTGGGTACGTTACGTTTGTTGGTCCCTCCTACCACACTTGATTTTCATAGGCTTTAAAAATTTCATTTTTTTCCCCCCTGATGTGAGGAAAAAAATTAAAATTTTCTTTGATCCTAAAAAATTCATTTTTTTTTTTTGCTGCTGATTTTAGGAGTTCAGGCATGTGCTTGTAGTGCCTGGTCCCCAGTACACAGCACAGTGCTGGACACATGAAGATCTTCTGGATGGATGGATGAATTTGTAAAATTAATATTTAGGCCATGTATAGGTGAGAAAAGCCTGTGCAGTTTCTCCCATGACACCTTTTCATGACACCAAGAGGCTGGTGCAGAATACCTTTTCAGTGCGTGGGCAAATGAGTCCAAGTGGAACGGGAAGGTGATGTTTTAGAAATTCTCACGGCATGCATTACGACCCTAATATATCCTTAGATGTAGTAATGTGTCCACAGCTACATTTACCTACCATCCATCACCCATCCATCCATTTATTTATCCTCCATTCACCCATCCATCCATCCTTCCATCCACTTATCCATCCTCCATCCATCCTCCATCCATGCATTCATCCATCCATCCACCCATCCACCCATCCATCCATATTCCAGCCAGCCAGCCAACAAATATTTGTCAAGAGGCTTCTGTGTACCACGCATGATACAGTATTAAATTCTAAAAAATAGAAAAATAAAAAAATAAATTCTAGGGATACACTAGTAAACAAGACAACAGACATGGCATATGTTTAATTATAAAAATATGTGAAGTGTTGGGGAAGAAATAACATAGTTCTTGGAGAGTCTGAAGCTTGAGGCGAGTGGTGAGAGGGGGTGGTGCCTGACCCAGTCTAGGGAGGGTCATTAGGGAAGAATTCCCTGAGAACTGAAAGAAGAGGAGTTAGTGAGATGAAAGGGGAGAGAGCCTTCCTGGCATCTGGAACAGCAGGTGCAAAGGCCAGCGGTGAAGGAAGCACAGGGCATTTGTGGACCAGAGGGGAGGTGGGTGTGGCTGGAGAGCAAAGGAGAACTCGGGGAGAACTGTTTGCTATTGGACTCCAGAGGAGAATTGAGTCAGATTATGCAGAGCCTTGTGGGCCAGGGAAAGGCATTTAGAATTTGTCTTGAGAGCCAAGTGAAGTCTAATCAAGGAACTGGATTATGTTTAAATCTACTCCTGGGAGAATTCAGAAAAAAATCTTTAAATATAGAAAACATTCAACACAATTATTATAGTCTTTGTTAAGACCATTATCTGATTCTTGCATAAACTATAAAGCCAGTTTCCTTGAGCATCCATTTAGAAACTCATTATTGCTTAATTAAATACTCATTCTATTAATTCTATTCAATGTTTAACCCCATTATGTAATTCAAGAATGGAAAATTAAGTAGATTAAAATGAAACAGTACCGTTTTATATTTCTATAGCAATGCTCACTCTGTGATTTAAAAACAATAGACAGACATTAACTTACCATACTAGAGCAGGAGAAATTATGGATTGTAACATTACTTCATTTAATTGGAAAAAAATAAAGTTACTTTTCTGTTAAACCGTGCAGCAAATCAAATACGAGATGCAAAACGTGTTTTTACACAATCAGTATGGGCGACTGGCTTGGGACATACTGAGTTTCATTAGCTCTCTCCTCTCAATTCAGAACTGAGTTACTTCATTTTCTTTTCTTTGCCAAGGTGAGGTGGATTTTGTGATGGACATTTAGGAAGAGACTACTTGGACTTGCCACAAAGGTTATCCATCACCAGGGGAAGAGGGACTTGCATTTTAATTTACACTGAGAATGAACACTGTTCCTCATAGAGCAAAGAGCTGGTCATTAAGGTTAACCTGGAAGATGGAAATAACGATCAGCAGGCTAGAAAGCCACAGGTGGGGGAGAAGTGACAGCTGATGACTTTAAGGGACAGGACACATGCAAGCCTGCCTGCTTGATCGCTGGAGTCCAGGTTCATGAGCTGCCAACCCTGGGGTTTCATGGAGAACTGATGTTGAACTTGAAAAGCTGGGATATAGTCATCTGGGCCCTGGCTTTGAAAAAGTTAAAAGATAAGGTCCCGGAAAGTTTTACACACTTCAGTTTCTATTTGTGAGGATAAAAGGGTGAGGGAGACATCATCAGAAACTGAACTTGCAAGCACTTTTATGAGTCTGTATTTACATAAACGATGCAGCTTGTTGGGAAAATCTAATTTCTTGCTGATAGCCTAATGGGTAGAAACTGTGATTGCTATAAATAAGATCATACATTTAAGGATCCTGACATAGAGTAAGGAATCAGTATTTGTTAGGAATGGTGATGATGATCGATTTCATTCTGTATCATATGAAATTCTTACTAATAAATTGGAGAATATGGCTCAAACCCCTGTGACTCTTTCTGTTCTTATCACAGTCTGCCTTCCAATGTGGTTGTCTTGTGTAGATAGCTTATTTCCCTCGGTGGGTGTGGAAGACGCTCTTTGCTCTTCAGTCGTGTATACCTGACACTCACAAACTTGTCTTGATCTTTATCACCAAGACAAATGACGTTAACTTATCACACCCACATTTAGAAGGAATAGCTGCATCAGATATCTGGTTTCCTTCTATCTATGATTAGGAGTCATCCTGGGGTAGAAAGATGCAACACCTCATTTAAATAAATAGTCATTAAGTGTCTATTGCATGTCAGGGGGTCTGCCAGGCACAAGAAGTACAGCAGTAAATGAGAGGGACACTATTCTCTCCCCTCATGGGCTTACAGCTCAGCAGACTGATACACTCCCTCCTGGTCACCCCATTTTCTTTATATGCTTTGCTCACACAATTCGTTTTCTACCATTTCTCCATTGTCATTCATCCCAGGCTGCATCTATGTTTGGACATGATTTAGTTTACAGCTAATGGTCATTTTAATAAATGGTGCTGGGGCCATTGGCTAGCCATGTGGAAAAAACAAAGAATCTTGATTCCCTACCTCACACCATACAGAAATTGTGAAAGGTAAAACAATCAATGTTTTAGAAGAAAACATAGGAGGACATTTTAATTCAGCTTACAGTTAATGTTTATGTGTACTTTATATATATGTAATATAATATAAAATATTTAAAATACATATAATATAAAAATATAAAATGTAATTATATATATAAAGTACACATAAATCTAATATAGATAATATTTAAATAACAAATTTAGTAAGTATAGAATTTATTCAGTATTTTAAAGAAGGCTTTATGTCTAAGAAGTGATGAACAGCAGAGCCCCACAAGGGACTCTAGGTTGCTTGGCTGAGAACCATGGTCTGCTCATCAGCCAGCCCTCAAGACAACTGTGCCTACTGAGTCCCTCCCTAGCCACGTCCCAGTAGGATGTGCACGGACAGGCCCCGAAGTAACACCAAGATGGGAGGGGACCATTCGGGAACCCAACAACCCATAATGGCCCCAGACATTGGTGAGCGTCTTTTACTCATTTCCCATCTAGTCAACATTCTCTCTTCTCTAAATATCGTTTTCTCTTTGAAAATGAGGAGTGGTGTCAGCCCTTTGGTTTTCAACGCCCATGGGAGACAGTTCACAGAGAGAAGACGTAAAGCAGATGCTAGAGCTGGGCTTTCCGGCAACTGTGAGCAGAGACTTCCCCGCCGTCTCAAGTGGAGGCAGCCTGGGGCGTGCCCCTATCAACTGTGAGACGGGTCTTGTCTCTGTTGCCGAAAATGCCCAACACCACCTCTTTCATAAAGTGAGAGCGCTATAATTAGACATTCAACTTTGGGATCATTTTTGTCTAGAGAATACAACCTGAGGGGAGAAGATGACAGTGTACATGTGTTGGAAGGTCTCACGATAAGAAGAATGACCACTTCTTCTCTATTCTCACTGAGAAAAAGGAAAGTGAACTAAATTGTACGTCACATGCCAGAGATGATAACATTCTAATGGTGGATGGCAGTCTTCCTTTTCTGAAGATTCTTTAAGTTTCTGAGTAGATTTAGTTCAGGGTGCCTGTATCCATAAAACATGTGAGGAAACTATACCTTCCCCAGCTCCTGCTGAAAAGAGTGTTACTAGAGGGCCATTTGTATCACACGATCCCAGCTTTCGTTGCCAGAGCTGACTGGACCCAGAAGTGGCACTGGACTCACAAGTCACCAATCTATTGGCTGCTTCATGAACGATCAGATGATTTCTCTAAGCATATGAACTCAGAGAAATAGAGGCTATATAATCAGAGAGCAAAGGGTCCTTAAATCCTAAGTTTCTGAGTAGATGAGAAATGGAGTGGCCATTTTTTGTCATTTGGACATGAACGAATAGATGCATAGAGAAGCAAAAGAATGGACACACTGAAAGAAAAACCAAGAGATCTTGGGGGCACTCAGAGACAGACAGATGAGGAAGCATCCTGGATCTCTGACTAGTTTCCCAGTCCTGCTCCTGTTCCCCTGAGGTTCCCTGTGCTTCTTGTGTGGGGATGCTCCCGTGCCTCTCAGCAACCCCATCTCCTCTCCAGCCGTCTCATGTGGGTTTCTAGTCCTTGCAACTAATGGAGCCCTGGGAAATCAGCTGTGGTGGATGGATGTCTATCACTCTCAGGACGTAAATGTGGTCCTTTTGATGAAGATTTGGGTTTCACAGATGTTTCCTCAAATATTTTTTCTTTTTCTCTTTTACATCTTGCTATGGAAATTTTCAAACAGCTATAAAAGCAGACAGAATGAAGTAATGAACCCCATGTGCCATCACCAGGCTTCGGAGATTTTCAACTTATGCCCCCATTGTGCTTCATCTACACGCCCACTTCTCCCCATTCCTGTCTTGTTTGGAGCAAATCCCAGACGTATCACTGAAACTGTAAATATTTCATTGCTTGTCACTAAAAGTTAAAAACTCTTTTTAAGAAAACAGAATCAAAGTCCTCTCCTGATCCAACTAACATTAATTTCTTCTACTGACAATTATTGTGTTTTTCTTTTGTGCCGGATGCTTTACTAAAAGTATTTGCATGTTATTTCTATTGTGGGGAGAGAGAGTCCCTTGCAGCCGCGGTAAAGAACAGTTAGAGACTGGCCTATTAGACTTCTCCATGGGTTACGAGAGTCTTCTCAGTTAAATGTTACTGAACATTTATGTTTAGTATGCCACACACTGTTACTAAACAGGTGAGGAAACAGAAAAGCTGAATGCGGAAATAGTTCAATGGTAATAAGGAATAGCAGCTCGATGACAAAGAAACAGGTTCCTGAGTGGGGAGGACTCTCCAGAGTTGCTGGCACGCCAGGCAGTGTGGTTCTTGGTCCAGGAGAGCCGAGGCACACGTCTCCTAGTGGATGTGACCCCCAACCCCCCACCCCAGGGAGCCCCGGGCCGGGAGGAGAGCTACGTGCCTGGTGGGCTGTGTCTGGGGTCCTGTTCCAACGAGAGGAAAGACCAAGTGTCACGCAGCCTCCCAGCTGTACAGGTGCCAGGGGATGAGCCAACAGGCAAGAGAGGGAAACAATATTCACTTCATGCTCCGGCAGGAATTATCCTCCCCTCCCCACTCAGTGCACTTTCTTCTGTATTGATTCATTTCCTAGGAGGAGTTTCCATGGTTGCTGCAGACACAGAGGAGGTGCTGGGTACCTGACTTTGGAGGAAGATGCCCAGCCAGGTTCTGGCTTGCTGGGGGCCCGACGGTCCACCAAATTTGTTTATGCAATTCTTCCTCCACGTGACCTCGCCTACCGAAGCTCCTCGAATTTACCAATTACAGATGCATATTGCAGCTAAGAAGTGAGTTTTCAGGAAGAAAAGACTCAAATACTAAAACATATCTTTTTGTCCTCAAAACAAAATGAGAACACACAGCCACTGAAGACTGGCAGAAAAATAATACAGCTGGGCAATGGTTCTCAAACTATGTTCCTTGGAACAAAGGGTGTTTGAGAGATGGTGCAGGAGTCCCATGAATGTATCACGTATTTTCCTTTAAACAAGAAAGACTGAAACTGACCGAGGAATCTGCTACATATATTTTATCTGTTTTGTATATTAGAGTTCTTGTCTAAGATTTTGCTTGGAAAAAAAAAGTTTTGCTGCTGAAATGACGTTTGAAAATCACTGCCTTAGGGAACTGATGAAATAAATATTACATGTGATGGTGAGAGAAAAATAAAAACCAAGGAGCAAATATGCCTGCATTGTTTTTTCTCCACATGCCCAGTGTGGAAACTTTATTTCATCTGACATTAATATCGCTCCTTCGCTTGAGTTTCTCTTTTTAAAAAAATGAAAGAAAAGGCAAAACACATTTGTACATTTGATGAGATAACTGAAAAATAGTTTAATTTTGAGAAGCAAAGAGATTTTCTGCAGGGATACGCATTCAACACAAACATCTGAATCTGTATGAAGAATGACTTTTCTTTAGGAACAATAGCATGGTCTGCTCTAAAGACTTAGAATTTGGTTTATGCAATTCTGCAAATTTACAGGTGTGGAAAATTCAGTGAAATGGGGCAAGTTCTGATCTACCTCTAACTCACGGGTAAATTCTGTAACTTCTCTGAGTCCAAGTTTGCTTATCTGAGGTGTAGGGTATCAGGCTAGAGCAGGAGTTCTTAATGCTGACTGCACGTTAGAATCACCTGAAAACTACTCATGATCTGAGGTCCCACATTCAGAGATTCTCCTTGGGTAGGGCCTAGGCATTTGCATTTCTGAAAACTCCCCCAGATGGTTCTGATGAATGGCCAGGAGGTGAGAACAGCTGCTTGAAATGACTCCGAAGGCCCCCTCCTAGTGTTAGGATCGAACTTTAAAAAGATCGTTGTGACCTGTTCTAGCTTGTGTGGGTCCTAGCCGGTGTTGGGAGTGCCAAAGGATGCCACTGGTGGGACCCTTGAGATTTCTTAGTTCTCTGCTCCAGGAGTCTATAGGAGGTGCTAACGGACCAACGGAATACATTTGCAAATGAAATCACAGGGCTATCTCCTGGAGGTCATCTTTTTCATCACCTCAAACAGAAATCCTGTACCCATTAAGCAGTCATCCTATTCCTCACCGCCCCCCACCCCCAACTCCAGCCCCTGACAATCACTAACCTACCTTCTGTCTCTATGGATTTACCATTCTGGAAATTTCATAGAAATGGAATGACACAATATGTGGTCTTCTGTGTCTGGCTTCTTTCAATTAGCATACTGTTTTCAAGGTTCATCCCTGTTGTAACCTGTATTGGTACTTTGTTCCTTTTACTGGCTGAATAATATTCCACAGCATGGATGGACCACATTTTATCTAACCATTCTTCCACTGATCAACATGTGGGCTGTTTCCACTTTTTGGCTATTGTGAATATGCTGCTCTGAACATTCATGGACACGTTTTTATGTGGACGTATGTTTTCATTCCCTTGGGCAGATACCTAGGAGTGGAATTGCTGGGTCACATGGTGACTCTGTGTGTAATGCGGTGGAGATCTAAGTCATTCACCAATATGCAGAGAGCGCTTGGGTGGCACCTTTTAAACACATGAGGCCATGTACTGTTTGCCGGCTTCTCAGAGCTCACTGCCCCCTCCCGTGTGAGGAAAGGCAATATTTGAGAATGAAGCTTCCCTCTTTGAATGGCAGGAGGGGTTGGGAAGAAGGGGGATCTATGGGCACCGTATCTCCTTTGACTAACTCACTTCAAGTAGCCTCCTTTCCCCTATTTGCAGGCGGTATTGCTCAGCTTGATGCAGAAATGAGACGGACACCCCGGAGCTCACGGAGAACAAGCTCTGCTCTGTACGTGCCCCTTGCAGCTGTTTCTAACTAGAGAAAGTACATCTTTAATATCCTGAGCGGTAGGAAAATCGACACACTTGATTAGGCTCCTGATGCTAACGCCCCAGTACAAATAAGGACACGAGAAACCTTCTGCTTTCATTACAAGGGATTTGTACAAATTCACACATGGAATTGACTTACAGCTTCTAATTTATATTTAAATCCCAAATGTCGTTGTCAGAAGAAACTGCTCTAAATCTATTGTCTGTGTCTGCACCATTGATTCCTGTTTCAAATAGACCCCATGGGACCAACTGTAATTCCCAGCGGCACCTCTGCATATTTCTTCCCAGAGGTGGCTTGCGGTGCTTCTGAGAACATCTGAGTCCCACAGGTAGAAGAGATGGATGAGAATTATTCCCTTGGGAATCAGACCCAGTGAGAGGGGGAGGATTAGAAAAATCATTCTCTGTCCCTTCTGGGCTCTGATCCCAGGGTGCAGTCACACCGGAAGTCTGTGTGGGGAGAGAGGTGCCCCGATGGCCATCTTTCATGTTGAAAAGAATGAATGATGGAAAGTTACTCATGTTTAACACCCCCTGAAGCTCTATAACGTATTGGCTGTGTGACCTTGGTCAAGTCACTTAACCTCTCTGTGTCTTGATGTTCTCATCAGCACAATGAGAAAAGTAATAGTCCCTACCCTTACAGGATTATTATGATGATTGAGAATATTTATAAATGTCAAGATGAATGACAGATATGTAATAAGCAATATAGGCACATTGTTATGATGAACACAGACAGAAAGAATACAGAAATGAAGTTTGTAACGGTGCACATCAATTATAAGGAATGTGACCAGAGAAATAAACTTTGTTCTTTTGGGCTTTTTGTTGCTGTCGTTAGAGTAGACTAGTTTTGCTAAATAATATTTCTGACAATATAAATTTCCCTTGTTGTCTAAAACTACTTAGACTTGGTGTCACGTATAATCAGAGGTGTCCTGACCAGTAGTACTTTTTAGAGAGGTGTCCTGACCAATAGTACTTTTTAGTTCCTAAATGTATTTTTAATCTAATTTAGGGTTTCTCAAGAGCAGTGCTAGTGACACGTTGGCTGGATAACGATTTGCTGGGGGGGGGGGGTCCTGTGTAGGATGTTGAGCAGCATCCGTAGCCTCCACCCACCAGATGCCAGGGGCACCCAAGCTGTAAGAATCAAAAATGCCTGCAGACATTGCCAGATGTCCCAGGGGAGCGCGCGTGTGTGTGTGTGTGTGTGTGTGTGTGTGTGTGTGTGTGTGTGTGTGTACAATCCTCCCTGGCTGAGAATCACTAATCTAGCTAAACCAGGTCAGGGGCTCCCTAACAAGTATCTGCCTGTAAATGGCAGCCCATGAGCTCCCCCAGGGCAAGATTTATCAGCAAGTTGGTCCTAGACTCAAGTCTCATGGGAAAACTGAAATAGCATAATAACATTTTCCAGGGTAATTGAATCACACATTGCCAGAAAAACATTCAAGGGTAAAACTAAAGACTGTAATTATTATGAAAATTATTGATGTAGTTTTCATTGCTCTACAATTTTTGAATTAGCCACTGATAATCCCTTTTATAAAAGAAGAAAGGTAGTTTTTCTTGCTTTTCCTTCTTCCTGACACTTGCCTGCCTCTCACTTTTCAATAAACACATTCAAGCCTGTGTGTGCTAAGTGGACTCAGGTGCAGCAGAGACCCGGGCCCTCCTCTGAAGGGCAGCCCTGTCAGCTGTGGGGCTTTCTCGATGGGCCTCAGAATTTTTCCATTTGGTCCAGTTAGAACTATGTTCAGACCCAAGCTTATTCGGCAGTGAAGAATTACTGTCTGTGGTCCATTTTCCCCTCCCAATTTTCCAAACTCCTGCTACTCGAAGTGTGGTCCCTTGGCCAGCGTGGGTATCACTTGCGAGCTAGTTAGAAATGCAGAATCTGGGGCCCCGCGCTAGACCTTCAGAATCAGCTTCCAGGTGATTCAGGGCTGCATCAAGTCTGAGACGTCTGCTCTTGACCGCTCTACCAACTCTTGGTGACTCGGTGCTTGCTGCCTGACCCTGATGGGCAGAGAGACCAGAATACAGGTGCCCTCTACATTCAGCACTCCCAGCCTGGAAACCTAGAGACTAGAGGGGGCCTTCTCCCTCCTGTTCAATGTGAACTTCTTCCCTGGGTCCCATCCCCTCCCCTTCCACCTTCCACTCCTGTCCTGCTTCCCTACCTGCCAACTTACCCCACCTCTCAAGTCTATAACGTGTTCTCGACTCTCCAATTAAGAACACAACCACAAAACACGCGCAGCGAAGCGAAAGCCTCCCTCCACTCTTCCGTGGCTCTCATTCCCTTCGCAAGAGGGGCCTGCATTTCCTCGGCCCCCACTGTGTGATAACAGAGCACTAAATACCTTGGAAGCTGCTGTGAGGGCTAGGGAGCACAAAATTTAGGACTGCAAATTTATCTGCAATCAAGGAACCATATAACTGGTCGTTGTTGAGGTGTAATTACAGGAGAAAACATACTGTTCAAGAATCCTTACCGGGTCTGCTGAACAGGTGCCAAGGAGGCTTTTCATGAAACTCACACGGAACAGGCCAGACACTGTCCAACCCCAGCCTGTGGCTGCTCCACGTGCATGGGGAGGGCCGTAAGGAGGCTGTATTGTGAGTATGGAAAACAGCAGCTCTCACAGAGTTAAGGACTTCTAAGTAAAAAAGTGAGGTCTTCCAGCTTGATTTTTCCCTCTCTAATGACAGGTGGGGCAGTGAGAACTGCCAGGTAGCACGGGAGAGCCTGTGGGAAATGAGAGAAGCTGAGGGGAGAGAGAGGAGAGAGTGCGGAGATTGAGAGAGAGACACACAGAAAAAAAGAGGTGGAGAGAGAAAGAGAGAGCCAGTGGGGGGAGGGCAGTGCCGGGAAAGAAGGCAGGGCTACACATGCGAAAAAGAGAGAGACAGAGAAAGGGAGACGAGAGAAACAGACTGGAGAGGGAAAGAGAAAGAAGGAGAGATAAATACGTTAGAAAATAAAGACAGGAGAAAGAGATGTAGAAAGAGGGAGATGGGGGTGGCTTAAGGGCTTGGTTTTGCTTTTTCTTAAATAAGAAAATCTGGGCAAGTCAGGAGCCGCGTTCCAGCACTTTTGGCATTCCCAGGGCCTGTGCCAGAAGCAGCTGACGACAGAGATTTCCGTATTAATAGAACCCAATGGTTGAGGCCTCCAGTCTAACTACTTAGAGCAACTGCAGTCGGAGGAACTGAGGATTCAGTGACTAAGCCAGGACCCCTGGGAGGAGGGGTGACCGTGTCCACTGCCCCCACCCAGAAAAGATGCTGGTGGGTTCTGGGCTCTGGGCGTTGCCTCTACGATAATTACCAGGAAGTCCAGTCTTTTTACGACAGTTTCTAAAATCAGTGCATTAGACACAATTGGATATGATCAAAATGATCCTTAAAAGTCTCCAAAAGGGTCCTTATGGAGACTCTCACGGCCCTGGGAGGCTGTTCTACTCTTGGGCCACCTTGTATGAAAAAGCTACATGTGACTTCGAGTGTATACAGACTTGTATAAGCTAAATGTTTGGATGATGAGTCATGTGTGTTTCATTAACCCCACATAGGTCCTTCCAAGGGATGGGTTTGCGTCTCCTGAACTCATCTTTTTGTTGCCTTTACAAATATTTAAGGAGAGGTTGCAAACCAAGGAACGAATCAAAATCTGTGGTCCTTAGCCTCCAGTTACCTTATGTGAAGTTTGTGTTTTTAACACATCTCAGAGGGCCTGCCCAGGGCAAGGGAATTGTAACAGGGACCATAACAGGCATGGTAGCTGGTAACTTTCTGGGCCCTGGTGGGGTCGGCCAAGGGGACACCTGAACATAATCTCTTCCTTTTTGGCTGGAGGGCTCCCCATAGACATGCACTTGAAACAGCACCCTGCTAACGGCCACCTCTGGACAATACTCATTCTTCACATGTCAACTTGTGAAGATTGTTGAGGATGAAAAAATGGGCCATTCCTGGGGATACACATTCTAGCTATCCTTGAACATGGAAAAATCCATCACTTTGTCTTCTCTGTCAATAAGAGCAACTTCTGAATGGAAATAGAGTCCCTGGACCATCAGGTTTCAAAGAGGCTCATAAGTAAGTTGATGCAACACACACACACAGATACACACACGTATGCACATGTACACACACATCTTTTGCGGGAAGGGAGTGTTTCCAAAGCGAGTCCACATCTAGCGTTGTTGCTATAGTAACACAAGTGAAAGAGGAAGACAGCTTCACAAACAAAACATAATGGTGAGCTTCTTCTGTCACCTGCCTGCGACCTTGTTCTTTCTACAGTCAGGGAACAGGTGGAAGGTTAGTGTAATTTAAGCCACAAGGAAGTGAGGAGGCCTGAAGTCACAGCAGTGTGGTACAGACCTCAGGGGAGGAAAAGAAAAAAACATGACGCCTGAGGACAGCGAGTTCAGGGGCTCATTAGCAGGTAAAGGTGACAGGTGGGCGCTGACTCTTTCTGATGTAACCAGCAGCTAGAGAAGAGGCCATCAGAGGGGATTTCACGGCCCCAGAATTGCTGGAACAGGCTGTAGCATGGGGATTTGGCTGAATTGAGAAAACTCAAATAATTGGGTACAAAATGCCTGTTTTCTGAAGAAAGCCACGCTCTGCAGACTAACAGCAGCAAAATGATGATTAATAGCATGGTAATATCAATAGCAAAAGCTAACATTTGCATGCTTCCTCGATGTTGTGTGCTGGGCTGATGGCCCTTGGAATCCCACTTTACTGGGGTCCCTGCTACGAACGTGGGCCCTTTTCCGGGTCTAGAATTCTGTCCCTGTTCTGTGCCCGAACGTCAGGTGCTTCCCTGGACCATGAACCTCTTCTTCTGTGCATCTGCTGGAGCCCATTCACAGCAGGGAAGGTCTTCCTCCATTGTCAGGTAGGTGTCTATGCAAGTACAGAAACCAGTGTAGCTCAGGAGATGGAAAAGGTGAAGGTAATTGAAAAGTACTTTGATCATACTGGAAAAGGGGCTATAAACTGCAATTTAAATAAATACTCATACCTTTTGGACCCAGCGTTTCACTTGTGAGAGTTTATCCTATAAAAACCTTCATACGTGCGCACGAAGATACACATTCAAGCATTTTTACTGCTGTGATATTTACAGAAGGAAAAACCAGGGACCACCAAAATGTCCATCCATAGGGGACTGGTCAAACCGTGGGACACCAGTGAAACAGAACACGATACAGAGCCATTAAGATAATGAGGGGGCAGGACTTCCCTGGTGGCGCAGTGGTTAAGAATCTGCCTGCCAATGCAGGGGACGCAGGTTCAAGCCCTAGTGTGGGAAGATCCCACATGCCGTGGAGCAGCTGAGCCCGTGCGCCACAACTACGGAGCCTGCGCTCCACAGCCCGCGAGCCACAACTACTGAGCCCATGTGCCACAACTACTGAAGCCCACGTGCCTAGAGCCCGTGCTCCGCAACAAGAGAAGCCACCGCAGTGAGAAGCCCGCGCACCGCAACCAAGAGTAGCCTCCGCTCGCCGCAACTAGAGAAAGCCCGCGTGCAGCAACGAAGACCCAACGCAGCCAAAAATAAATGAAGAACTAAATAAAAATTTATTAAAAAAAAGATGATGAGGGAGCTAATTGCTTGGCATTATTGATCAGAAGGGAAATGTATTGTATCGGATGATGCAAACACCTTGGGTTTACTTAGTAGAAATAAAATGTGTTAAGTTAATGAAATCAGGAGAAAGTGGGCCATGCAAGGGGCACATGTGAAGGCAGAGCTGAGATAAAGAGGAGATTACAGACTCTTTAAGGGTCGAGACTGCAGGAGCCAAGGACACAGGTGGAGTTCACCAAGCTGCTGTGTGTGAGGGGCTGGGAGTGCAGGGCTGACCCTGCGGGCGATGCTCCCAGTTGCCTGGGTAGAGCCCTCTCCCCAGGTTAAAGGTATAAAAATAGAGACAGGCCATGTGAAGATTCAGCAAGTGGTCTCTAGGGGTGGAGCATCTTCCTGCTGGGCTTCCACTCAGAGCAGGGGTCGGGTAGAGTGTGTGGGCGGTGGGTGGCTGTGCAGGGGACAAAGGATAAGATCATGAGGGGCTCAACTTGAATCACACCTAAAGGCTGTGGAACCTCTGGGATGCTGCTGACATGCTTGAAATGACCACTCATGGAAGTAAACCAAGAAGGTGTGATACCCCGTGTCTCGTTCATTCCAGCTGGAAGGAACCTTAGCTGGGAGATGGAGGAACCCATTCTCCTGAAGCCTTCTGTCAATTGCCTTGAATGGCTAAACATTACGGAGTGTTTCTCCGCCCTTTGCTGTCACTAAGAAAGGCCAAGACCACCCAAAGCAGGTAGCAAAAGCAAAAGGGGAAAAAATAAAAATAACAGCAACAACAGCCTATGTTTACTGAGTGGTTACTCTGTGCCGGGGATAGGGCTAAACTCCCTACACGTATTATATCATTTGATCCTCACCATAGCCTAAGGAAATAAGGAGCATTATTTCTCTCATTTTACCGATAAGGACAAAGGTACAAATCCTGATGAAATTGCAACATAGTATGCATAATGTGATCCCATATTTGTAAATAGAAAGTAGGGAAAAGACACCTGTTAAAACCTTAACAGGGCTCATCTCTCGGGATAGTGGAGAGACCTGGCAACTTTGTGTATTATATGCTTGTATGATATTTTAAAGGTTTTTTAAATAGTGGAATGAATTATGTTTAAAACAAAAAAAAATAATTTTGGAGGGGATAAAATGCTATTGAATTCAAAATGCATTTAAAATTAAGTTCTTTTCTAAAATACTTTAGAAAAAGAAAAATAAAGTGGGAAGAATCATTCTACTTGATGCTAAGCCTCACTACATAGCTACAGTAATCAAGACACTGCAGTACTGGTGGAGGGAGAGACACAGATCCATGGAACAGAATAGAGAACCCAGAAATAAACCCACACACATGCCCATAAAATGGGGCTGGAACCACTGCACATCCACAGGTAAATAAAGGACCTCAACCCCAATCTCATACCTTATATAAAGATTAACTCAAAATGAACCATGGATTTAAATGTAAAACATAAAAATATAAAACTTTTTGAAGAAAACACTAATTTGAAGAGATACATGCACCCCAATGTTTATAGCAGCACTATTTACCATAGCCAAGGTATGGAAGCAACCTAAGTGACCATCAAGAGATGAATGTATAAATAAGATATGGTATATATACACAATGGAATACTACTCAGCCATAAAAAGAATGAAATAATGCCATCTGCAGCAATATGGGTGGACCTAGAGATTATCATACTATGTGAAGTAAGTCAGACAGAGAAAGACAAATACTGTATGATATCACTTACATGTGGATCTAAAAAATAAAACAAACTAGTGAATATAACAAAAAAGAAACAGACTCATAGATATAAAGAAGAAACTAGAGGTTACCAGAGGGGAGAGGGAAGCAGGGAGGGGCAAGACAGGGACAGGGGGTTAAGAGGTATAAACTACTATGTACAAAATAAGTGAGCTACAAGGATATATTGTACAGCATGGGGAATACAGACAATATTTTATAATAGCTATAATGGAGTATAACATTTAAAAACTGTGAATCACTATGTTGTATACCTGAACTTATATAATCTTGTAAATCAACTATACCGCAATTAAAAAAAAAACAGGAGAAAATCTTCAGGACCCATTGCTAGACAAAGAGTTCTCAGAGTTGACATAGAAAGTACAATCTATATAAAAAAAAAATGATAAACTGAACTTTACCAAAATTAAAAGCATTTTCTCAGTGAAAGACTGTATTAAGAGGATAAAAACATAAACCACAGATTGAAATATTTGCAAGCCATGTCTCCGAAGGAGGATTTGTATATGAACCATGTAAATAACTCTAAACAATCCAACTAGAAAGTGGGCAAAAGGACTTCCCTGGCGGCGCAGTGGTTAAGAACCTTCCTGCCAATGCCAGGGACACGGGTTCGAGCCCTGGTACAGGAAGATCCCACATGCCGTGGAGCAACTAAGCCGGTGCACCACAACCACTGAGCCCGCATGCCGCAACTACTGAAGCCCGCGAGCCTAGAGTCTGTGCTCCGCAATAAAGGTCACTGCAATGAGAAGCCCGCGCACCTCAACGAAGAGTGGCCCCCACTCGCCACAACTACAGAAAGCCCACGCGCAGCAACGAAGACCCAACGCAGCCAAAAATAAATAAACAAATAAATAAATAAATAAATAAAATTTAAAAAGTGGCCAAAAGACGCAATCAGACATTTCACAAAAGAGAATAAAGATGGCAAATAAGCACATGAAAAGATGCTTAATACCATTAGTCACATAGGGAAATGCAAATTATAATCCTAATGAAATATGGCTAACACCTATCAGAAAGGTTAAAATTAAAAATAATGATAACACCAAATTCTGGTGAGGATGTGGGGAAACTGGACTTCTCAGACATCATTGGCAGGAAGAGAAAATAGTACAGCTCCTTTGGAAAATTGTTTGGCAGTTTCTTATAAAACTAATATGCATTTAACATATGACCCAGCAATCACACTCTTGGGCATTTATCCCAGAAAAACAAAAACTTACGTTCTCACAAAAACCTGTACATGAATGTTCATAGCAGCTTTATCTGCAATAGCTCCAAACTAGACACAAGCCAAATGTCCCTCACTAGGTGAATGGTTAAACAATCTCCGGTGCATCCACACCATGGAATATTACTCAGGTAATAAAAAGGAACAACTATAGATACATGCAACTACTTCCATGGCTCTCAAGGGCATTATGCTAAGTGAAAAAAATCAGTCTTAAAGAGTTACTGATTGATTCCATTTATATACCATCCTTGAAATGACAAAACTATAGCCGTGGAGAACAGATTGGTGGTGCCTGGGGACAAGGCCAGATGTCGGGGGAAAGTAAGGTGGGTACAGCTATTAAGGAGTACCAAGAGTAGCCCTTTGTAGTGATGAAGGAGTCCTGTATCCTGATGCTGGTGGTGGTTATACAAATCTCTACACGCGATCAAATGCGTAGAGCCACATACACACACACACACACACACACACTGGTGGAAACTGAATCAGGTCTGGTTGACGGTACCGTGTCCATGTCCACCTCCTGGTCTTGCTATTGTTCTACACTGACAGGAGATGTTACCACTGGGGAAGCTGAATGAAGGGGTCAATGGGCTCTAGGCACCGTTTCTGCAACTTCCTGCATGTCTGTAATTTAAAAATGAAAAGTTAAAAAAAATTAAGTTACCTTTCTATGTAAGCCTGAAATTATGCATTTTGGGGCTACGTGGCTGATTTTACTGTTAATTTGGAGGGGGATCAACTTGTTCATGGTGGAATCTGCTTTGCAGTTGGGCTCCCATACACTGTACCAGGTGCAGACCTCTGATTCAAATGCACCCCATTTTGACAGGAAATAGTTTTTTTGGAGAGAGAGAGAGAGAGAGAGAGAGGAAGTGCCACAGAAAGCTAATGTGTTCCTCCTATGAGCAAGTAACTCAGCAAGATACAATTTTCCCTCTGAGTAAGAAAGATCGTAATAGAAGTGAAACAAAATCTTTCAACAGAGAAATGAACCCTTATAAGAAAACACTCCGTGCAACATTAAAACAAACTCTTTCCTAATCTGGTTAACTCGGGCTTTGTGCTGATTTAGCTAGTAGAGGGGTGAGGACTGTCAAAAGATGGTACATCAACATGTTCAAAGCAATACTTCTCAGATATGCTTTTCAACACTGAGTAAGGAGAAAGGATGTTTTTCAACACCCTGAACCAACATACACAGTGGGACAATTCTGGGGTTCTTAGCCAATAAAATCACTCTTGGTGCAGCCTTTGTTCATCCAAGAGTGATGGGATTTCTCTTAGGCTCAGTAATGTGGGTTCAAAGGTGACAAAACTTTACCATCCATGGCTGACCTTGAGGATAATTTCTTTCTTTTTTTAAAATAAAATTTATTATTTATTTATGGCTGCGTTGGGTCTTCGTTGCTGCACGTGGGCTTAGTGCGGGCTACTCTTCGTTGTGGTGCGCGGGCTTCTCATAGCAGCGGTGGCTTCTCTTGTTGCGGAGCACGGGCTCTAGGTGCGCGTGCTCAGTAGTTGTGGCACGTGGGCTCAGTAGTTGTGGCTCGCGGGCTCTAGAGCACAGGCTCAGTAGTTGTGGCACACAGGCTTAGTTGCTCCGCGGCACGTGGGATCTTCCCGGACCAGGGCTTGACCCGTGTCCCCTGCATTGCCAGGCGGATTCTTATCCGCTGTGCCACCAGGGAAGCCAGAGGATAATTTCTAATTTGTCTGACACCAGCTCCTTGGTGGACCAGCTGCAATCTGGGCATGTTACCTAACCTCGCTAACCTGTCCTGCACAGAGTTGCTGGTCACTGTCATCAACATCTCCATTTTACAGGGGAGGAGGCTGAGGCCAAAAGAATTAAGGAACCCATAAAATATCTAAGAGCTGGCAAATGATGGAGATGGGACTGAAGCTAAGAGTCATCCGATTTTAGCATGTGACCAATCTCCACACATCACTCTACCCTGCCTTGTGGATACAAGGACTCAGAAACAAAACTGGGATTTTGGGCATAATAAAAAGGGTCCTTCTAGTCAAACCAACTGGGTGAACAGAGAGACAACTGGGAACCAGGCAAATGAAGCCCCTTCCCCACCTCGTCGTCCCCTCCTTGGCTTCTGTTTTCTGAGACAGAACGGGGTCATTATTTTAAAAAATCCTGTACTCTCCATCACATTGCTGTCAGTGGCATTTGCTTCCTTGCTGGAATTTCAAAACCCCAAAGCAGACTTGTCATATGGACAGTTTATCTTATTACTCTGCCCAGTTGGTGAATGATACTCTTAAATCTTTTTTGGGTGTCTAGGGTCCATGACCCTGACACATGGTTTGGTCAAGCGAAAATGAAAGAATTGCCTGGGGCCCCATATCCCCCAACAGCCTACAAACTTATTGGTGGCAACACAGCTGCTTTAATCAGGGGGCTATTGACAGCGTACACGGATAGAGCTCTGCCGGGAGCTGTTACAGGTCACCAAGGCTGGCTTCCCTCAACAATATTTTAATGTGCCAACGCTAACAAATGGCACTCCAATGGCTCCTGAGAAGGCATCTCGCCGGCCCCTCCTGATGTGACTTTCCTCTTTCCTTCCCTCTGTTACCACTCTCTGGGGAGCTTGCCCTGTTGACACTGTCCACGTGAAGCTGCGTCTCTGCTAAGTGAAAGAACTCCATCATTTTTATGCTGGTCTTCCAGACCCCAGGAGAAGCTACCTTTCCCCCATCAAAATGTTACATGGGAAAAAGACAAGCCATGTTTGAAATTACAGGATGGTCATAGAGCTCAAGCAAATGAAGTTGACAGGGTGTTTTTCTCCAGGCAACGGGGCCACGAAAAAAAAAAAAAACCCACTCAGAATCTTATTAAAGCCCTAAACCCAAGATGCATTTATGGATGCAGAGCAGATTTCCATGCCAACCTAGAAACTCAGGTAAGTTTTACTGCCCAGTTATGGCAGAATTTCATAAATAGACTTCTTCAGGGAGCAGACTTTTCTCAGATAACCTGAGGGCTTCATTCTGTATCCTTTCCAACCTACACTCATTGATTGCATTTGCTGGCTACAAAATGCCTTCCTTAAGTTTCCCTTGAACCATGCCGGCAAACTCAAGACTGAGGACAGTGGGTGAGGGAGCGCTCTGTAATTTCAGCCCAACTGCTACGGGGGCAGGAATACATCTCTGGGATGCTATAATCATCACAATGGCCCCTTTATTGAGCCACATGCTGGGCACTATGCTTGCCATATATTATTGGCCTTGACACTGAAATGCTCTACTTTATTTAACCTTTATTACAAGGTGGGTACATTTAACTCCATTTTACTCCTAAATAAACCAGATCTCAGAGAGGTTAAGTAATATGTCTAAGCTCACACAGCCAGGAAAATGGCAGTGCAGGGACCTAAAGTAGATATGAGATCAACACGTGAGTCTTCCGAGCTTGGCTAAATGTCCATTAACATGAGATGCATCTGTTATTTGCCTCCTGCTGCCAGTCAGACAACAGGCAGTGCACGGGAAATGAGGGTGATCTGAGGGTTCTAAAAAAGATAGAAGCTAAAATATATTTTGGTTACTGACACCGTCAGCAGACCAGCAGCCTGTCCTGCCTAACTCAGTGGCGGCGAGGTGTGTTGCAAAGCCCCTCCTCCCGCATCTGAGCTGTCAGCTCACGTGACTCGGCTTGTCAATCTTCTACGTAGACGGCTGAGGAGTTTTCCAATTGGATGCTGGTTGTTCCACCGCCTCGCTCGTGTTGAATAGCCCTGAAGAGATGGGATTTAAACTGTGCCGAGGATATTAGTCTAAAGTGAATGAAGTGGAGAGTAGACTTCTCGTTTATGTCCCCAGAGCGATAAATGAAGGACCGTAATTTTTTTTCTAAGGAAAAGAAAATGGGAAATCAACGTGGATTTCAGACACATGAGAAATAGCTTATGAATTTAGATGATAGCTTGGTAGAAATAAATTGTACATCTGTTCATTCATTTTAATAGAGTGGAGAGATGGCATGCTGCTGAAGCCCTTGGACAACCCTGGGTTTTTAAAATTACGGTCCTGTAACAGTAGCCTTAAAATTTGTAATGCAGCCAGTGGTTTCTGAATTGGAGGGAAAATTCATTTATAAAATGAAAGTTCAGACTTTGGAATGTAAATGGGAAAATGCAATTTTTCTTGGCCAGATATGAATTAGTCCTGGGAGGGTTCTGCAGCATCTTGACCATAAAATATGTATTTTTGAATCTTATGAGAAAGTTTTCAGACTGCTGACAAAACTTCTTTGGGCAATCTCTATTTAGGTAAATTGTTCAGGTAGGAAACATACGGTTAACCAGCTTTGTTATTTCTGCCTTGAACTTGGTGCTTCGTGTACAAGGGCAATTGTAGATTAATATTTCCATTTGAAATGAGTCTAGCCTGTTACAAATACAAAAATCATTTTTACTCAGTAGTAGAAACATAAGGAAGAGAACTTTTATAGACCAGCAATTACCAGTTGCCATGAAATTTTACTCATTCAACAAATAGTATTGATTTTCTTATTACATGTGAGCCCTATGCTTGATATTCGGGAAATACAACAGTCCTGATTGTAGGTTTCCTGCTGACTTTAAAACCTAGAAGTGTTATTAAAATTTCTCCAGAAATAGGTATTAAGCCCATAGAAAGCTTTTTGACAGAATAAGCAATTTCAATTTTATTTCACAAATCAGCTTCTCAAGTTTTCAGGTGGGAAAGAAGTACAAATAACCTGGTCGTATTGACTGGCCATAGATAACACAGGCCCAGCTAGGAAAACCCCCAGACCACCTCGAATATATTTTATTTGCCTCCTCATCAAATACTGAATGGATATAGATGACACACTTTAGCCCATAACCTTGTAGATTAAAAAATATAGACTGCAGAGGCTGTTTAGTCTTAGAATTGAGGGCAATTAGTTTTTGTCTTAGGTCAGTTTTTGCCCAAATAGGTAAGATATTCTCCCCGGGTTTGTGGGACTCTAGACTATATCTCAGGAAGTCACATGGATAAGGGGTCTGGGGTGTGGCTTATCAGTGGAGACAACAGAGATGGGACAAAGGCAAAAAAATAAATGTCCACATTCCTCACAGGCAGGACTACGGGGTGAGTATTGGCCAGATGAAGGAAGATAAAGACCCCAGGGAGTTTTGCAATTAACAAGTTTTGTTAACCACTGCCTAGAATTGGAACTAGTCAGGTCAGAGGGCTCCTGGGAATTGTTTTTATATATCTATGCTGACCTACATCTACTCTCTTAGGCTGCATTTCTGGAAGTGCATTTACTGGACCAATGAATGGGAAAGGTTTTAAAGGCTTTTGACAGTGTCTGGGTGAAGGGTCTACTCTTGAGCATGGCTCTGCCGCCTCCTCCAATGGGACCTATTTCGAATTGGAAACGGGACAAAGTCAACTGCTGAGAAAGAGAGATGGGACAAAAGAGAGGTTTGAAGAGAGCAGAGAGGTTGAGGTCAGCCACCAAGCAAGTAGCAAACGGGGTGTTATGAGTTAAATAGAAAGAATGGAAGACCCCTCCACTCCCACCCAGCTTAGGAAACCATGTTTATGACTTGCATGCAAATATCATCTATTGACTCACTCACCTTTAAATTTCCCTGGTCACAGTGCCTGGCTCATAGGAGGTGCTTAATTAATACTCATGGAACACCTGAGTGTCAACTACATCCTAAGCACTTTCAGATCCCTCATCCTGGTATTTATCCCTCGCAATATTCCAGCAACACAATTTTAACCGCATTATTCACAGGAAGTCGCCAGGATGGCTCCATGTCTTAACAGGTCCAGATGGCTGATGGTTTCCCTGTACTCCGTGGGCCTCTGGCATCAAGTCTGGCCTCAAAACAGTTACAAAGATGAAGAACGTGAAACAGCCACACGCTGCGTGGCAACGTCAGCTAAAGTAATTTAAAAGCCCCGGAATAAGAAGAAACCGTGTTCCCTGTCATTTCAGCCGGGCAGAGCTGCTCTGAGGGAAAGGCCCTCCTCTAACCTGGCTTTGAGATGCTACATTTTCTGCGCCACCTCACTCATTCGTGTTTGTCTCCTGCTACCCCACGGCTCACCCACAAGTGCAGGCTGACTTTGTCTTCAGATTCACAGGCCCTTGGGCTGAGGTGCCCCCCTGGAGAAAGCTCCAGACCTGCCCTCACAAAGCGCAGGGCGCAGATGCACTTGACTCTCCCCAGGTACCAGCAGCTGAGCCGTCCCCTCCCCTTGGGACCGTGGGCCAGCGGTACTCCAGCTCAGTACTAGTGGATGACACTCCTCACTGTTCTGAAGCAAAAAGGGGGGAGAATATGAGTGGCAGAAATTGCAAAGAGAAAAAAAATCGTATTTTCTACAGGTCTGAGAGGTAAATACCAAATCCCAGGACGGGCAGAGGAAGTAGACGGCCCCATAACTGTGAAACCAGGTAACAGACCCTGTTAGCCACAGTCACTGGCATGTGGGGTGGGGCTGGAGGGAGGTGGAGAGAATGAATCTGCAAAAAATACATAGTGAAGGCCTCTCGCACCGGTCAGGGTGTGAATGGGCCATTCTTTAAACGTGTGCATGGGGGCTTCAGAACGCAGAAGCCAATAAACCAATCTGGAAGAATTAAGCCTCTCCTGGGACCGTGGATCTTCGAAGGGAACACAAGGGACTCGTCACACACACACAGACACACAGACACCCACATACACACTCACACATATACATACATACACACACACCACATACACACACACCACATACACACATACACACCACAGACACATACATACATACACATACACACTCATACACGCATACACATACACACAGATACATACACACACGTACACACACTCATACACACACAATTTTATCTATATTTAGGTGGGGAAACATGATTAACTTATACACAGCGGTGTGCTGGTAAATGCTTAACAACTGACTCCTCAGGGGAAAAAAACGCCCTGATTTGTAGCTTGTGTCCCCACCACGGCTGATTCAAGCTACCAACGTGATGTCAAGCACACAAAATTGGGAAGAGATGCTCTCAGTCAACTCTCGCAAAGCCAGTGCAAGGCGGCCTGGTGCAGCCCTGCTTGTGACCACCAGGCTAAGCTCATTCTCTTTCAAACAAGTTCTGGGTAGGTGGAAAATGTAGCTTCAATCTGTGCGCATCCCTTTTTTCAGGGAGCAATCCTACCCCACCCCTTGGGGTCACACTGGTGCTGTCAACCACAGGCCTCACTTTTCTTCCTCAGAAATGGGAATGTGACCTTGGGTGGGCCAATCATTTCATCATTCCCTGGCACTCAGTGTCTGGTCTGAGTGACCCTGCGACCCAGTACAACCAATCAAAGTCTTTCCGTGAGATTACTGTTTGGTTCTGGGCAAGAGGGTATGCATGCCTTCCTTTGTACATAAGCCATGGGGACATAGGCTTATGGTCACCAGAAGCCATCTCACCTGCCACGAGGAGAGAGCCTACCAGAGAATAAAGCCAATACAGAGAGACAAGCGGAGCTGAGAGATGGAGTGACATATAGAGGACATTCTGATGATGCTGCCCGAGCCCTGGAGGCAGCCACATCTGAGGTCAGAAAGCCCTTCAATGCCTTCCCCAGGGATGAGGACCAATGTCTTCCCCAGGGATGAGTACCAATGCCTTCCCCAGGGATGAGGACCAAAGTCTTCCCCAGGGATGAGGACCAATGCCTTCCCCAGGGATGAGGACCAATGTCTTCCCCAGGGATGAGGACCAATGCCTTCCCCAGGGATGAGGACCAATGCCTTCCCCAGGGATGAGGACCAAAGTCTTCCTCAGGGATGAGGACCAATGTCTTCCTCAGGGATGAGGACCAATGCCTTCCCCAGGGATGAGGACCAATGCCTTCCCCAGGGATGAGTACAATGCATTCTCTAGTGATGAGGACCAATGTCTTCCCCAGGGATGAGAACAATGCATTCTCTAGTGATGAGGACCAATGCCTTCCCCAGGGATGAGGACCAATGCCTTCCCCAGAGATGAGGACCAATGCCTTCCCCAGAGATGAGGACCAATGCCTTCCCCAGGGATGAGGACCAAAGTCTTCCCCAGGGATGAGGACCAATGCCTTCCCCAGGGATGAGGACCAATGTCTTCCCCAGGGATGAGGACCAATGTCTTCCCCAGGGATGAGGACCAATGCCTTCCCCAGGGATGAGGACCAATGTCTTCCCCAGGGATGATGACCAAAGTCTTCCCCAGGGATGAGGACCAATGTCTTCCCCAGGGATGAGGACCAATGTCTTCCCCAGGGATGAGGACCAATGTCTTCCCCAGGGATGAGGACCAATGTCTTCCCCAGGGATGAGGACCAATGCCTTCCCCAGGGATGAGGACCAATGTCTTCCCCAGGGATGAGGACCAAAGTCTTCCTCAGGGATGAGGACCAATGCCTTCCCCAGGGATGAGGACCAATGTCTTCCCCAGGGATGAGGACCAATGCCTTCCCCAGGGATGAGAACAATGCCTTCCCCAGGGATGAGGACCAACGCCTTCCCCAGGGATGAGGACCAATGTCTTCCCCAGGGGTGAGAACAATGCATTCCAGGATTTGCTCATGCTGGTTCAAAGTAGGTTTCTGCTTTCAACAACAAAATGAGTACAAGCAAACGATCTTTAACTCTGGAGAAATTAAAAGCAGATTTTCTTGAGGAAGACTGAGCCTCTAGTCTCAGTCTTCATCAAATTGATTTGTGTTTTCAACTTCCCAGAGCTGAAGGAAGAAAGAGATTTTGACCATTTCTATACAAGGCTGCTATAAGTGGTCAGTTCATTTCGCTGGGGTTTGTTGAGGCTTTCCTCTGAGCCCATCATGTGGGAGGCCATGCTTGGCTATTACAAACCAGACAGCTAACTGGTTCTGGCTCTGATATATAGATTTACAGCTCTGAATTGAACCTGTGTTAAACCATGCATCTAGGGGCGATTAGCAAAGGCATCTGTTCCTATTTGCAGAGCTGCCGGGCAAGAGTGCTGTTTGTTGGATTTGATTTAATGCAACAAATATTCCTTGCGCTCCCTCTGTGTACATTGTTCTGTGACTGAAGGGGAAGAAGGTGACAAATGAAGCTGTGTCTGCCCTCAGGGAGCTCCAGTCTGGAGAAGGCAGAAATGGATGCCTATACTGCTGATCCAACGCATGCTGGGAAGAATGCTGTGATTGAGGCAGGAACAAAACGCTGGTGAAAGAGAGCCGGTTAGTTCTGACTGGGAGACCTGGGGGACCTTAAGGGAAATGCATGGCTTCCTGAAGTCTGTTACTGGGGGAGCAGACTCACACAGGGTGGGCCACCTCTCTCACCCATCCCTGTGCGTACACAGTACAGGCTAGCCCCAGCTCCTTCTTTCAGCCCCTCAAAGGTCACTTGCATGCCTCAGGGCATTTGCATATGCTGCATGCTTTGCTCAGAAGGAGCTATCCTAGCACCACCTGCATCACTTCTCTTAGCAAAGCCAAGACTTAAGAGGATGACAAATTACTTTACAACCTCTCCTTTCCAGATCTCAGACCAGGTCTGTTTTCCGTAGGTCATGTTCCCAAAGCTCTCTGAATTTATCTGTGGGATGCACCCCTCTTGCACTCCTTTAATATCTGTCCTCCCTACTAAGCCACAGGAAGACAAGGGCTTGCTCATCTTCTTTAAATCTCCAGCCTTCAGCTCACTGCCTCTATTAGCTAAGCATGCGATGAGGGCATGAATGAAAGCTGAGGCCACTTTCAACCCTGCTAACTCAGAACAAGTATATCAAATGCACAAAAGATTTGTGAACTTGAGGAAGCACATTATTTCATTAATGTTCGAGGAACTGCAGTAACGACAGTCATAAATTTAAAAGATTTAAAAATTGTTATCGGAGATAGCAGACTAGTATAAATGACCCTAGTTAATGAACCAAAGTTCTTCTTGCTTTATAGGCCTTTGCCCGAATTCTCCAGTGAGTAAAACCTGGATTTCAATCGAGATATCTAATAATTAGTGTACCATTATAAGCCACTGACAGCGATACCGGAAGATTCTGAATTAGATATGCACGTGAAGGTATATAAAGTGGAACTGTCAATATCTTTCCAACAACGTTGCTGCGTTCAACATAGGTTATTTGATTTGGTTGTTGAGAAACTAACAAAAGGCCAGTGTGTCGGGGGCCTGGCTTCTTTCACTTCTGAATCCCACAGAACCAGAACAATGTGTAAAATCTCAGAAAGTGAGTCCAGCATAATGGTTGAGAGCTGTGCTCTGGAACCAGACACCTGGAGGTGGCATCCCTGCCCCAGCATACTGTAAACGTGGGCATGTTTCTAACATTCCCATGACTCAGTTTCATCATCTGTGAAACGGGGATAATAAGAGTACTTATGTCATAGGGCTGTTATGAGAATTAGATGAGTTAAGATGCCTAAAGCACTTAGTACCTCCCATAGATAAGCACTTAATCACTGTTAGCTTAAAAAAAATTGGTTTTCTGGATGAAAACATTTTTCATTTATTCTTTGCTTGTAAGAAATGATTATTATATTTGCCCACTAGACCTATCAAAATAAAGACACAAGACTACTAATCAAATTCACTGGCGACTAGAAGATCTCTCCCGGGCTTCCCTGGTGGCGCAGTGGCTAAGAATCTGCCTGCCAATGCGGGGGACATGGGTTCGAGCCCTGGTCCGGGAAGATCCCACATGCCGCGGAGCAACTAAGCCCGTGCGCCACAACTACGGAGCCTGTGCTCTAGAGCCCACGAGCCACAGCTACTGAGCCCACGTGCCACAACTACTGAACCCATGCGCCTAGAGCCCGTGCTCTGCAACAAGAGAAGCCACGGCAATGAGAAGCCCGCACACCGCAACGAAGAGTAGCCCCTGCTTGTTGCAACTACAGAAAGCCCGCGCGTGACAACGAAGACCAAACACAGCCAAAAATAAATAAATAAATAAAATAAATTTTAAAAATATATATATTAAAAAAATAAATAAAAGATTTCTCCCCTTTTTTTTAATTTGAAGAAATTATGGAGGGAGAAAGAGTAGCTTACACTCATCCTGGCGAGCCCAGGAGCGAAGTGTGTGTGTTTGTGTGTGTGTTGTAGTTGTATCTAGGGCTTGCACTAAACACTGTCCTGATTTGAACAGAGAGGCAGGTGTGGCAACAGGGAGGCAGGAGGTGATGAGGTGATGCTGGAAAAGTTCAAGCAGAACTGAGATTGGAGGTTATAAGCCCTGCATCTTCAGCAGTCCCTGGTGCCCAAGTGTAAACGGAAAAACCAGATGGATGTTCTCTGAGGAACAGCCCTGCCAAGGAATCCTGGAGAGCTGACCCGAAGGGCAAGACCATGGAATAGGAACATAACAGCTGTGGCTGAAGTCGGCAGATGTGCTCTGAGAATGAGGTCTACAGACACCGCACTGGCGAGTCGTTAATGCCGGCATGGTGCAGAAGCAGCTTAGTGCAGGGTTGAGAGCATGGGGCCTAGACTCCGGGCAAGTTCTTCAGCTCTCTGAGCCTCAGTCTCCACACCCATGAAATGGGTATGACAATGAGAGTCTCAGGGTTGGCAGCAGGAGTGAACAATGGAATGTATGTAAGCCTCTTGGACACTGCCTGGCCCAAAGCAAGTGCTTTCAGATGTTTGCATTGGCTTCTGGATGTTTGTTTAATGATAAAGAGGATGAAGGAGCAGGTCCAGGAGTGTTGGACAGACAGAACTTCTGACAGAATGGCCAGTCTTGCCTTTGATAAAAGCTCATTACATATTTGCTATTATTGATGGAACATTTGCTAAGAGAAGACATCTCTTTGAATTTGCAAGGAAAAAGGAGGTGCAAAGTTCAGAATCTCAACCTCTAGTTCCCCAATGATCTGGGGAGGAATCAGCCCGCTTAGCTTCAGCTTTCTTATCTGCATGGGGGTGAGAACAAGACCCTTTTCACTGGGTTGTCCAGGTTTTAGGTGGGAGAGAGTAGTGGAGTGTGGAAGGGCTTCATAAGCTTAAAAACAACTGTGTAAATGTCCACTAATGCTGGTTCCCTGTTGTTGTTATTTCCAGTTCTGTGAAGGATGTAGGTGGTGGGTCGTCTGTGACTGGCGGCATCATCGCCAGCAGTCTCTGACCATAGGAACAATGGTATTCCTGAGCAGCGTGGGGGCTCCAAGTCTTGGAAGGTCTACCCTTTACTGTGTCCGCCAATGTCTTCCCACTGCACTTCCGGTGAACAGCCTCCTAGCCTTGCCTGCGTGACCGGCCCCAGTCTCACATCCCTCGCCGTCTCTCAGGCTGCTCTAGCCACACTGGACAGCTCTCAGTTCCTCAAGCAAGACATGCCCTTCCCAGGCTCCGTGTCTTCACACGGACCCTCTGCATACTCCCACGTCTCACTGGCATGGGCTGAATTTTGTCTCCCCAAAAATATCTGTTGGAGTCCTAACTGGCAGTATCTCAGAATATGACCTTCTTTGGAAATAGAGGTGACCAAGCTAAAATGAGGTCGCAGGGTGGGCTCCAATCCAATATGACTAGCATTCTTATAAAAAGGGGAAAATTATGCACAGACACGCACACAGCGAGAAGGCTATGTGAAGATGAGGGCAGACGGGTGACGCATCTACAAGCCTATGAGCGCCACAGACTGCCAGCAAACCACCGGAAACCTAAGAATCGGGCATAAGCAGACGCTTCCTCAGAAGGAACCACCCTGTGGATACTCTGATCTTGGACTTCTGGCCTCCAGAACTGTGAGCAAATTAATGCCATTCAAGCCGCACAGTGTGTGGTATTTTGTTACAGCAGCCCTAGGACACCAGCACAGTCACTGTAAATGTCACCTCCTCAGTCAGTGTCACGGCGTGTGCGCACAATGTGTCCATGTACGGTGATTCCATCTTGTCACTAGGGACCATATGTAGCTATTTGCTTTGCTGGTCAGTTGTCCCCACTTCAGACCATAACTTCCTGAGGTCAGGGACCATGTTTGTTAGGCTGGGATGTTGTGCTCACCACACTGCATCCCAGCCTAACACAGTCCCTGGCAAAGAGGAAGCATGGAATACACTTCTGATGGATGGGCTGGTGAATCAGTGAATGAATGAATAAATGCACTTTGGAAGGCAACAGTATAATGTTACGATATGCAATAGGTACATTCAGTTAAGACAGGCTGAAGAAGATACTTCTCATAAATTCCTGTCTTCTCAGATCTGGGCAGGTCGACAGCAAAATAAAATGCTGCCTATACTGGGAAAACTGATATTCAGCCTGTAACTAAAATAGATTTTAGTTTGGAAACAAATGAATATATTAAAATCAATTCTGGATTATTTTGTTTAATCCCACTTAGAAGAATGAGCCCACACAGAACTCTGGGGCTGTGGAATATTTTCTTTCTTGTTTTTAAGTTCGCAGGAAAAGTCGAGTCTGTCTCCACTCTAATGATTCCTTTATGTATTATTTATTAACGTTGAGTTTTCTTTCTTTTTCTTTTTTTTACTTGACTGGTAGGGAAGTAGATATAGGGCTCTCTGCAGTTATGCAGATTTGTTTATTCACTTCTAGAAAGGAATTTAACTCCAACCCTCTCGGCTCTCTGCACCACACAAAAATGATAAACCTTAGGGTCCCTCATGACTTTGTGCTACAGTAGGGCCTTGGTTTTGCACCGGCAGCAGTATTTTGTGCCACAATGAGGCTGGCCTGGGATCTGCAATCAGCCTTGAGCAGCCTCCCTCGGCTCTAAAACCGGAGCGTTGGGTGAGGTTCTTTCTAAAGCCCCTTTCAGCAACATCACTCTCTAACTTTTCGATGGCCTCTGCTGCTTATTGTCAAACATTTATAATTTATTCACTCCTTTGCACATTATTTGGGTATGTTCCAAAGCTGGGTGCTGGGGCCAGAGCAGGGAACAAAAGAGACAAAGTTCCTTTTCACGTGGAGCTTACATTCTAATTTGGGGAGACTGACAATAAGCAAATAAATAACTTAATTGTATGGCACACTAGAAGGTGAATATTATATATTATTAGAATAAAATAAGTGCAAACTAGGATGTGTACATATTAGAAAAGAAGAGAATACATAACAGAATATTACATAATGACATATGATGGTGTACATGCAACACTGTATATAATATGGAACTGCAATAATATTTAATAGTATATTAGAAGCTGAGACACAACAGGTGGTAATAAGGACTTACTGCATGAATAATAATTTCATCTCTAGTTAAACTTTTGATGTTGCCCCTGTGCTGAGTCCTAGAGGCAGTGATGAAAAGGACCTGTCCCTAAATATCAAAGCATCTAAACGATGTTGGGAGACACAGGATGATGACACGACTAAAAGGCACCGTCATGAGACTGAGCTGGGGGATGCCTAGTGTGTGTAGGAACAAGGAGGGAGAAGCAGCAACCCGCCTGGGGGATGTATAACTTGGGGATTTATAAAAAGCATAAATTGGCGTTTTCCAGGTACAAAAGAAGAGAAAGGCATTCCAGGGAGAAGGGAACAGAATGTGCAGTGGCACGGAGGCACGCCGAAGTTTGCTATGTTGGGGGGATAATGAGCGTTTCAGTGTGGTCTGAGATGGAGGTAGGTTGTGACCAAGTGGACCGTGTTTAAAACCACCCACGCGCAAGACCCGGTGCTCTTATTTCTAACACTGTTCAGCACAGAATGGTTTCCAGGTGCAGTGCAGGCTTGGACATTGCATTTTCCAACGTCTCCTTTGGGTTGCTCTTGGCTTTCTATTTGTGAACTCTTGAGTTCTCATTCTGCAAGCTGCATTACGAGGTGTAGTGATATTACATTTATAGAGTTAAAAATAGATGTTGTACAGCTGTGTGGTTGTTGCTCTTGGTGTGAGGATATTGTCTGAGCAGAAGCAGATGCATGCAGCCTTCAGAGGCCCCTGGGCGATGGAGTGGCTCAGTGGTGAGACTCTGCCAGCGGTAGTAAAAAATTGCTTTCGTTGTCACTGAGTTGCTGCTGACCCTCTGAGCATAACCAGAGGGTTAGCCAAGGCACAGAATCTGCATAGAGGTTCACACGGGGACGATGGGGGTCAACGCATCATGAGTATAATTATGAAAGAGCGATTAATGCAATAAATCATCTGGCTGTCTGGTCTACCTCGACAAGAGGCTTGAAGAACCAGCCACAGGGTAGATTACAGTTTTTCACTTTAACAAATCCAGATGTTTCGACATCACAAACGCAGTGTATAAGCGACACGGGCACCGTCGACAATGCAAGATTTCTCACCCTGCTGTCTTTGAACAATTAAATCTGGGAAAGCACACACTACCCTTTTCCTTAGCGGGAAGAATCTTGTTTGGATGATGGCTTCTATTTATAGAGCACTGCTTACATTTGAACAAATGTTTCCCTTTACTCTCTTTCAGTCGAGAAATCCAGCTGTAGATCTGCTGTTTCAAGTACCCCTGAAATTTGAACACTAGGAGATTTAGTTGATGATTTCATGTTTTTCTACGACCTTGGTGCAGGAGAAGAAAGCAATGAACTCACCCCCTTCCAAGTGAAGATAAATGGGGAACGTGGGTGTTGGCTGTTTTGCAGCCAACCCTTCTTCAATGATGGGAAGCTGGGAATGCAATTTGCAATAGATGGCTCCCCTGGAGTCCTTGGACAAGATGTTGGCCTGGACGAAGATGGACCAGGAAGTGATGTAATCTGGAGGGATGTGACCATTTGCGCAGTTGGGAATTGGTGGTATCCGTGCACTGAAATCACATTGCTCTATTCTCTCCAAATATTCCCTTTCTGTACATATTGGGATACCTCCATCCACCACCCAAAGCACGGGATAAAGATCCCAATAGTGTACGTTTGGACTCCACCCTCCAGAAAAGTCACTTGTGTCAGATAACTGAAATGGGTTCAATCTTCTAAGAAGTATGTGGTTGGTTTTCTGGATTAATCTCTATTGAGCAAGCAGAATATATAATTATGTGGTCAGTGTTTAGACACAGGCACCTCTGAATTTAAAGGGTTCTCCTAAGGGCAATAAACTCTTATGGAGAGTTTCATTTAAAGCACTCAAATATATTGCATGAAATCCTGGAGGAGTGGATAAATACATTCACTTCAGTTAGACCTTTGGCACACAAAGGTACATTTACGAGCTTTATACCTGGGGCCATCAAACTACCAAAAACAAATGAAAAGATCCAAAAGAGTTCAGAAAAATCCCAATACTCATGTCAACTCAAGAGCGAAGGAACGGGAAAGCAAAGTCTGCCTCTAATGATGCAGTTCAATTCCCTTGGGGTTAGAGTCATTTCTTGATTATCAATATCAAGGAGGAGACACAAAATTTTTAATCTTTTTACCAAAATGAGTTGATTTTGAAGCAAATGGTATGAGAGGGGGTGGGTACTGTCAAAACATTTAATTATATTTCTTCAATCCATGTTTTTAATGAAGATATTGTGATGTTTTGTGCTACAGTGAATTCCATATACACAATATCTACTGCTTTTCCCTAGTAATCCAGGTTAAAAAGCTAATCCATATTTTTCTTTGTTTATGGTAAGTGGGGCAAGCTTCTTCTACACCATCCCTCAAATCTAGGATAGCTCAAGAATACAGACGTCACACAAAACCCCCCACCTATTTGAAAGCACTACAGAGCTATGAAGACAGCCAGAACTTGAGAATCCAGGATCCTGTTGAGAAAGGAAGTTTACTGAAGTGAAGCCAATACTTTATGGAACTTTTACCCTTAACGCAGTTTCTAAATGATAAAGGCACAGGGACAAGAGGCTAAGAATCTGAGCAGAAGAAAGTGCTGCTAAGAGACCAGGAAGCTGAGCAGAGCTTTCAGCAGTCTCATGGGGACGACAAGACCACTGACATTCAGAGTGTCCAAGGCGGAAGGGCCCTTGTGAAAATACCCGTCTTTCGGCTGGGGCCCCAGAAAGGCTGTACCCAGGAGTAAGGGAAACCACGATAGCCCTCATGTAAGACTGAAACTCAACGATGAACTAATTCAATCCTAGACTGATTTAAAGTCATCCTTTTCTACTCTTATTGGTTTACAGAAAGCAAAAATGATAAAGTTAAGGAATAAAACAAATGTTACCCTGACATCATCTTGCATCAGATATTTCATTGAGAGGAAAAAGTAAATTTCTGATGTAAGGAATAAAATAGTTCCTTGACTGATAAACTTACTAATGAAGAGAAGTGAGTCATAATGAACACATTGGTAAAGACTTAAATTTCTTGTGATTTACCTGCAATACCAACATCAATAAAGACAATATAAAACTCTTAATATGTCTCAAAACAAGGATGTGGGTGACATGAATAACAAGTGTCATCAATTTAAAGATTAGTCTTTATACAAGGACATTTGAAATTGCAGAGCTCATATATATATGTATATATACGTACATATATATAAAATATATATATGACAGAAATTTGATAGAGATTTCCTTAAATTTAACCACAATTCTCAATATTTACATGAGTTTTCCAACAACAAAATAATGTGGTAAAGGTGAAAATATGTTTCTAAACTCTCAATAATACAGAGCAAATTTCTATCAACCCTGCTACAGGAAAGACTAGTCTTTTTGCTCTCTTTCTATAGAAAATGGTTTTGCATAATTATTATATAAAGAAGAGACCAGAGAGTTTTCAGTCAAACATGTAAGAGAAAAAGTATTATAGGGAAAATTAGGCAGCTAATTAAGAAAATATTTTTATTATGAAAGCTCATAGTCCAAAGAAAAATAAGACTCCTAAAGCATTAAGGTCCTTGAAGACTTTTAGGAATTGGAGGCTGGACCCCAGCACCCCCTTGATAACTGAATGCAAGTATCTGCTGGTGGCTCAATTTCAGCTTGCCGGCTTCCAGCTCACACCATTTATCTTCACCCTTTTATGAAAATCAGAGCATTTACCCATCTCTCATCTTCCAGGAAGACAGGGCCTTTTAAGTTTTATGCCATTTTTATTACATGTATCGTAATGTTATAGCTTGAACACTGAAACATTTACTTTAGAAAGAATTCATCAAATAGCCAAAAAAAAAATCCTGTTATTCAGTTTCATTACCAACTGCCATTTTAATTAAAATCTGAAAATCAACTGATTGAATAAATGAATGAAAACTCATTTAAAAACCTTATGATCATTTGCAAACACATTCTTTTAAAATAAATAGCAAGTTTGTTAATCCTCATGACCTGGGGTTTACGTGAAAATGAGTTCTTCAGTCAGTATGTGTTGAGCATCGGCTATGCTATAAGTACAAATCACATGTCTTTTCTTAAAAAAAAAAAAAAGCAACTTTAGAGAGAGAAATGGACAAGTCATTTTGCTCTAAATGGGACTGAGATTCTCAACTATAATCCAAACTCTGGGTTTGGAAAGTTTAACTAGATTTCCTAAAATCATTTCCAAATACCTAATCTAGAAAAGTCACAACTAACATGTAAACATAAACTAAAAGTTAAAGCCACGTGCGAAAGCTATTAGGAAAACTCACGGAAGACTCTCCATATGGAGACTAGTGTTTCTAACCCAAATTTTCATGAAAATCAATGACTAAAAATTGATTTCATGTGTCAGTAACAATTTAAAGTACTTGGTTCATCATATCCAGTGACACTGTTCTCCAGTTAAAATCACCTTCAGGAAACATTCGGCAGACAGTGAATTATTGAGTGCCAACTGGGAATGCAACAGAGAATAAGAGAGGCGTGGGCTTTGCTTCTCAACAAGCTTATAGTCAGTGTGAATAAACACAAGGGGAACAAATGATCTTAGTTTGCACTAAGAATGTGCTGTTTAAAATACCCTTTAAAATATCTCCTTCCTTAGTAACAACCCCTATATTACCAAGGGCTGCAACCTGCCAACTAAAGATAGCTGGGGTTTTTCTCAGTCTCCCTCACAGATCAGGAAGGCTAAGGAGATGTAAGTCACTTGACTTTCTGGGGAATCTCTTTAAATGACATTTACTTAGGTGGCAGGTCCTCCTCTGCCCTTCTCATTTCCTGCTTCTTTCTACCTGTTACATGGACATGATGGCTGGCACTGCGGTGACCCTATTGTACCATGAGGCAGCTTTGGGGAAGGCACAGAAGAAAGATAAGAGGAATACGGTAAACTGACAATATCATGGTCTCACCATACTGGCCTGGGATTGTCTACCTACGGACTTCTATGTGAGAGAAACTATACCTCTGACTCATTTAACAGAGCATTATTTCCTGTCTGTTATTTGTGGCCAACTGAAACTCCTCTTTTAAACAGATCAAAAAATGCACCTCTCTGGAGATGGAAGACCATGTAAAATAGAATTTTTTAAAAAGATAAGAACCATATACTTCTATGAATTTCCTAAGAAATGTCCTAATATATGCAGAAACTTACATAAGACAACATCTTCTTGGGCAGGTTTCTAGATACCTTCAAGCCCAAATGACCACCATTTCCATTCTGGGATGACTGAACCTTGACCTTCATCTCTGAAAATTATTTCATCTTCAAGATCACAGGGTCCATGTTTCCTCTCTCTTCCTAGTTCATCCTGTTTGACCACTTCCACACCCAAGACCACTCCCTTTGGGCTGAGTCCTTATCCGTCCTCTTCTTCCGCCTAACAGGTTCCTCTTAGCCTTCTTTGCTTTTGCCCACAGTGATGAGTTTTACAGATTCTGCCACCTCTCCTCCAGAATTACTTCACCCCTGGAACTTGAGGGTCTTAATCACGTATTTTGAAGTGCTTGAGCAGCTTCATAGATCGCTTTCAAGGAAAACAGCAGCCTTTCAACATGGAGGGGAGATGGCCGTTAGATAAGAACGCCAGTTGGCCTTTTGAATTTTAGAAACATCGTCACCATCATATCATCATCTGGCTCACCGCAGCCGTCTTCCTCACCACCTTCGTCGCTGCCTTTGTCCCACTATCCTCGTCATCACTGTCCTCTCTACCACCTTCTAAATTACCACCATATCCCCATCGCCAACACGCCAGAGAACACGAGGTGACAAGCACTAGTGCTCTTCACCATGCAGCTCATTTGACATTCACAAGAACCCAGTGAGGTGGGCGTTATGATCAGCCCCATGAACAGGTGACAAAACGAGAATGTAGATGGTGAACGTGCCCAGATCCCGTGGCTGGTAGGCGTGATATGAATCCAGTTCTGGTCCAGAGCCCAGCCCTTCACATCGCTGTTATACTGCCTCTAGCGTTCTGGTGTCCAAAATGTATGAATCAATGACAAAGAACATCAGCCATCCTGGAACGTGTTAGAAAATTTAATTGTGAATTTGATTTATCCAACATTGGCAAAGACTCCTATGGGATACGTAATATCTAAGAGAGAGAATCTGATGTACTTGGCTAGCTAACCATTTTTCTCGTTTTGTTACTTGTATCTCCATATGAGTTGTGACATCAGCTCTGCCCTGAGGGAATCTCAAGCTCATTGTCCAATGTCCATTTTTTAAAAAATAAATTTATTTATTTATTTATTTTTGGCTGTGTTGGGTCTTCGTTGCTGTGCGCGGGGTTTCTCTAGTTGTGGTGAGCAGGGGAAACTCTTTGTTGCGGTGTGCGGGCTTCTCATTGCGGAGGCTTCTCTTGTTGTGGAGCATGGGCTCTAGGCGCGCAGGCTTCAGTAGTTGTGGCTCACAGGCCCTAGAGCCCAGGCTCAGTAGTTGTGGTGTACAGGCTTAGTTGCTCCGCGGCATGTGGTATCTTCCCGGACCAGGGCTCGAACCCATGTCCCCTGCAGTGGCAGGCGGATTCTCAACCACTGCGCCACCAGGGAAGCCCCTAATGTCCATTTGAAGAGAGTTTTGTGCTTTTGCCACTATTCACAGATGAATACATTTTCCATTATACTACTTAAGGTCTCTTACTTTAAGATCTATGTTAAAATTTTTCCTTGAATTCATTGGTATTAATAACAACAACAAAAGCCTCTCACTCACAGTATTTAGTCCGTAACTAGGTACACAATTCTGAGCTTAGTTTAGGCTCCACTGAAATAACTAATTAATCTCAACCACCTGGTAACGTTAATAGGTTTTCTCATTTTAGATTGGGGTTATCCAATTTCTATTTTCATTACTATGTCTATATTGAATATTACACTGTGCCTTGAGTTACTCTTTTGAAAGAGGTTTGCAAGAAATTCTGCAGATAAACCAATATCTCCCAATGAATATCCCATGAATACCAGCTCGCTGAGCCATGGTGAGATGGACCAGGAAAATTTATTCCCAGGCCAAATAAGTCTGAGAAACCCTACAGACCATACCTACCCCTCTTGGAGAAACACAAAGCATTTTAAAGGTACCCAGAAGTCCTACAGTAAAAGAAATCTTTCACACCATTCATCTCAGTGTTCTCCACATCTGTCTGACCCTGAAATCTCTCCCCACCCCCTGCCCTATAATGATAATAACTTGTGGAACTAGTTTCTTGGAACACAGTTTGAGAAACATGGGAATAATAAGTAATCTGTATTAGCAGTTTTAGAAACAGTGTCATGGGAGCAACAGAACAGACCATATCAGCTACGTGGACTTTGTTGTTTTGAGGTTAGAATCCTGAGTGTCCAAGACACCACTGGGAGAGGGGGAGATTTCCACCTCCTGAATGAGTCATGTAGGGCTGCTAATGTGGAGAGGTCACTGGGGAACCAGGGGGCTGAGAAGGGCCACCTGGGGTAGCCCTGAGACACCTGAGAGAGGGGTGGGCAACTGCAAATCCAGACATGGATCTTTTCTCTGAACGCCCGGGAGGGTAGAAAATATCAACAGCTTCCTTGGAAGCAAAGCACTGCAGCTGAGAGCACGGTAAACAGGGAGCTGTGCTCACGTCCCATTTCTGCCACTTACTCTGCCTATAACCCTGGAGATCTAGATTCTCTGAGCTTAAAATAAGCACTCTCATTGGGTAAAAAATGTGGCTCACGAATCCAACCTCACATGGTCAGATGAGGCAATGGATGGAGGGTGGAGAGCCCGTGGTGGTGGTGGATGTCCGGGAAAGGTCTGGCTAACGACGGGGCTGTCATTACTGATGCTACGCTCCTGCTCAGTAAGCGGGGCATCAAGTCCTTGGCTCTGGTCCTGACCGCCAAAGAAACCATGACCGTAGCACATTTCCATCAGATGCACAGTGCCAGTGACTTCCTAGCCTGGATACAAATTCAGCAGCTGGATGAAATCTTGCATACTCAGCCTGTCCCCAAACATTGCTCCACTGGAAAAAATGGGAAACAGCAAGCACGATCCACAATCATAAAAGCACAGGAGCTGCGAATAAGTAATTCGCAGCTAGCTCTCCCAGACAAGCTAACTTGGTTGTTATTTATAAGCTCCTGGGCCACGCTGTTATGGCCAAGAAAATCTGCTTTACCTTCTTGATGTTTTTCCATCTGGCCTCTCGATCTGTACTTGCTGAAAAAAATAGTTATTGTTATGCTAAAATCACAATAGGACTCACACAATTCAGCACTAAATAACACCAATAAAACTATGAAAATGGCACTCTGGCATTAAAAGTTGTCCTCTTATGGACTTTAACAAGATTCAATGCTTTTGTTTTCATAATGCTCTGGTATTTTCAGTTTTACAAAAAAAAAGAAAAAAAAAAGATAAAAATGTAAAAAAGTATTCCAGCAAGACACCATCTTCTCTCCGCAAAGGAGGGTTTTGATGTCCCAAACAGGGAGCTGGCTAGGGCTGTGGTACACTGAATTAATATTAATCAGCAATCACGGCCATGACCACAAGGCTGGCGTTCAACAGGGGTTTACCTCTTTCTTGGTGAATTTAGGTGAGTGATCGTTTTTGTCATCGATCATGATTGTCGCTGTGGCCGTGCCTGTTAATCCAACATCCAGTCCAGCCATATCTTGAGCCTCAATGATCAACTCATACTTGGGATTTTCCAGAGTCTACAAAGCAAAAGCACAACAGAGGATGACATTTAGATCTGGGTTATCACTCGGGATAGGGGAGATGCACGTTGCTCGGGCTGACGCTGTGTGCCCCTCTCCATCTAGGGCAGGCGCCTTTCATAGCACTCTTACCTGTTGTGCATAAATGTGTCTTTGGAATCTCTCCAAGGCAAGACAGTCACTATTCATAGACTAGAGTTGGCTGTGGGGATGGAAACTTAATATCATTTCCCTCATGCAATATCATTTACCACCATAATTCCTTGATATTATTTTAAGGGTTGCATAAAATATAATCATACGCATAATTTATAATTTATTTCATCATCTTCAATTATTAGGACTTGAGGTTATTTCTAGTCTTCTTAAAATTTTGACAATTTTAAATAACACTGCAATGAACATCTTTATTCAGGAAGCTCTCGATGTATTTTGATTTAAAAAAAAAATGATAGATTCCAGGAAGTGGAATTATTAGGCTAAAGAGTATGAACATTTTAAGAGTCTTTATTGATATTTCAACATTGCTTTCAAGAAGATCTTACCGATTTTTGTATCATTCCTATCAGGATGTTTAGTTTACGACCCCAGGCATGGCTTGTCGCTAAAGAACAGCCGACCTTGCCCCATGAAGCACATTGGGGGATGAGCGTGATTCTATAATGGCTGTCGAACAAGGATGTAAATTTCTCACAGCACTTGCCCTTCACCAACTTGCAGTGAAGGTAGCTGTGGACATACCCCAGGGCAGCTTCAAGCGCTAACTCTAGTGGATATGTGCTGCCCTGCCTTCCCAAGCGTCCATCCCATCCTCCTCTGGTACTGAGGCTATACTTCCTTTGGGGGTATCATCCCTTCCACACTCTTAGTACACGTGGAGTTCAGGTAGGGTTGACTCTATCCCTGGACTAGGGATGGTCATGTAGCTCAGGCTTGTACAATCAGGGCCTCCCATTCCCATTGCCATGTGATGGGCACATAACCCAAGTTAGGCCACCTGGGATTGAAACTCAGTTCCAGGACATATTTCTTTAGAACTTGTAGGCAAAAGAACTCCTCTTTCTGTTGGACTTGAAGGTGGTAGGACCAAAATCTGGAGCTGGTGGTGACCATTTGCAACCACACAGAGAAAGGCAGCCTGAGAAAGAAGACAACACAGAACTGAGAGGTAGGGATGGAGTTCTTTTAACCTAATTTGAGCTCTTTAATAGTCATTGTTGAAGCCAGAATTTACCCCTCAGATTTGTGATTTCTATGAGCTAATAAATTTCTCCTTTCCTTAAGACATTTAATTGAGATGTTCTGCGAGAAGCAACAAGGGAATTCTGACTAATATTGCAACGAATGCTATGATCAATTATCTGGTTATTTGCAAGAAACTGTAAGAGCAATTGTATCACGCTAGGGTATCACAATAGGCTCTTCACAATAGTATTCCAATAATTTCATGAATACATTGTTTTTCCTTTTAAAATTTTCCCCTCTGCAGAAATATTTTTTTTGACCAAAGAGAGTTATTATAATTTTTTCTTTCATTAGTTTATGCATTCCTTTAGTTGGAAGTTATTGAACATCTAGTCTAAATATGGTGCTGGGGATATAGGGATGGGAAAAGGGTCCTTTTCTTTAAGGGGTTCAGAGATGTTTAGGGTTGACGACAGGCACGTTCACATATAACTGTAACAAAATAGAGTCAGAGCTAAGCAGAGGTACATATAAATTCTTTCGCTAGCGCAAAGGAAGGACATGGCTTAACTCTCCTGTAGTTTAACAAATTTTATAAATAATTTAAAAAAATGAACCAGCCAATTCCTGTCTCCTCATATAAATAAAACTTTATGACTGCAATGGGAACTCGACTGATTAACCTAGTGGAAAATCAATTAGACTATGAACTAGATATATTGCAAGGTTTGAAATGAGATGTTCCAAAGTCTCAATTTTCTGCCAAACTTAAGGCTACCAAAGAATATGTTTGTATTGTCAAAGAATATCCAATTATTGTAAGGAAAATAGAAATGATCCAGTCATTTCTAAAGTGGAAAGTGAGCATTCCTCTCTACCCACCCCCAACCCCATCTCCAAGAGGTAAATGTTGTTAGTAGTCTGGTGTCTCCCTCCTTTGTCCTACACATCACACGCACACACACACACACACACACACACACACACACACAGAGACATTTTAGATACACATATATTTAAACAAGTGATAGCATTCACACCGCTGTACAATCCGTCTTGCCGTATCACTTTCACCTCTGCTTATAGATCTGTCTATTCATTTCAACAGCTGTATAACAGTCCACTGTATGGACCCAGCATAATTTATTCAATCATTCCCTATTGGATGGTCATTTGTTTGAGTTGTTTCCAGATTTCCACTTTGAAAAGCAACTCGAAGATAAGAAGTCCACTGGCCTATGAGTATTTGGGGATTTTTCTATAATAAACATAATTGCTTTCACAATGACAAAAGTAATAAAAACCAAGCAACCAATGATAAAAGCACCTCCTCTGAAATGTGGAAGACTTAGAGAAAATGGCATATGTATGAGCCCCCTTGCTCTTGCACAACTGGAAAACCTTCCACTCACCTCTGACCTGCCTCCCACTCCAGCTGAGCCTTTTCTAGGAAGTCTGCCCCTAAATCCCTCTTACTTGAAATATACATGCACATGCGCATTTCTGCACCGCTCCGAGTCACTCTGCCTTTGTTACTCTGCTGGACAAGGCTCCTAGGCAGCCCACAGCTGCCCATCGTCTGGGAAGAAACACTGATGCAGAGGAATAGGCCCTGGTGGCCACGTGCACGTTTGTCTCCCTCACAATAGTTGAGTGAGTCACGGTTAACTCTCCAACCCCCGCTGGGACAATCGGATTCTGGGAATATGAAATGTGAAATCAGGCATCATGGAGACAGAATGCAGGGCAAACCCTCTTGCCTCTCCCATGCTGCTTCCGGGCCCAATAGAAGGATTTTACCTTCTTTTTTTTGGTTTTTTAAAATATATTTATTTACTTATTTTATTTATTTTTGGCTGCGTTGGGTCTTCGTTGCTGTGCGTAGGCTTTCTCTAGTTGCAGAGAGCGGGGGCTACTCTTTGTTGCGGTGGGCGTGCTTCTCATTGTGGTGGCTTCTCTTCTTGTGGAGCACGGGCTCTAGGCGCATGGGCTTCAGTACTTGTGGCTCCTGGGCTCTAGAGCGCAGTAGTTGTGGCGCACGGGCTTAGTTGCTCTGCGGCATGTGGGATCTTCCCGGACCAGGGCTCCAACCCGTGTCCCCTGCATTGACAGGCGGATTATTAACCACTGCGCCACCAGGGAAGTCCAGGATTTTACCTTCTTGAATGTTCTGGGAGGACACTTACCACCCTGGTGCTTTTCTCTGCCCATGCGGGATGCACCCCGTCTGGGGGACGAGACCTTCAGCCGTCCAGCTGTTCTGTCACTGGTGAGTGAACTGAACAGGGGGTAGGAAGCTCATTGTCCTCTAAAGGCCAAGCTGCACTCTCCTTGGCACGATCTGATTCTTGGGTTTATTTCTCTCAGTTGGTTCAAGGCTCAGAGCGGAGATGGGTATAATCAACTCCAATAGAAAGAGCCTTTCCGGCTGAGTTACACTGAAGGCACTGCTCTAACCAGAAAGATGCAAGCTCTGCCTCTGAGATCTGGGGCTGTGCTGGCTCTTGACTTCAACTCTCCCCTGGATTCTGTAACACACCCTGATGTTTATTCAGGAGATTCTTTTTGGCACTGAAGTCAGCCAGAATCAATTTCAGTTTCTTGCCATCAGAGGAAACTGTGGTGAGGAAAACGTTACTTGTTTACCCAATCCTATTGCTTTTGCCTGCAGGGCATACAGCTAGACTGTAAGAGGAACTTGTGTGACCAATTCTGGCCAATGGAATGTGGGCAGAAGTGATGGACTGACCTGGCCCCTAAAACTCCCACGTATTCCTCCATGTTTCCTATTCCCAAAGAGGAAGAAGCCTGGATCTCCAAATGACTATATGGCACAGAGACCCTTTGCTGACCTGCTTTAGACTGAGACATGAACAAGATACAAGCCGTTGTTCAGGTTTAAGGGAAGTTTATTACAGTGCTTAGACTACTCTGACTTATTTGAAGGCTATACTTCCTGTTTGGTCTTATTTTGAATGCCCATTTACTATCTCCCTAAGTGGATGACAAAGTTTTCAAGGGCAAGGACCATGCCTTTGACCCCAACACCTAGCCAGTATGCAGCACGCAAGCTGGGTGATTTACTTTCATTATTGATAATGATGATATATTACTGTTTCCCTGAACTAAATTATATCTCAAAGGTCTGAGCATATCAGTGGCATTTCCAAACCAGAGCCATTTATTCTCAGGGAATGGCTTATCCTTTGGGGAACTCTAGCTCAAGGAGATAGGAGTGTATTTTGACAAAGAGAAGCACTGTGTCAAAACTGGGAGAATGAAATTGACTGCTTTGATTTTATTTTAAGCTATTTGATCTGTAAGACATATCTAAGAGTCAAGCTGCTCTCCTGGTTTGAATTCTGCAGCTATGCATTTCTACTGTATTTGCCATCTCTTCCTGGGTGTCTACTTGCTACCAGTTAATATATATCCTAGAAACAAAAGGAAGATGGTGTGTCTGCAAGAAAAAGCCTCGGGTGTATCTCCACAGACACGGGCTGGGTTCACTGATCACACTGATTTGAAAAGCAAACATTCCATCTTGAAAAAAAAGAATCAAGCCGTGTCACTAAATATGGCATGTAATCAATCACCGGACCCTTGATGTTTTACACAGCTACCGCGACTGCCATACGAGTGAGCATTTAACGGAACATTTATCACTAATAACAAGCACAATGGTAGCTGTGGGGGGAAATCAATGAATAAATGTTACATGGAGAAAGGTTCTGCCATTAACCCATGTGGTACCCCATCCTCCTCTTGCTTCATCTTGAACTGCCCTCCACATCTCTTTTCACACTTTGTCCAGACTGGATTTCCTTCTACTGTACCGCACTTTTTCTTACTTTTGACCTTTCCACCTCTACTTCCTCCTTTAGGTGAATTCCTGCTCATTTCTGATGGTCATCCTTCACTGCACTGAAGCTCCATGAAGGCAGGGACCTTATTGCATAATGGGGTAGCTGACACTTAGGGAAGGACAATCAGCATTTGATCAATCACTGTTACCTTGGCTCCACCTCTTAGCAGCTGAGTGAACCTGGTCAAGTTACTTAAGTTCTCCTTGCCTCAGTTTCCTCACCTGTCCAATGGGGAGAATAATAATACTTCTAGGATAAGTGAGGATTAAAATAGGTAAGATAAAGTGCCAAGCATGGAGCTTGGCATGTGTAGACGGCTGCTGTTATATGTAGTAGAACCTTTGGAAAGTCTTCTAAGCATGTGGCAAGAAGCTAGGATGGCCTCCAGGGACAGCCAGAAGGAACTGAATGCTGCCAGCAACCACTGAAGAGCCCGGAAGTGGATCCTTCCCCAGTCAAACCTTCTGATGAGACTGCAAATTCTGCACCAACACAGAGACTGCAACTCTGTGACAGTCCAGTGAGCAGAGGACACAGCTAAGCCATGCCCAGACTCCTGAACACACAAACTGTGAGACAGGAAATATCTCTTGTTTTAAGTTACTACATTTTGGAGTAATTTGTTATGCTGCAATAAATAATGAATACAGTTTTTCTCCAGCACTATCACAGTCTGTAATATTCTCATTTATTGATTACTTGTTTATTGGCTATGTTGACCCTGACCACTTGAGCTCCATGAGGTCATGGACCTTGTCTTGTTTAAAGTTTTATCTCCCAGCTACTAATTCAGTGTCTGGCACATGGCTGTTATGCACTAATTAGTCATTTATAGATACATTTTTTATAAAATAATGAATTACAAAGAGTGATGTGCCTGTAAATGTTTAACAGCACATGTGCCTGATTTGCAGCGTTTGTCCATTTTGGTGGTTTAAATACTCTTACCATGGCTGATTTCAAGCTACCATGATGTCATAGAGTACATAGTTGGAAAGTGATATACACAGTCAGTTATTATGAGCTGGTAAGAGTTGGCTCCAGCTTATAAACTGTGCTTTAAGGGTCAAGGAAATCTGTAAGAGTCTTTTTCAATAAATCCTTTTGTTGTCTAACACTGAAGGTATTGTTAATGAGAAATATTAATATGAGATTTATGGGAAAGATGTAATGCAATTTATTTATTTATTTACTCATCAGCTTTGCCCGGATAGGCTGAGACTCCTTGTGATATGGCACCTGAACAGGGACCACATTCTTCTGCACCTGACACCTGGTCTATAAATACTGCAAGCAGATTGGTGAAAACATTATCTGGAGCAGAACAAGTTGTTGTCTGTCTGGAGTTTGATTTATCCACTCTGGCCACATAACACTGGGGAAAGGTAGTCCATAAATCCAGCAGGAACTGTGTACATCCCCTTGTAAAAGGTGCCCTTCTCCCACTGCAGACAGCGAGTGACATTCCTCCATCTTCCTATGCAACACGGCGAGTTGGGTTTGACTTGTGTTTGTCTTTAGGCCTCCTTTTACTTTGCTGCTCAGCGCTAATGTGAACGTTCAGGTACTTGGCTGTCACCTGCTGTGTTTTCATTTCGGCTGGGGTAAGGATAAAGAGAAGGCATAGCTCATTTCCCCACATTTACTGGTTGCTGACAAAGCCAGCAGGGTGGGGAAGCAGCAGGGGAAATAAACGCAGCCTCTTAGACACATGCAGTTGGAATAACCTAAGTGATAGATTTCAGGTTGAGGGATACCAAAATCAAATAAAACATTTCCATGTGAAGTGTACTTCTTCTGATGTTACTGATGAGTCATGGCAAATAAAATGCCCAAGGCATTCATAACATACCTGGAAAAATCACACCCTTCAGACCCAAGGTGGTAAATATTTGACATTCAGGTTGATTCCACTGAAACATTTATATAGTGTCTACTAGGTTCAAGTAACTCTGCGAGGATGTGATGAATGATACAGATGCTGTTTTCAGTCCATTTTTAGATAAATGAACAGAAAGCAAGTAGGTAAGGTATGATGAGATAAGTGTTATTCGAAGTGTACCAATTAAGGTCTGTGAGAAGGGGGTCAGGACATGGGGTACTCAGGAAGGCAATATACATTTTATTTAATATTTACTGAGCACTTACGACGCATTAGGCATTGTGCTAGAGAGTAGTAACAAGTAAAGGGAGACAAATCTGGTGCTAGATAATTCCCAGGTAATTTCAGCAGAATGAGACGGGAGTAAGAAGAGTGCTGTGGTTATTGCAAAAGAAAGGCCACTTAGCCCAGACCTTGGTGGGGGGAGGAAGGAGACGTTCCTGCAGAGGAGAATCTCCTACTATAGGATTAGAAATGGGGTCTTGATGTGGAAGTGAATTTCTGTGGAAGAAGATGAGAAGCTATTAATCCTAAAACAGTATTAAATTCAATGGTTTAATAAGAACTGAAGACTGATTCTGATTCTGGTCAGGACACCCTGGGAACAAGAAGAAGTACAAAATATATTCCCTACTTTCAGGGAACTCATAGCTTGGCTGAAGGTAAAACATGTATAAGTGGCTCCACAAGGCACCAGGTAGTGTGTGCTGAACATGTATGCAATAGCTTCAGATGTGAACGGTGCAGCTGGGAGGGCTACTGTGGTTTTTAAGTGGCTTCAGGATAATGCAGGCTGGAGCTGAGCTTTGAAGGAGGCTGTGAGGGCAGAGAATTCAGAGGGGGAAGAGGAGCCTGAGCACCAGCATGGAGGTCCAGCTAACACAGGGCCACTAGTGTGGCTGCAATCAAGGTCTGTGATGAGAAGAGACACAACCCATTGTTTCTTGAAAGTATCTCAGACATCATCTAGTCCATGCCACCTTCAAGGAGCTCCCAGCCTGAGGGAACAGACTTAGGGAATCCCAAGAAGCATATGGTTGGTTTGGGGCAGATCTGAACATGCTAAAGAATTGCTTAGTTTAATCTGTTTGATTGAGACAAGGAAGTACAGACGTCTAAAACTTGAAGGAAAATAAAATAAAATGAAAGTGCTCTTTCTCTATCGTTTTTATATATTTTCACAGTCACTGTTTACTGTGTTAGCCTGTTTCTTCTAAACTTTTGGCCTTGAATGGCCATGGCAACATTATGCCCAGTACACAGTAGGTGCTTAAGACAGACTGTCTCAGTCAGTGCTTCTGGAACTTGCTTGTATCAGAATTCCCTGGTGGGTGCATTAAAACACAGATTTCAGCCCACTTCGAGGGCTTATGGTTCATGAGGTCCGGAGTAGGGCCTGAGGATGTGCATTTTCAGAAAGTTTCTAGGAGATGCTGATGCTGCTGATCTGAGGACCACACTTTGATCAGCATCGTTTGGAATGAACACTTGATGAAATGCAGGTCAACGAGTACCCTCATTTTAACTTAAAACTCACCTGTTTATGATGCAATTTAAATGAAAAACAGAAACATAGTTTACCAAAGTTTCTCTCTCCGTGGAATTTTCCTTTTTTTTCCCTTTCTAGAAAAAATGTACTCCCAGTAAGACATTAAATAACACTATGGTTGCCCCTCGAGCCTGCTTCATCTTCTGGATGTCTCCTTTGGATGTTCTCCCTCAATTTTCATGGGCCAATGACAGAACTTGTTATGGTCCCTGCAACATGGCCCTCCTCTCGGAGGCATCATCTCAAGCTGAACGCCTGGGAGTTGTCCTCAGCTCTTCCCGCTTTCACTTCAAAGAGCCCATCATCAAGTGTTACTGATGTCGCCTCCCCAGCCTCTCCTGAGTCCATCCTCTTTCCTCTGCCATCCCTGTTGTCACATGACTTCGAGTCCTCATCTTTTCTCACCTGAGTTACTACAACAGCTTCCAGACTGGTTCCCTCTGCCCTCTTCCAGACCCCTCTCCACCCAAAGCCAGATACAGTGAGCTGTCTAAACTGCCACTTGACCACAGGACCCTCCTCAAAATGCTTCAGCAGCCCTTCAGTAGCTACAGGATAAGCTTCAAGCTCCTGAAGCGTAGAAAACACCCCCGTCCTGGCCTGATCTCCTAGTGCTCCTCACTCACAGCGCTGCACCCCTGTAATGCCGGGCTACGTGCAATCCCAACACCTCGGGCTCTTCACTCCTTGACACCTTAGCTCATGCTGCGCCCTCTGCCTGGGAGGCCCTCCCCACCCATGATTCCCTCCACCCCCTTGGAGAATTACTCATCCTTATAAACCTTACTTAGACGTGTTTCCCTCCTAAAGCTTTTCTGCTCTTCCCAGAATTACTCCTTCCTCCTCTGCATTAGCCCTGTGTATATGTTATGATGAATGCTTTTTTCTTGGTTGACTTAATGACACAGCAATGTTCCCTTCACATGTCTGTCTCTGTGATTAAGCTGTTAGATGTCCAGTGTCAGGTTCATGAGTCAAGCACAGGGCACAGTGGAACTGAGCTCTAAATGCCATCAAGCTTTTGGTCCTAGAGGCTTTCATACCTTCTGTGGTAGGCAGAATACTGGCCCCCAAAGATGTCCATGTCCTAATCCCTGGAACCAGGGAATATGGTACCTTATGTGGCTAAAAGGACTTTGAAGATGTGACTGAGTAAAGAATATTGAGAGGAGAAGATTATCCTGGATTATCCGGGTGGATCCAAAGTAATTACAAGGGTCCTTATAAGAGGGAGGTGGGAGAGCCAGAGAAGGAGATGCAACAATGGAAGGAGAGAGAGAGAGAGGGAGACAGAGAGAGAGAAAGAGAGAAAGAGAGAAAGAGAGAGAGAGAGAGAGAGAGAGAGAGAGAGAGAGAAAGAGAGAGAGGCTTGAAGATGAAGAAGATGGTACACTGCTGGTCTTAAAGATGGAGAGATGGAGGAAGGGACCATGAACTAAGGAATGCAGGTGGCCTCTAGAAGGTGGGAAAGGCAAGGGGACAAATGTTTCCCTAGAGCTTCCAGAAGGAATCAGCCCCACTGACACCTTGAATTTACCCCAGTGAAACTCATTTTGGACTTCTGACTTCCAGAACTGTAAGATAATAAATGTGTGTTGTTTAAGCCACAGATTTTGTGGTCTTGCTATGGCAGCCGTAGGGAATGGATACAGCTTCTCTGGAGAGCGCTCATCAAGCATCCTGCAGAGCCAAGATGCTCGCCAGCCTCCCTGCCCCATGTGGTGCTCACTGTCACCAGCTGCCACCTTCATTTCACTCCCAGCTGCCCCCTTCCCAGGACTGCCCACCTTCCCAGAATAGCATCCACTATCCTCCCTCTGGAAAATATTTCCATTTCAATCCTTTGAAGCGTAACGTCAACCAGACCTTTCCTACAACTCTGTCCAGCAGGAAGAGGAGATGAATTTCTTCCCATCTACAAAGTGGTAAATACCAGTTCAGTTTATTGGAGAGTTTTCTCTTCAAAATATACGGTTTTCAATACGTCAGTCACTTTCCGAGTATTCATTAGAGCTGTCGATGGAAGCAAGGACCCTGTCTCTAACTTACTCCTGCCATATCCCTGACACCTGGCCCTCTGAGACATGGAGGCCCCAAAATATTGCCTTTATGTGGCCACTGGGTTACACTCTTTGAAAATAAATTGAATTCTAAACCCCCCGGGGAAAAATCACACAGCCATCCCAGTGTCTGGTACTCTCTGTTAATATTTGACAAATGAATAAATCAAAGGATGGTGATGCGGATCACTACTCAGAAAACTTGGCCTCAGGGATGCTCTTCCGGGTTGCAGCAGTTGTGGGTCCAAAGGCAGGGCCTGGGCAAGGTTGGATGGGCTGAGCTGGTCTCTAGAAGGCTTGGTTGTGCAGGGTAGGGCACAGTGATAAGGCTCTAGCTTTCCAGGAGCGAGCAGGGAAAGCCCTTCCCCGTTAGAGAGGCATCCATGCCAAGGGAGGCTTGGCCTTCTCTGATGCTGGTGGGGTGAGCTCTCCCCCACCTCATGGCAGATGCCCCAGGGCAGGTCCCAAGCCCAGGCTCAGCTCTTGGCCTGTCACAAATCCCGACCGTATAAGACGGAAGGGGGACCGGTAAAGGTGGGACAACCCAAGGCTCAGCAGTGAGGCCTGGATGGGAACGACCTTTCAAAAAAGAAGAGAGGGCCAGGGAATGTTGCTCAGACAGGCCTCAGCAAACCCGTCTGGGGGCTGCCTCAGGTGACCCTGGGGAGCCATAGGTGCCACAGTATAAAATCGGGAAACTGGTATCCCTGTCATCCGCCAAGCAGTCTCCGAAAGCAAATAGCTTTTCTTGGGTTTCGATTTATTATCTTCTAAAATGTCATTCTCTGTATGGGTAATAAAAGATAATACGTTTTATGGTGGCTCCTTATGTTAAGGTTTTACAAAATCTGTTATTAAATTATCTGCATAGAATCTAAATGAATCTTACTAGGTGACATGGAATAGCGAGGGGTTTTTTTTCCTTTCCTCTCCCCCAGATCAAGTGCAGTGAGAAGGGCGGCACTCTCTGCATGTTTTCTAATCACACAGCAGAAGGTAATGCTTTTAAGGCCAGACTAAAAACTGTGTTCTGCTGTGTAATCGGCTTCACAAAGATACATACTGATCAAAACGTCCAGAAAATTCAATTACTGACTCCCAGTGACAAAAGCACGTGAGCCCACCGAGGGTTGGAGGATGTTTCTAAAATTAGGTTCTAAATGCCTACGACTTGGAGCCATTGCGGCTTTACCACCTTTGCCTGCTCTTGGTTCTCTGCATGTTAATGGCCTTTTGCCTGTTAATTTCAGGCGCTTAATCAGTGTCACCTCCTCCCCTTAGACAAGCACAGTCTAGGCAGCCTTTGTCAAGCTTGATCCATCCAGGTTTCCTAGAGCCTGCTCCCATGCAGATGTGATCCCTTAATGGAATCTGCCATCCAGGGTTACTTTTCATCAGTATTGTATGTTTTCTCTGAAGCCAAATGCATTTTTATGCAAAGCTTACTTTGCTTTAGAGTTCTATTGCTGTAATAATCCCAGGTAGCTTTAGAAACAAAGGACCCCACTGAGAGAGTAACGAATCGGCCACTGACACCCCCCCACTACACCCGGGGACAGGAAAGCAATCCAGGATAGTCCTTTTACACGTCATTGGGTTATCCTCTTTGAAGATGGATTGAACTATTTCTAAATCATCCGAGGAAAAATCACACAAGATGGATTCCGATTATGCCACTGCTGTTGTTCCAAAAGCGAATTCATACTACCAGGGAGAAAAGGCAACAAGGATAACCCGGCCGTGGATTCTTCTGGAAGGCTCTCCTGTCACTTCCATGCCTGGCACAGTGAGTCCTCTTGCTCACCTTCCTCCCGCATTATTTGGACGAGACCACCCAGTGCATCGTGATCTCCTGCCCCATTTGCACGAGGCGGCCCTTTTGTGCTCTTGGCTGCGTCATTCATTTTGGTCTTGAAATCGTCTTGGCTCGGCTGACAAGAGCTGAGCCTATTAACACCCTTGCATGTTAGCTGAGCAAGGAACAAGGAGTCAAATGTTATGACTTAACATTTGGTCTTGCCCTTTGCCGGCCCAGTCTCGCAGACAGCCAGAATGTTGATAAAGACAAGTGTGTTTTTCCTCACAAATAATAAAACCCGTGAACATGCCCTTGGAGGGCTCCTTTCCATTTTATTTTTAAAAAATAACAATAAATAGAGTGCTCTGCGTTCCCTCCAGCTCCTCTCCAGTGCCCTTTTCAAAGTAGAGGGGAATTGAGCTCTGTTGCCTATAGAGATGTCCGAGAGGGAATCCCAGAGCCTCAGCTCAGGTCCCGATGGAGGTCAGACCTCAGCCCTGGGACGAGACCATACCTCTGTGCCTCGTGCTCCCTCCTGGCTCTAACCCCAACCTATGGGCGGCCCTCTCTGCTCCAGGCCACAAGTACTCATTCCTTACCAATCCAGCTGGGTCCCATTCAGACCGTCAGTCATTATTAATAATCATGGCTACGTCCCTCATGGAGCACTTGCTATGTGCTGGAAGTGGTGCTTAGCCCTTTGTGTGCCCTGCCTCTGCCGATCCTCATGGCCCACCCCCCCTTAGGAGGGTAAGACTGTAGCTCCCACTGTATCGGTGAGGCTTCTGTTGCCCAAGGACACACAGCTCTTACGTGATGGAGCTGGGACTGGAACGCAAGTTCTTGGGTCCACAGCCTACACTCCTAACTGCTACACTCTGGGGTCCCCTCGTCACCTCATAGCCTCTCTTAGTGGTAGCCCATGGATTCCATACGGGAACCCATTTCCCATCTGTTCACACCAGCCCTGGATGGGTTGGGCTTGGAAGGATCGGAGCTTCTTTCAGATCAGTCACCAGGTGTGGGCAGCTCTTTGGACACTCTCCACCAAGTCTCTAAATGTCTGCCTTCTTGGAGACCCCAGTATTCCCACAGCTTCATTTCTCCCTACCTTACTGATTCTGACAACTTCAATTACCACCTGTCTCTTTTATGTCCAAATCTCTCCTAATTCCCAAATACACACTTCTAACTGCTTGCTTGACATTTCCACCTGAACGTTTCACAAGCACTGCAAATACAGCATGTCCCAAAGCAAACTCAGGATCTTCCGAGCCAAGCACACTCCCTCCTTGTCCTGGTTTGTGGTGTCCTCCTCCACCCAGGTCACCATACTAGAAGGCCCTGGTACCCTCTCTCATCCCCTCTGACTCTCTCTTAAAAAGGAATCTCACATTATCCCATTCTCACTATTCCCACTGCGCTTGTCTGAGTGTGGGTCACTGTGTCTCGCTTTGACTGCTATTTCCTGAGATAGCAGAATACAAACTTTGGAGCAATTTGGGAAGGAGTTATAGGGTGCAGGAAGGTGGAAAGAGGTCCTGGTTTAGCAGCATCATGACACTGACGGAGGGAAGGCCACCTGGACCAGTCCAGCGTATGGTGCACCAGCAGCTGTAACCACTGGCCAGTGGGAGATTTTATATATATATATATATATATATATATATATATATATACACATATATATATCTGAGATTTTATTTATATCTATCTGTTTAAAAATCTATCTCTCTATCTATCCATCCATCCATCCACACACACACACACACACACACACACACACACACACACACACACACTGTTTACAATGGTTAGGTCAGTATGATGGAATTACAGATACATATTCTTTTTTCCTCCTGTTTTGGGTTATCTATATTTACTATTTTTTCCTACTAGAAAAATGTATGGCTGGGGTTATGAGGAAATACATTTTAAAAGTTACAGTGTTAAAAAAGAAAAACGACAAAATAGACACAAAACCTCTTCAAAGTGATGCTTATGACATTAGATCTATACCCTCAGAATATTTTTTTTTCCCTTTTAAATTGTATTTTGGGCCCAATGGAGAAAAACGTATTAAGCCAAGAGCTGTGTAAAAACCAGAAAACATCGGTATAAAGACAGAGAGACGGGGGCTTCCCTGGTGGCGCAGTGGTTGAGAATCCGCCTGCCAATGCAGGGGACACGGGTTCGAGCCCTGGTCTGGGAAGATCCCACATGCTGCGGAGCGACTAGGCCCGTGAGCCACAATTGCTGAGCCTGCGCGTCTGGAGCCTGTGCTCCGCAACAAGAGAGGCCGCGACAGTGAGAGGCCCGCGCACCGCGATGAAGAGTGGCCCCCGCTCGCCGCAACTAGAGAAGCCCTCACACAGAAACGAACACCCAACACAGCCATAAATAAAAAAAAAAAAAAAAAAAAAAAAAGAGACAGAGAGACATTGGCTGAGCGCTGTCCTGCTCAAGCAGCCTGACCTGCCCACGACGCTGGCCGCGGTCCCCCCCGGAGCCAAGCATCCTGAGACTCTGCCGCTCTCCTTTCACTCACATCTCAGCAAGCCCTCCCCCTGCCCCCGGGCTGCAGGTGAGAACCTGAGACTCAGAGAGGGTTCATTCATTTATTCCTCAAATGTTCTCTGAGGGCCAATTGAGGGCCATGTGTTTGTTTAGCTGGTGGGGATAGAGCTGCAGACAAAAGTCACAAAGACCCCCCTCCGCCTCATGGAGCTTATCTTCTAGGTGAGGAGACAGACTGTAACAAAACCAATAGAGATAGATGCTATGCGAAAAAATTAAGAAGGGGGATAGAGAGTTCTGGAGTGAGGGTGGAGGCTCAAAGAAGGTCACATCTGATCAGAGCCATGAAGAGACCAAGGAGGAGCCACAAAGACACCCTGGGAGAGAGCAATCCAGGCAGATGAGTTAGCAAGTGCAAAGGTCCTGAGGTAGAGGCACGTGGGATGGATAGTTAAGTCTGAAATATTTTAAAAACACTGAAAGTAATTCTTGAGGACTGACTTCTGACATTCTTGCTATACTGCTCTATTGATATCCAAGGCAGTGAGCACCTATCTAAAATAGGAGCAAATGCTGGAGATGTAGTTTTGGATAGATGACTTGACTATAAGCTTTATGAGGGCAGAGACCATACCTGCCTTCCAAATGTCCCATATTCATTTGTTGGATGGACGAATGAATATAGTTGTGATTTTTATAAAAGAGAAAAAGGTTTTCATCAACTTACAAAAAATAAAAAGCATGTTTCATTCAATGCCAGCTGAAATCCAATCTGCCCAAATTTCATTATAGACCTAAAAATCAAAGGCTGGGATTTTAACAACATAAAAGTATTTAAAAAATAAACAGAATAAATGACACCTTCTATGCGGAATGCACTTTTCTTTCTTTTATAAACATTGACTCCCACAAACAGAGATCTGTCATCTAACAGGGACGCTAAGTGTTGCTATTTGGCCCAGCAATCAACACAAACATTTGGCAGTTCTCAGACTTTTTACTATAGTCAACTCCAACCCCATGGAACTTTTAATAAGAGAGCGTAAAAGAAAAGGGAAAGTAATGAAATGGACAGAAATGAAAACTGGGTGGTGCACTGATCTCAGACTTAGGACCTCCCCAGACCCAATTTAATCAATTACCAAGTTGATCAATTCCACCCCCTTAAATTGTTTATATCCATCCTTTTCTTTCCATTCCCATTATTTCTTCTTTAGTTCAAGGCACAAAAAATAAGCCTCTGTGGTCTCCCTGAGTGCCATCTCACCACCTCAAGTGCATTTTCATGACAATTATCTTTCTAACGCTCAACGCTGATCACTCTGCTGCTGTGCTCTAAACCTTTCCATGGCTCCTATTGCTACCAGGATCCTGCCTAAGCTCTGGGGCTTGGCACTTGAAGGCCCTTGCAGATTTGTCCCCCTCTAATTGCATTTCCTACCATGCCTCCCCTCATTCATTATCCCAGCAGTACTTAATCGCTGGCCATGGTTTCTTAACCCCGCCAGGTTCTCTTCACCTCTATGCCTCCGCAAACACTGTTCCCATTGCCTAGGACGGCTTCCATCCACGTGTCCCTCAGGCAGGCACCTACTCATCGGTTAAGTCTCAGCTCCCACGTTACTCCTCTGTGAAGCCTATCCAGATTCTGCCACGTCTACTTTGGAGTCTACTTTTCTGTACTCACACTGTGCCTTATTCGTGCTGAGGTTTAATAAATACCCACCTTATCACTATTGCACATTTAGCTCCCTGCTAGCCTGTAAGCTTCTCAACGGCTGTGACTCTGTGCCCATCAGTATAGTTCTTGGACATCAAAGATGCCTAATAAATACTTAAAATTGGAAAGAATGATCGAGTGTGACTTCAGCCTTAGGAAACTCTGAATCTTGGTGAGTAACAGTCCCCTGGACCAGCCAGGATCCACCTCTTGCTGAGGTCATAATAACGAGGTGTGGAGATGGTGTGGCCTTCAGAATCAGACAGCATGAGATGCAGCCCTGTCCTACCCCTTACTACCTGTGTGGACCTGGACAAATCACTTAGCTTTCTCGGTGCTTCCAATACCGCCTCTGAAAATGGGTATATCATCATCTACCTTGAAAGGTTGTCGTGAGGATTAACGAAGAGGATGCCTGCAAACTGATTAGCACATCATGAAGGGAACACCACCAACTAGCTGCACGTGTTGACCGTGGACGAGTTACTCTCACGAAGTCTCACTTTTATCATTTGTAAAAGAGGGGGAATAATAGTATCTACCCCACAGTGTTGTTGGGAGGACTAAATGAAACGATACATGCACAAGACCCAATAGTGAGCATTTGTTGAGCATTTATTATTACTATGATTGCACCCAGGATGCTCTCTTACTGGACCGCTTATCACTCTGAATTGTGCCATATGTTTACAAAGCTGTTAGCTGTTAGGAGCCAGGGATCACTGATGTCTCTTCGTTGTCATATCCGTGACACCTGCCTATTGTCAGGCGTACAGCAGATGTTCATTAAACACTAGCAGACCAGTGCCTACCCAAACGTCTACTGCCCTCTGTCTCTCCAAACCGTACCTGCCCTTGAGGGCTTGGCTCAAGGGTCCCTCACATCCTGAAGGCGGTCCCTACTTCCTACTGTAGGTTATCTGCTTTTGAAACCTACAACATTTGCATGTCTCTCACATCTTCCCTGTAATATATTTCAGCCTGGAACCTACAATGGTTATTTACATTTCAGCCGCCCTGAAAGATGGGGTGTGCCCGTGTAACCACATCCCGTTGACAAGCTCTCAATCAGCCAGACACTCACTGCTGGTCTGTACCCTGGAACCCTCAGTCCCAGCATATTTTACCATCCAGAAAAAGGCCCTGTGGCTATGAGTAATGGATATTTTACAGGGTCTGAGCAAGTCAAGAATGGCTGGACATTCTTCACCATGCAGGAACGGGTGGCCAGGGATATTTTCACAGATACACCATTTAAACATCATCATAATACTGTGAGAAAAAAATCTACTCAAATCCACCCTGCATAGCTCTCTGCAGTATTGAAGACTGCCGCTGTTCAAGCCAGAGGCACCCACATTAAAAATAAATGCTTAGTCGGAGAATATTTAATGGCATGGAAAATGTTTCTATTACATTGTTGAGAGGAAAAAGCAGGTAACAAAACTGTATGAACACGGAGATCCCATTTTTGTAAGAAATGGACTTATCTATACGCAATTTTTAAATAGGGCAGGAGAATTACGTATAGCAAGATATTAACAGCAATCATCTCTGACTGGTGTGGTTATGCAATTTTAATTTTATTCTTTGTGTTCTTTTCTAATTTTCTAATTTTTTACAATAAACATTATTTAGTGGTCGGAAAAAGAGTAAGTTTTATTACCTGAACTGAAATGTAAGGTCAAGGTGATTTGAACATTTCTATGTGATTTTGGGGGAGGGGGGGAGAATGGATCACAAGGCGTGTGGTACTGGATGTGGCCTCTTGCTCTCCTCTCCTCCTCATGTCCTAGGCTCCAGTGCAAAGCCAAGAGTCCCAAGACCCGGGCTTTGCTTGAAAGCAGACAACCATTTCCTTGAACCGAGAAGTGACGGCCATTAGCAATTCTAACAGGGGCGTCTGTGCGGCCCTCCCATTACAATAGAAAAAGCACATTAAGTAAAGGACACAGGCCTCGAGGCGGCTCTCTAAATGTCAGCGTGCAGCCCTGCACGTTTATATCTCAGCAAACACGCAGGCTTCTCCAGAGAGCCCGGCCGACAGCTGGTTGGGGTGCGAACCAAGAATTCGACTAAATGTTAATTGGCCTTGAGGTGTGACATGGGGGTCCTTTAACGGCTGTGCTGGGAAACTTCGTCTTTTCCCAGCTTTGCTTCCTTTAATGTGGTCATCCATAAGTCATGAGGAGGATCTGGCTAGTAAGCACAGGAGGATCAGAGATGTTTAACTCTTTCCTACCCCAAAGCATCCATTATCCACATGGTATTCTGTGCCTGTGAAAGCACCACGAGGTCTAATGTTTGGATGGAACATACCCATATATATTAGCAGTCCCTTATATTAGTTTCCTGGGGCTGCTGTAACACAGCACCACAAACTGGGTGGCTTAAAGCAACAGACAGTTATTGTCTCACAGTATTTCAGTCCTTTTTATGGCCACATAATGCTCCATTGTATGGATCTACCCCATTTTACTTATCCATTCGTCAACAGATGGACATTGGGTCGCTTCTACTTTTTTGGCTATCATGGATAATGTTGCTATGAGAACTCATGTACACATTTTCAAGTGGACCTATGTTTTCATTTCTCTTGTGTATATACTTAGGAGTGGAATTTCTAGGTCATATTATCTGTCTTCTTTTTTTTTGATGTAGGCATACAAATTGATCTCTTTAAAAATTACTCTTCATGGATTGGGGTTTTGTTTTTTTTTTGGATTGGGGTTTTAAAACTGGAGTTCATGGACACCCCAGGGATGAATTTGGGACATCTCCTAACCTCAGAAATTGTATGTGAAATTATGGTTTCTTGTACATTGTTTCCTGGCGAGATGTTACATCAGATTCTGATCTGCCTGGTATGACTTGGTCATGGTTTGGGAAGAGAGGGAACTTATATGTCAAGACTCAATAGGAATCACTAAGTGCAATTTCCAACCTGCAGATGAGAACACTGAGGGTGTAAGAGCTGAAGGAACTCCCAATTCTGAGCTTGGTAAGTAGTGAGTGAGGTCAAGATTTGAGCCTCGGTCTGACCTCAGAGCAGCCTAAACGGTCAACCTCATCTAGACTGTGGGATTTGGTACCCGGTCTGGAGTCCCAGCTGCTACTTCTCACCAGGGTTTTTGAGGCACAGGCTTTCAAGAGAACACTGCAGTGAGGGCCTGGTGGGTCCTCTCCGCTTGGAGCTGTGCAGTCAAATGTGTCAATAATCAGACTGTAGACTTTGGATGCAAACTCAAGTGTACTAACGTGGCTTCTAAGCTCAGAGAGCTGGGTATCCATGTCTGACATGTCAAGGGTGTGCACCCAGAGGAAGGATAACAACAACAATAGCAATGTCACCATAGTGACAACATCTGCTGCCATTTCTGGAGCATCTTCATTGAGCTAGGCACCCCTCATCAGAATCTTCAGGACGACACTGCACGGTCTGTATCAGTAGCATTCCGATTTCAAAACTGGAAAATCGAGGGGTATGGGGCCCAAGGGCGCTTCCTGGGAAAGGTATAGTTGGGAGAAACTCTTGTACCTGGAGACTGGGCAGAAGGTCTCTGGGGATCCCAGTTTCTTCCCTAAATCCAGGACACCCAATTCACTCAAATCTGGGGCAAGATGGTTTGGGCTCCCCCATCCCAAGGTTAAGCGCTGAGAACTGCCCAGACAAGTGGGCAGCTACTCAATTAGCATGTATATAACTGGCATCTAATAGGTCCTCAATAAATGTTTATCAACTAAATGAGTGAGTTGATTAAACAAATCTGGTCTTTTTGCCTTTAAACAATCTGCTGTGGTGATAAGAAAAGAGTTACTGCATTAAAAACATGCAGCCTCATTTACAAATCTTGGATTTCTTTCTGCCTTTGTTTTATATTTAATTTTTTAATAGTTTTAGGAACGTTAGGTAGATTTCTATTTATACGGAAAATCAGATTTTTCTTATGACAACTCTGCGCCAGGAGCAGAATCCTGAGGTTGCATGTGGACTCAAAAGGCAAGAGTGCCATGGCTGATTAGTGATGTTCCCCACAGGGGCAGGAGGGGCAAGCACGAGTATGACCATCACAATAGCCAATCTCCTTCCCCTGGTGGTTGTATGACCTTCTACAAGTTCCCTGGTTACCTCCAAGCTGGTAGATGGCTGGCCTGGTTCTCTTGCTGAGCGAGCGCAAGCCCCAACCCACTAAATTCCGACCGTACTGAGCTGAGCCACACCCACCGGCACTAGATCCTAGGGTCCAGGCCGTCTAAGAAATACATATGTTGGCTCCAGTTCATCTGATAGAATCTGTGTAACCAGCTCCTAGACACACTTCAACCTTCTCCCCTACCTCTCCAAACTCAATGATTCAAGGTTCTTTCAGTGTCTAAATCTTTTTTATTCTTCAAATTTCTCAGCAGCTCAGCAACGTGTCACTGTGTTGTGCAGTCATAAAAATAATATTAATGTTACGTGGTGCGAGACAATGCTCATACCGCATTCTGTGGATGAAAAATACTGAGTGTGTCAACATGTTCAAGGCCTAAAAAGAGAGCTTCATCATTCAGCCTGCAGTGTCTGTAAGTACTGTATACGTTTCAATTCTTTATGTGTGAAACTTAATGAGTTTGGATTCTTTGCCTCATTGGTCATAGCGCTGGGAAATAAAACAAAGGGAGAAGGCATAACTTTCCCACATTTAAACTTTAAATGCATCAGATCTTTAAAACAAACTAAACAGAAATGACCACTAAAATTTATAGGAGAAGTGATGTATGATTTGAATTTCCAAAGTATATTTTGGGTCTGTTATAAATTCTTCCAAATCAGGAATGCCATGTTTGGCTATTATACACGTCCGACAGCTTTTCTTCTGCCCATGTCCTGGAAAAACCCAGGAATAACACATCGTAACTGGTGAGCTAAGGCTAGAATATTCAATCCAACGGAACAGGGACTTATTGAGGTCCTATGAGGTGCCAGGCCCCGTGCTCAGCACTGGGGACTTAAGAGATGAATCAGACACCAATACTGTATCCATCCAGGTGAGATGAGATGGTTCAGGAGGAAGAGTAGGAGGGAAATGAAAGAAAATTTTAGGAAATGGAATCAAAAAGACCTAGTTATCAATTAGGCTAATGATAGTTATGAAAAGAGATAACACTTATTGATCACTGAAGATAGGTGAAGCCGTGTGAACTGTCTAAACATTATCCTATTTGACCCTCACTGCACCCTGGGACAAGGATATCACCACCAGCACCACACACATGAATTTTACAGACGAGAAAACTGAGGCTCAGAAACTTTATATGACTTCTCCAAGTTATTCCAGAAGCAAGTAACAGAGCCAGGATCTGCACACAGGCAGAATGACTTCTCAGCTCCATAGCCAGTGTGTGTATTTGATGCGACGAGCGAGGGGACACTTTTTACCTTGGGCACCTAAGTCGATGGAGTTAAGACCAACCATGGAATCAGGACGAAAAGAAAAAGCAGGGTTGGAGGACAAGAGTGTGGCCAATTTAAGGCTGAGTTAAAATTGAGAAGAAAGAGAAAGAGAGAATAAACTTTACCCCCGCTTCTCCTTCATAGTAAACTCCCTGTGCTGGATTCTCAGGGCAGATGCCAGCCTCACATTAGGGAGAGTCAGGCAAATATTTCTTGATTATCTGGTAGGTAGAGGCATATGATCACTGTTACCTCGAAGAACTAACTCAGGGCCTGCTGTCTCCCTGTCAAGACCATTCTTTCAAATTTGCTTAAATTTAGGTTATTAGTCTAATTCAATGCACAGATCATTTAGGTGGTTGATATCTGTTGCTTTAAGGGCCAGAATTTTTTAAAAAGGGAATAAACCTTGGACTGATGCCAAGCTAAGGAAAATGAAATAAAGACTGTTCAAACCTCCTCCAGCAGCAATTGTCAATTTTGTTTTTGTCCCTCCAAGTCTGAATCGGTATGAACTGCCGGGGAGTGATAATTTTCTGTCTTTTAATTCCCTTGCAGGTAGGACATTTAGATTTCTTGGCAGCAATATGATATTAAAGAATCCAGGGACTTCTCTGGCAGTCCAGTGGTTAAGACTTCGCCTTCCAATGTAGGGGGTGCGGGTTCAATTCCTGGTCAGGGAGCTAAGATCCCGCATGCCTCAGTGGCCAAAAATCCAAAACATAAAAAAGAAGCAATACTGTAACAGATTCAATAAAGACTTTAAAAGAGGTCCACATCCAAAAAAATCTTTAAAAAAAAAAAAAAGAATCCATACGGAGCAAATTGGGTGACGATTTCCATTGGGAATTACTTCCAAACATTTTGGTAATTATACAAAGTGAAAAGGACTGTTACGTTTGTAGAAATATGTATGTGTTCACAGGGTATATTTTGGCTTCCTTTGGTAGGTGTTGTTCATTCATGCTGGCGAAAGATGTAGCTTCTCTGCTTTCAAACATTCAGTGTGGGTTGCCAGCCTCTGAGTTGAGACCAGATGGTTGTAAGGAAAGGACGAAAGGGAACTTTCTGGAATTCTAGGATGGGTTTTGTCTCCTGTGCTGAGTCCTCCAGCCATCATTTCCAGTTGTCTCGGAATGTTGCCCTCATTTCTTCTCACAGCAGCTTCTTAGGGAGGGCAAGGCTCTCCCCTCACTAGAGCATGAGCGCCGTGAGGGCAGGAATCCAGCTTTCCTTGGCTTTGTCCCCACCGCCTGGCTTGGTGCTGGCATGCTGTCCGAGCTCAGGAAGTGTTTGCTCAAGCAGCAAATCGGGACATCCTCTCAAGGGGAGACACAGAGTCAAGGCCCTGAGATAAACGTCACCCCAGATGAGCCCTGAGAGTAACAGGAGGAGGTGGGCTTTAGAGGATGGGTGGGCAGACAGAAAGGACCCCATGCGGCCCTTCTGCCAGCTCTCCAGGTCGTTGTGTGGCTACTGAGGGCGTGGAGACTCCGTTTGGCATAGTATGAGTCAGGCCCTCATATGTCCCGGTCTCCTTTGCTTTGCTTTCTGGCCACAAGATGGAACTTCTCCCCACGCACTGGTACATTTTATAAGAAAACACAGGCCACACAGAACCACAGGCCTGAGTCTGAGAAAGGGAATGGCTGATAAGTTTAAAACCACTGGCTTCTGCAGAGAGGCAGACAGGCCGGAGGCCAGATGTCCAGACATCTCTGAGCACACCCCAAGTCTGTATGAACAGAGGACGGAGCCCTGTTATCTTGGGAAGGAGATGATTAGGAATTGGGAGGATTTTTCTCCTTTGAATCTGATGAAAATTGGGAATGAGACTTTTGGAAAAAGTAGAACAAAAGTATATTTGCTGCATGTGTTATTATTTCATTCATCCAAGTATCTCTTGAATATCATTTCTAGAGAAAAAAGAGCATCCAGCTCATAGCCCACAGTTCCCTGCAACTTGCCTAAAGTGAGTCCCTGGGGAGGGAGGACACATCAATTTCTCAGAGATGGCCCTGAGCAGACTGGCTTACAGGGACAATTGCTCAGTAACTGACAGACCACGTGCAATGCGGCTGGCGTCATGGTGGAATTGTGTGGGGCACAGCTGATTCGACTTGGAAGTCCAGGGAAGGCTTGGCGGGGCATGTAAGCTGGGCCTGAAAAGATGCATAGGAGTTCCTCAGGTGGACGAGGGCGGGAAGGGCACATACACTGAAGGAACAGTGTGTGCACAAGACAGAGAGCATGAAAAAGCCTTGTATGTTTGTGGAATAATGTTACACATATTTGGCGGGAGTCTGAAGTGAGAGGAAAGAGGGAAAGGAGAGGAGGCTGGCAGAGTGGTTTGAGAGCAGATGTTGAAGACTTGGAGTTGATGCACTAGGCAAGATAGAGCTATCAGTATTTTTAAGCAGGCGAGGATGCTTCAGAAAAGGAGAATGTTCTGGAGGCAGCAGGAGGATGGTGGAGTCGGGAGCACGGAGAGGCAGTTATGAGACTCTGCAATGGTCCAGGCAAGAGAGGCGAGGGGCAGAAAGAGGACAGAGGCTCTGACGGTGCAGAGCAGTGAACGCCTTTGAGAGCAGGTCACGAGGAGCTCCTGGGGGACGGACTGGGTATGAGGGAGGGGAGGGTGACTGAGGACCCTTTATAACTGCTTGAAAAGGCACCTTACTGAAACAGACACCGTCTCCTTAAGTTTGACCGTCAGAAGTTAGCAGGATGCATTTCTTTCTCCTGTGTCTTCTTGGTCCTTCCTGTCTATTAGCAACAAGGCATTCATTCATTCATTCACTCACTGCTGGTGCCCTTACTTGAGCCTAAACCCTGCCCCAGTCAGAAGTTGGCCAGATTTGCTTCCATTGTGTTCATCCCCCAACCCCAAACAACAGAGCCAAAGCACATTGAATCACATCAACTAAGCTCAGAACAGGACAGGAGATTCATTGATAACTCCAGGACACATGTGGACATTCATTATGCTTGGAAACTTCACAAATGAAGTGCAAACAAGTACTCACTGGGTTTGGAAAGACCCAGGAAGAAGGATCAGAATTTGGTCCTGTTTCCTCCTCCTAGGAGATAAGGGAATTTTCTCTCTACCACTCTCCAGTTCATCTCTACAAGAAATTAATATTTTTAAAGGTCAAACTCGTGGCTTCATTTTTCATCTTGACAGCTTCTGAAATGCAGAGAGATTTTGCATCGGATCGGCTTTTTTCCCCTTTGTTTTGGGGCGAGTTTCATTTCATTCCACAAGCACCTGTGTGCAGACTTTGAAATGAGCTTGTGAGAAGGGGATTCGATGAGTTAATGAGCCTGCTGCCTGCCTGTGAGCTGGGTGTGGGGGGAAGGAGACAGGATTCTCCAGGGCTGTGGGCATCCCTCCGTGTAGAACGGGGCAAATTGTCACTTTGGTTGCAGCTAGAGGCAACAGAATTTACAGGATCAGAACTGGTGCACATTTTCTTTTAAAAATTTAAACAAGTACACGTTTCTGTTTTATAAATCTTCAGTGTACCAGCTGTGCCATTTACTGGCTAAGCCTTCTGCCAGCGACTCTTCCTGTGCCTTGGTTTCCCCATCTGCACCTCATAAGTTCAGATGTTTCCTAGTTAATAGACATGCCCTTAATTAAAGGGGCATTTGTTAATCTCTGATTTAGTGCCTCATGCCTTTTCTGGTTGCCCATGTTTCTTGGAATAGAGAGTTCGACCGATGTGGCATTTCCTTCAAAAGACTCACAAGCTACTGGGGAAGTGGGGGAGGGTTCAGAGAACATGGTAATGAGAGCTGTGATGGAGACAGCGTGGGCTTAAGAAAGCACGGAGGAGGGGCGTCTCAGCCAGCCTGGGAAGTCAGAGGTCACCTGGAATCCGATCAGGTTCAGTGAAGCGGAATCCGAGTTCTGGAGGACAAGCAGGGGTTGGTCAGATGGTAAATGGGGAAGCTGGTCACGACCTGGCATTCCAGGTGAAGGTGGAACAATAGCAAAGAGCCTATAATTTCACATGCAGGGAATGGCAGGTGGTGAGTGCCTTAGGGATGGAGTGAACATGGGGAAGTGGAGAGAGGAAAGGTGAGAGACTTGGGCAGAGGGTATCATGAGATGAGAGACAAGGGAACGGGGACATTTGTGGGTCTGAGGTTCCTCCTCTGGGATTTTGCCTCTGGAAGTGACATGCAAGGAGACAGCAAGATGAGAAATGATGAACTTGATAATTAGTATCTGAGCAGGTGACTGATAACTCTGAGGGCAGAGCACTATTGTAAAATGAACTGGAGATTGGGACTCCACCGGATCCTCTATCCTGCTTTACAAGACAGGACTATGAGGGTAAATCTCCAGCCTGCCTAGGGGCCTGCTCAGACCCCAGGCACAAAGGGCCCGCTATATTTGGATGGAAAAAATGAAAGGGGAAGAAAGAAGAATGGAGCTGGGATACTGACTTTGAGATGCAGGGATCTTATCTAACGGCAGACATGGCCCAAAGGAGGTTCCAGACCCACAATCATTTAGCAACTCATCCTCCTATAAGAAGAATGAGTAAGGGGTTCAAAGAGGGGCAGAGGTCCCCATCCCAGCAGGCCACTCCTGTCCTATATGGAAGACATTCTCTATGCATTGAAATACAAGTTGTAGAAAGAGGAAGAACAGTCTCTCCCTTCTCAACGAAGGATGGGTGTTGGGAGAAATGCCTACCTTTCCCTCCACTGTGAGCAGAGGTGCCAATCATCAATTAGGCATTTGGCATTTCCTCCAGATATGGGAATGGCACTGTGGAACTGTCAGGCCAATAGACACACATCTTTGAGAATACAGTGCAAAAGCTACAGAATGAGAACTGGACACTGAAAGAAGAAAAATCAGACAAGGTACACAGAACAATAATAAACCAGAAAAGAATAAATCAGCTGAAAGCAGAGAAGAGGAGGGTGAATGCCCAGAGGTCCCCATGCAGCTGGAAAAAGTATAAGAAAGGAGGTGAAAATCCATCACCTTCACCCACCACATAAAGATTGCATTTCTCAGATGTCTTACTGCCTCATCCTTTCTCTCAGGGAGTTTCCAAGTATTCATCCAAGCAGACAACAGGAGATGAACTAAATGTCACCAAATGTCCTGAAAGAGTGGAATCATTGTGACAAAGAAGCACTCTTGAGGAGAGAAGGGGCCTGGTAATCAGTTCTCCAGAAAAGCTCTCTACAAGCAAGAAAAAAAGAAGAATGGCAGAGGGATGAGAATCCCAGGGAGGGATCTGAGATGAGGACTGTCAGGGCTGAAAAAGCAGTGTGTGCCGGCAACAGAGAGGAGGGCTTGGAGAACTCCAGTGCATGGTGTCGAGCAGGAGTCTGGGGTCAGGGTTCTCTGAGGAGGTCAATTTTAGCCAGAAACCAAGGAGGAAGCCTTGGGCCAGGTTTGACCTGTTTCTCTAAAGGCGAAGGGTCCGAGAAGGATCACTGGACTTCAAGGGTGTTGATGAACTGCAAACATGCAAAAATACCCAGACACTTGACAGGTTCAGGGCACGAGAGTGATGCAGGCAGAGACTCAAAGACACTGAGAAGTAACAGACAAAACAAGAGATTCCCTTTGCCATGGTGGCCCTATGTGGCATTCCATCTCTACCTGAGATCGCTTCTCACTGGAAAGAACAATTCACAGCATTTACAACGGGACTCTGAGGGAACTGGGCTATGGTGGACATGAGAACTGAGGAGCCAGGCAGGGGAAAGGCTGCTCTCCTTTGTCATATCCCTAGTCTCTTTACTCTGCCTCATGAATGGACCTAGAGTTCCCCAAACAGGTCACATAGTATTTTCAGCTCTTTGATACTCATGTTAAAACTCAGCCCAAATGTTGCCTTTTCCAAGAAGTCCTACCTCACCCTCTAATGATCCTAATTTGGGTTTATGCCAATGCTTTATTTTCATAACACTCACCACCTTGTTCCATAATTACTTGTTTACCCAACATTCTTCTCCACTAGATTTGAACTCCTTGAAATCCCAGACTAGGTCCAAGTTTGCATCCCTGGCAATTTGCATGGTGCCTTGTACACAGAAGGCACCTGATTAATAACAATGGTAATAATAACACTAGTAGTACCTACCATATATTGAACAGTTACAAAGTACCAGGCATTGTGCTAATCATTTCACATACTTGACCTCATTTGGCCTCATAACTGCTCTGTGAAGAAGGATCTACATCTCCATTTTACAGATAAGGAAACTAAGCGTTGAGATTACTTTTCCAAAGTCATAAAGGCAGGATTTGAAGGGACTGATATTCAGACCTGGGTTTCTCAGATTCCAGGGTCCACATTCACAGTTGCTTCACTGAATAAAGAAAAGAACACATGCTTCTTCTCCTGGATGGCTGTGGTGCCATGTTACTCAGGTAGAGGGTGGGTCAACCCTGGAAGGAGGCAGAGGGAAGGCAGAAAATAGGACAGGCAGCTTTGGTTTGGGTAGTTATAGTCTTTTTGATCTGTTTCTCAAGAAGTCTTGCTGTTTTGTACATATATGCCTTCCTAAAAGTGGTCTTTTCTAGAGGAGACCCACGCTGTAGTCAAGAGGATTCACAGAATGACATGTACAACTTTCAGCAATCTGTGTGATTCAAGCACACTGATTATCAGGAGAGATGAGATAAGTGTCCCTCCTCCCCACCCCCAAGCAAGACCTCAGCTTAACCAATGGATGAATTCTACAGTAAAAAGTGAACATTTAAAATCTAATTAATACATTTGCTCATAGTTGCTTTTTCTCTTTGAACACCACTTTAAATTCAGTCTTTTTCCAGGATAGAAAAATATAGCTTCAAAAACATTTTCATCATGTTGAATTTGAGGTGAATAAATGCACTGTCCATCGCAGGAACCCACCCTGGTTCCATGACTGCTTACATTCCCCCAAAGAATAACCATTACCTTAAAATTAGTAATACTCGACATAATTGGAATTCAGTAATGCTTCCCCACATGATTAGGATCTGCTGGATGACCTAGGAAAAGGAAGCAACCAGTATATGCCACTTCTTGCCTTTCTCTGCAAATCCATCAACCATTTCTGGAATATGGTGACAAGAAGCAATCTGTTCATTCACTCATCAGTCACATACTCTGCACTTCTGACCATGAAAGGGACCTCACAAACCAGCTAATCCAGGTCTCCTCCTGTAACAGATGAGGAGACACTCCCAGAGAGAGAGGAAAGGGGACGTCTCCAAGGTTCAAGCTCAGGACACAATTCAGGTCCTCGTTCCTTTTGGCTGTCTCACAGTCAAACCAAATATACACTCAGGGTTGTTTATTGTATCAGTAGAACAGCAGAAGAAGAATGGCCAATAGACAGGCCTATAGCTATGTTTCAGACACACACTGGCAGTGTTTGATATTAGTTCTATCACAGCACAAACATGGTTTATTTCTTAACAATCTCCTCCCTTCAAGGATACTTTCGTTCTAAGTCTCTTCTACCCAAAATAGACAGGCAGAAACACTCCACGCGGGTGTAAGCACATCAACTTCAGAGAAACTCTTCACCTAGCCTACAATGCACGAAGGTTCATTAAGAGAAAAGACAATCCATTTAGCCAAGATACGTTTTATCCAAAGTCTTACATTTGCCGGAAAGTTTATTTTCATGAGCTTCTTTCTACTTGTGCAACTTCACATAGGGCTACTAAGATTGAAGACTGAACTAGGCAAATAGAGATCAAACATCTGATATTTTATGGAGCCCAAATGTAACCCACTGTTTTCGCTGAACCAGATTACGATACTTGCTTCCTGTCCGCTCTGGGTTACATAAGAAAGGAAGTTAATGTTGTCTGTTTTTTTTTTTTTTTTGATGTTTTTGCTATTCTGGCTTACTAGAACTAAACTCCCCAGAGACGGAAAGATGAAAAGTTCTTACTCTTGGCAAGGATACTGATGCCTGGTCTAATCCAATCAAAAACACAGTGTCCTTATGCTAAGTGGTGAAATACAGAGAAAGACAAACACTGTATGATATCACTTACATGTGGAATCTAAAAAAAAAATACAATAAACTAGAGAACATAACAAAAAAGAAGCAGGCTCACAGATACAGATAACAAATTAGTGGTTACCAGTGGGTAGAAAGAAGGGGGGAGGGGCAATATAGGGGTAGGGGATTAAGAGGTACAAACTGTAAGGTATAAAATAAGCTACAAGGATATATTGTACAACACAGGGAATATAGCAAATATTTTATCATAACTATAAATGGAGTATAACCTTTAAACAGTGTGAATCACTATATTGTACACCTGTATTTTATATAATATTATATACATATCAACTATGCTTCAATTAAAAAAATATATATTGTGGGGAAAAAAAAAGAATTCCAATGCCCTCTTCAGATTAGAACTCTAGTTCTGAACTACCTTTCAGCACCTAAAGTTCCACTGTCAACAGAGCCTCCCCATAAAACAAAAGACTAGACCATTTACAAGGCTGGGGTTCTTAATGCAGAGCTTTGCTTTCCTTTGAGATCAAGAATATGGAAAGCACACGGAAGCCACTGTGAGCTCTCCAGAGTCCTGACCATATTCTGTGGACAGATTTGTGCTCTCTGGGATCCTGGCTCTATAGCACTGCAGCTCTCCTGGATTCCAACATGTCACTTTAACCATTTTTATTATTCATCTCCCACCCTTTGGATACCTGAATCCCCAGCTTAGCTTGGTGCTCTGCCTTCAAATGGGTTAGTCAGAAGCAGAGCAATGGTCTCTTTTAAAGAATTAAAAAACAGCTGTTACTGAGCTGTTAAGCATTGTTAGAGTTGATGACACCATCACAGCAATCACCAGGCACCATTCATTGAGCACATACTATGCACTAGTAAGAAATTTAGCTACATTATCTCTTGAATTTCATCATCACCTTGTATTTCAGGGATTATCACCATTTTGCAAATGAGAAAGTGGAGGCTCACTGAGGTTGAACAATGTTGCCTAAGATCACTGCAGAAAAGAAATAAACATGTAAAGTGCTTAGAATAGTGCCGACAGTCTAGTAAAAACTCAATAAATGTTAGGTGCTAGTAGATTTTCTTTTTACACTGTGCAGCTATTGACTTAAATATTGACCCCCCCACAGAGAGGGAGGAAAATATACTTTGATAGCACTCCCTCTCTGCCTCCAAGTATCTTTTGAAGGAGTGATGGACAAACTAGAATGGATTTTTTCAAGGGAAGAAAAGAATAGTCAATCAAAAATGATCTACTGGTTTGGTAATAACAGAAAATTGGAGAGGAAACTTAAAGGAAATAGACTCTTAAGAGCCATACCATGAGTTTACGGATGATTATACTTCATGGTTGTTCCAATCTGCCCTTCCCCTTCTGGGTTAATCTGCTCGTCCCTCAGCCCCTGGAGGGAGTGACCTTATGGAACATGTTACCTTGCATAGCTTGCCTAGGGGCATAGCTTCCTGGGCCAGAGGTGGACACACCCCAAAGGGGAACCAACTCATAATTAAGGGTGAACCAAACACAGTCACCTTTTGTGAATTTGGAATTAAGATTCTAAGAGACTGAATACATTTGCAGCAATGCAAAAAGATGTCGCACAGAGAAAGTGGCCTACTTACATTAATGGCAGAGCTCACAGGAGGAAGGTCCAGGGACCCCTGTTGCTGAGGTCCCTGGAGCCATCCCAAATCCTCCCACACCTCAGGCCTGGTGGTCTATCTTTCCCTGGAGAGCTGGGAAACCACTTGGTATTTTTACTCTCTGAGTTGATGGATTGGGTTTCTATTCTCTCCAACCAAATGAATCCTTGCCAAAACCTACAGTCACCCCAACCAGCGTACTTTATGATACAACTGGGCTGTGTGATTCTGCTTTCACTTCTGAGCGCCATATGAAAGAGAAACTGCTGCATATTTGCTGAGTAGAAGGCGTCAGGGTGGAGACCATGAGAGAACTGAGAGTAGGTGGATTGTGCTTGATGGAGACTCAAGGGGTATGACTATGCTTCTACATATTTGAAGTGCTGTCATGGGGCAGCAATGCAACTTTTAGCACTGTGGCTATGGGGTAAAGAGCTAGGAACCATAGATAAAAGTAATAGAGAAGATTTCAGCTCAGAGCTAGGAATAGAACACAGAGTCTAAGCTCCACGGTGGGAAGAACTTTGTGTATCTTGTTCTTGCCCTCACTCAGCTCCTCTTCCAGGGACTAGCACAGAGAAGCCACTGAGTATCTATTTTCCATATAAATAATTAGGGAGGTAGCAGGCTCCATTCAAAGGGGCTGGGGTGTCATAGGAACTTGAATGGATCAGGGTTTCATGAGCTCAAAACCCTTCCAAACCCTAAGGTCCAGTATTTCCACTGTCATTATGGAAGGTAATAGACAATGTGGCCCCCATCATTTGAGTAATCAACAGGTATACTGGTCAGTTGTTTGATCTGCTTTAATCTTTAAATTTTATTTAATAAAAAGATTCCAAATCAGAGAATTTGGGGAAGCACAAAAGCATAAAGTTTCGAGAAAATGCTGTGAGCTGAACTCCCTGTTCTTTGTGACAGGAGGGAAGTTGATAAACCACTGTGTGCTTCTCATTTGGAATATGGATACAGTTAGGGCGCCTGCCTCAGGGTTTCTGCTTTTCTAAACAGAGATGAAATAAAATAACATATGTAAGGAGACTAGCACAGCGACTAGCCCATAGTAATAACTCAACAACATTGTAACTAGCTATCAGTAGCTACAGAATCACTTCATTAACTTTTTAGAATGAAATCTTTGCATCTATCTCTCTTCTCTCTGCCTTCCTAGTTCCATGCAATGCTTCTGATCAAAACAGCGGTGTTTAAAACAAATGAGTAGGTGTTCTCTTTAGCTCCAGGAGAGGGCTCCTGCTTCTCTGCAGCCTCCAGCATGACTTATTTATGAGACGCTGACCCCACGTGGGAGGCAAGCATATGGTTCTTCACGGTATTGGACACTGACCCCTCTGTGCTGTTGCCGTAGATACAGAGGACCTGACATTACTGCAGACACTGGACTCCGGACACCAACATACTGAACATGACCATGGATCTTGTTTTCTCACTTACCACATGGGTAATTATTTAAAGGTTACCCCTCCCCAGAGCAATTTCTCTGTTGCTCTCATTAAATCATATCAAGGGCCCACATCACTCACTTTAAGCACTAGGTATTTCAACAAAGTTGAAATGATGCCAACTAAATTTACTCAAATACAAACATTCAATAAAAGGCAATTTGGCTTTGAAAAAAATAGAAGTTTCACTTGCATTCATAAATGTTACATGCAGGCTCAGATTACTCTCCAACAAGATGTAGATTTAAAACGTAAATTATTTGAAGTGCCCGAGACCTGTGCCCACGTTTCTTATTCTAAGGCAGTGACACATACACTACACATACATTATTCACGCGTTAGGCACTCATTACATACACACCGCTGCTGCCAAAGGCATAACCAGTCAGGAAAGAGGCTGTTGCATATTTCAGACAAATCTGGATACTCACTCTATCCCTCCATTTTTTACCTTTAAGCTCTGTTTTAATGGAAATATCTTTCACAGGTATTACATATGTCCCTGTCCCCTACAGATGTGTGTGCCCACCGGAGGGGTCTCTTTGAAAGCATGGACTCTCTGCTAACTGCTCCTGGTCGTTAGTATATCCAGATCCAATTTTGTGATCCATGACCTATGACCTTCCAACATCCTACTAGACAATGTGGATTCACTCTGATATCCTAAGGGCTAGCAGAAAGCAAATGTGATGGTCCCAAACTCTCATCCCTTCAATAAGAGGTGATTTATTATGTTCACCCAGAAGGACTCTTGTCGCATCAGGAAGAAATGACCCCTGCAGCTTGTGAGTGACTCAGCAGGCAGACGCCTGGACATTCCTTTTGCTAAAAAGCTCCCTGGCATCAGCTGGCACCTTGCCCATCTGCCAATTGCCCAAATGTGGAGTGAACTGTGGGGTGCCCCGTGACAAGCTTGCCCCGCTGCTGGATAAATTATTGAAGTCAGGGCCAAGGTCAGTTCTAAGTGATTTTCTTGATGTTGTGGAAATATTTCCTGTTGTTCTCCATGTCCCTTGATTTGTCAGAAATGCTCAAAATGAGAGAGGGAGGAGAGTGTGGTGATGAAGGACTTAAGCTCCAGATTCAAATCCTGACTGAAACAATTACGGCTATATGACTTTTTTAATGGAACTGTAATTGACCTACAACACTATGTTAGTTCTAGGTGCACAACATAGTGATTTGATATTTCTATACATTATAAAATGATCATTGAGATAAGTCTAGTTACCATCTGTCGCATACAAAGTTATTACACTATTATTGACTATATTCCCCATGTTGCACATTTCATCCCTGTGACTCATTTATTTTGTAACTGGAAGTTTATACCTCATACTCTCCCTAAATCTCCCTACTTCACTCATCCTCCCGTCTCTCTCCCCTCTGGCAACCACCCATTTGTTCTCTGTATCTGTGAATCTGCTTCTGTTTTGTTATGTTTTTCCATTTGTTTTGTTTTTTAGATTGCACATCTAAGGGATATTGGGTTGGTCAAAAAGTTCGTTCGGGTTTTTCATGTTACGGAAAAACCCGAACGAACTTCTTTGGCCAACCCAATATCATATGGTATTTGTCTTGGTTTGACTGATTTCACGTAGCAAAATGCCCTCCAGGTCCATCCGCGTTGTCACAAATGGCGAGATTTTATTCTTTCTAATGACCGAATAATATTCCATTGTGTGTATGTATGTAAGTATGTGTGTATCTATCAATCAATCTATCTATATGCCACACCTTCTTTGTCCATTCATCTTTCAATGGACACTTAGGTTGTTTCTGTATCTTGGCTATTGTAAATAATGCTGCAATGAACATAGGGGTGCATGAACCTTTCTGAATTAGTGTTTTTATTTTCTTTAGAAAATACCCAGAAATGAAATTGCTGGACTGTATAGTGTTTCTATTTTTAATTTTGGGAGGAGGCTCCATACTATTTCCATAGCGGTTGCACCAATTTACATTCCCAGCAACAGTGCACAAGGGTTCCCTTTTCTCCACATCCTTGCCAACACTTATTTGTTGTCTTTTTGATAATACCCGTTCTGACAAATGTGAGGTGATACTGCACTGTGGTTTTGATTTGCATTTTCCAGATGATAGCGATGTTGAACATCTTTCTGTGTCTGGTGGTCATTTGTATGTCTTCTTTGGAATATTCTTGACTGGGGTCCTCTGCCCATTTTTAAATTGGGCTGTTTGGTTTTTTTTTTTTTTTTGATTTTGAATTGGATGAGTTCTTTTTACACTTTGGATATTGATCCTTTATCAGGTTTATGCTTTATTAACAGTTTCCTTTGCTGTGCGAAAGCATCTTAATTTGATATAGTCCCATTTGTTTATTTTTGCTTTTGTTTCCCTTACCTGAGGAGACATTTCCAAAAAGATATTAAGACTGATGTCCAAGAGCACACTGCTTATATTTTCTTCTAGGAGTTTGATGGTTTCAAGTCATACAGTTGAGCCTCTAATCCATCTTGAGTTTATTTTGTATATGGTGGAAGAAAGTAGTCCAGTTTGATTCTGTTGCTTGTAGCTGTCCAGTTTTCCCAGTACCACCACTGAAAAGGCTGTCTTTTCCCTGTTGTATATCCTTGCCTCCTTTGGCATAGGCGGGTTGGCCACATAAGTTGGGCTTATTTCTGAGACCTCTCTCTCATTGATAGTTGCACTGTAAAGAGTTGTAATTCTGGTGTGCCTGTAGGAGCAGGGGTGTCCCTCACAACGGCTGTGTGATTCTGGACAATTTATTTGACCCCTGCAAGCTTGAACTTTGTTATCTCTATTTGGAAGACAGGATGCGTGTAAAGCACTTTGCACCCCGCTTGGCACAGAGCAGATGTCCGGTATATGTCTGCTCACGGTTCTGATGACTGTGGTGGGCTTCTTTATCTCAGGGCACCTATTCCCTAGTATTTGTTTCTTCTTTTCCACCTTATGCTAACTCTGAGGAATCTTCCTTACCATTTAAAACCATGCGCAAGGATTTGAGCTGGGCATGGGCTGGCTTACTTTAAAGCCTATGAAGTCTTTACCATAATAACAATAATAAAAAATTATAATTTATCTGACTTGATGCCAGACTTGATGCCAGACCCAAATTGTCTCCAAACCCCTCTTAATGGTTAACTTTGAACAGTGCTGCAGGCAGAAAGAAAATGAAAAACTGAAATTTTGTACTGTGCCTACATAATTTTTCCATTAACTCTCTTTGTAATTACATTTAAAATTAATATTGTCCACAGGTTGAATTACTTAGGATGGTAGAGAAAACAGTTAAAACATTCCAGGTACTAATCTTGCTTTTCCAGGCCTTAGCTTTGCCTGCCTCTGGTAAGCCCATGGTTCCAAAATTATTTTTCATTGAAGAAACATAAAAAGATGCTATAAACAGAGCAGAGTATCCTTGCATGGGTATTTTATGTAAATTGCTTGGAATGGCAAGTATTTGACTTTCTGGGTTTGGGAGCTGAGAGGACAGGCAGTGTTAGCCAACCTGCTACATTCTGCTTAAAACCTGTGATAGGAACACCTGTCCTGATGGACTTTGGAAAGTATCCCCAAAGCAGATTGCTGCTCTCAAAACGCCACAAAGGTTTCAAGCAGCCTTGGGCTTATCGACGGGTTTTCTCCACCTATGCTAAGCGTCCTACATCTGGAAATCACTCTTCTAAAAGCGCGTGTGATTCAGCCAACTATGAGTACTCACATAAATCTTTGGCTTTTCCAATGAATGTGGAATCAGAGAGACCAGCACTTTTAAATCTAAGCACCAGCAAAGTTTGAAAACCATATGAAAAGGTGTCTTCTAAGGGCTTCTCAAATTTTGATGTGGGCATGAATCACCTGGAGGATCCTGTCAAAATGCAGACTGTGATTCAGTAGGTCTGGGCCAGGCAGGGTCTGAGATGATGAATTTCTACCAAACCTCCAGGTGTTTTCCATCCGGCTGGTCCATGGACTGCACTTTGAATGACAAGCTTCTAAGATACACATGGATCTGCTTCTGGGCTTGAGTCCCCACTGTACACACCATGGTGTCCTTGCACACTGTGGGTGAACTAGTCACTGCGCTACAGTGAATGACCTCCCCTCCTTCAAGCCGCCTGGCTATTCGGGCTGGCAAAGTGCCCGAGGAGCACTCTCTGAGTGTAAGATGGCAATGAGGGGCTGCACCCAGTACATGCTGACTGGTCCTTGCACCCAGTGGCCCCGGGTCTGCAGAGCCCTGCCTTCCCGGGACACGGACGTTCTTAGGAAGTGGTGTACTTCTGATGGTGTACATCAGAGCTAGTCCGACATTTTCTTCTCCATTTTCCCATCGCCTTCTTATTCCTGCCTCCATCACCATTTAATGTCCCCTCCAATACCTACATTAAATTGTTTTTCTTTATCTTTTCTTCAGTCTCATTTTTGTTTGGCTTGCTGTCCCCTGCCACTAACTCTTCCGGTCTCCAGGGACCCCATGATTTTCGGGCTGAGTTCAGCTTTTTGGCTCTCCTTGTTTTTTTGGTTTTTTTCCAGTGTTCACAGCTTCCTTTCTTCTCCCAGCCAGACTTTCACCTACTGTTTCTACACCCAGGTTTAGAAAATTTGGGAAGCAAGACTCAAACAGGAGTGGCACTATTGCACTGAGATCTGAATCTATAACCTCCTAAAACGATCACACCCTTTGACCCAGTCATTCCACCCCTAGGCATTTATTAAGAAAACAGGCAGAGACACAGGCAAAGATATCTGTACAAGGTGTCCATTGCAGAATTATTTATAATAGCAAAAAAAAAAATGTCTAAAATAAACTGGTGGTTAAGTAAATGATGGTACATCAAAACCACAGATATTATTTTGACATTAAACATCTATGCTTTAATGCCTACTGATTAGGTGAGAATGCTCATAAAAGTTAAGTGAAATAATGTGACTAGACAATGATGCATATATTAAAATTCCAATGTTATTAAACTATGCATAGTAAAGAACTAACAAGAAACTCACCCAGTTATTAATAGCAGTAGTTTTCTCTGGTTGATGGGATTATAAATGTTATTTTTATAACTTTTATATTTCCTGTGTTTTCTACAATGGAACTGCATTCCTTTATTTCAAAAAATCTTAATATTTAGGAAAAAAATCTTAAATATAAAAACAGTTTACTTTATGAATTTGATAATAGATCTCACTCACAGATACTTTAACTATTTGACTATCAGGACAGCCTGGAACTCACATTAGAGTTTCCTCTGAATATTGTAAAATACTAAATGGAGTAGCTGTAATAAATGCTCCCTCAGCAAAAATGTTTACACACAATCACAGGCTTTTAGAGAAGAAAGTGGGATGTGATCTGCCCCCACTTTTCCCCTAAATATAGTAATCTCTTTTGCCATGTTCCCACATTCTCTCTCTAGTGACAAATTCATTTACGATGCGATTCCTCAACTGGCTAGCAAACTAGCTTGACTATTTTGGGCATAATTACAGATAATTAGGCAGCATCTTAGAGTAATGTGACTTTCCACCATTGCAAAGAAAGTAATTTGCACTTTCAGTGTGAATCTCTTCTGTCTCTATACTCTGCAGTATCAACATTTTGCATTTCCCCCATTAGTTAATGCCTGACTAGGGGACTGAGGGCTGTGCCAGGATGACGTCTTGAGGAAGGATTTATCATGTGAGCACCAGGCAATTAGTGCACTCTTCGCAGTAACTGAGAGTTCCAGTAGTCGCTGGGTCGGCTAACACACTGACATTTCCTTGACCACGTGACTTCAACATTTCCTGGTGAGATAATGCCTTTAGACATAGGCAACTGTGCCCTTCTCCATGGTACAGAGTCCCCAGGACCAAGGAAATGTGCCCAGCCAGGTCCCATGGGTCCCTTCTAGATCACTGTGTACCCAGAACCCCAGAACTCCCAGTCCAAATGACAAATAGACCAAGAGGACACTCAGCTCTCCTTGAACGGTGTCATACCATTTATCCCATAGATGAAGGTGGCGGAGTTGTCAAATTATTTTTCTAGTATTCTCCTGGAATTAATCAATTTATTATCTACCCAAAAACTTCTGCCATTCATTCTGTTATACATTTAACCTGCCCATCTATAAACTCACCCATCTATCTACCCATTCATCCACCCATCCATCCACCTATCCATCCATTTTTGTCGACTAACATTAAGTAATTATGTGCCAGGAACCATATTCATCACTGATGAAGATGTTACAGTCGCCTGACTTGATGCCCCTACAGGCCAGGAGGTGAGATGGGTACACAAATTGATGACACCGCAAAGTGATGATAAATGGAAGAACAGAAAGGCAGCTGATACGATTTCACCAAGGGAGTAGAGGGATCATAAAGGCTCCCTAGGTGACGTGTCTAAAAGAATGAGGGTATTTTGCCAGGGAGAGAAGGGAAGGATGGAAATCCAGGCTGAATGAATATATGAGCAAAGACTCGGAAACATGAAGATGCAAGGCAGGTATGTGGAAAGGTAAGAAGCAGCACACAGTGAAGCACCAGGTGTGTGCACTGAAATAAGAAGGAGGCTGGAATGTAGTAAGAAGGCAGGCTGCAATGATACGGTAGCATATCTCACGGTCGAAAACCAGTTGTTTGTTTGATCGGTTTAAAGCAAGGTTGCAACATGATGGAATTTATGTTGAAAGGAGTAACGGGCGGGCATGAAGCATAGATTGGAGGTGGGATCATATATGGGCGATTGGGAGGGACAAGGGGCCATATCAGAGATGTTTTCCTGGAGTAGAAGGTTGAATACACAGGACCTGGTAGGACAGGGAGAGGGAGAAATTTAAGGCAACTCAGATTTCTAACTTGAGAGTTGGGTTTACCATCAGCAGAAATGGAGAATCCTGGAAATGAAATAGGCTAAGCATGGTGGCTTCCAGCTCATTCACTATTTCACTTGTTTATGGGATGCTTAGTGAATGTCCACTATGTGTCAGCCACAAAGGATACAACGGTGAACAAGATGGACATGGCCCTACCTCCGTGGAACTTTCTGCCTCGTTTTCACAAGTAAAACACAGAAGGATTGACATTTTCCTCCTTCCTGACGGACCCACAGCTGGAATCCCCAGGAACTTCTCCCGCAGCCAGTGTGCATACACGGGCCAACTCCTCCATTAAGGGCAGAATGTGCTGTCTGATTAATTGCTTGGCAATTGACCTCCTATCAGTCAATCATCTGTCATTAAGACACTGCTGTCGGCAGTGTTCAATCACCAAATGTCACTGATGGCTCCCTATCGCGCATTACTGTAAAACGACATCACTCCTCACATGAGGAATAAGTCATCAAAGCAGATGCTCGAAGGCTTTGCCAAGAGCACTGACAACTTCCATCCCCACCCCCCGGCTGAAAGAGGCTTCTTTAGGGGATTTGACATTTCTAGTTCTCCCTGGCTTGAAGCTCCTGCTAGACAGCCGACCAAGAGATGTGACAGGTGTTCTTGTGTCTCGGTCAAGCACTTGGGGCTTTAACAATATTGGAGCCCCAATGTGCTCGGCCACTCGGCAGAACGCATTTCCCGGAAGTGTGTTCTGTGCTCTCAAGTTGTGAATCCCGCAGAGTCAAAACAACAAGCTGTGATCTGTTCTCTAGAAGGTAAGAGTGCCTCCAACCCGGGGCAGCTGGTGCTAATGTGTATTTTCTGCTTGGTCAGCTAAATCTCCTTTTGGTACAAACAACCCTGATCATATCAGCAAGCCAGGAGGGAAGACAGACACACAGAGTTAAAACCAACCTTATGGTTTCCCCTCTCGGGGCCCCTCTCTTTCCCCTTGGTGCCACCAACAGTTACAAATGCTTTGATTACAGGAACAAGCTTTTATAGTCCTCCTTCAACTTTTCCTCTAAAGGATTATGGAGAATGCCTCTTTCTTTAGTTGACGGGTTTTGCTTTGCCTTTTTCTTACTGCAAATTCAATGTGGTAGCGGTTTTATTAACTGGATTTCTCATGCTGTGCAGAGGTTTTTGGTTTTGTTTTTGAGTGTGGATAAGTGTGATGTGGGAGGTAAAGCTGTGGTCACCGTGCCGTGGAAGGGGTGGTGCTCCACGCTGGGATATTATCCCCAGCCAGACTGGGGACCCCAGAGTGGGACACACAGGGGCGCACGCTGGCATAACATATGGCAGCTGCCACGGGGGGAGGGCCGCCTGGGGGTTCACATCCTTCTCCTGTGCTCCCCACTGTGCGGCTGTTCAGCTTGCACACAACTTAATCTACTCAACGTGCTGACTTAGTACTTTTGTCTGAAATTCCTTTTTTTTTTTTTTTTTTTTTTGCCTATTTTCAAATAGGTGCTCAGCACAGAGGAAGGAAGAGAGATGGGGTGAAGCAGGGATGGACAAGCCGGAGAGGGGGGCTGTTCCTGGGGACTGACTTTCAGGTGCACCCACAGGCTCTCACAGGTGAGACCCGAGGACTCCATCACAGCGTGTCTGTGTTTGTGTCCTTCCTGCCATGGCAACGTCCCAAGAGCTTAGAGAGAGCCGTTAACGACCTGTGAACAGAGGTTAAGCTTGGCTTTCGCTGGGTCACTCGGCCTCTTTCTGCTCCTCCAGGCTTTCAGACTGCTTCTTGATCTGCTGGTTGCTGACAAGCACTTAGCCAGATGGGAAAGGAAATTATGCAGACAAGAGGAAAAATCACACTTCTTCCTTAGTTTTCCTAAGAAGAAAATGACACACGAGGAGGCAAAGAAAATCCTCAAATGAAAATGCTATTGAAGCGTTTGTTACCCTTCTCTATTTTGTTACAGGGATGGTAGTAAAACCCTTAGAATGAGACGGCCGGAGGCTTCTCTTCAAGGCAGAAGGAAGGAGTGAATGGGATTTTGGATGGTAGGACTTGGAGAGGTGAGAATCCAGAGTAGGGGTGGCTGGAAATGGCACCAACAGGGTAGAGAAGGCTGCCTTCCTAGGACTGGTGAACATGTGGAAAGAAAATAAGCCATCTCCACACTTGGAAGGCTCCACACTTTTGAGGCCTCCAAAATGTCTCAAAAACCCATTCATGGTCTTCACTCACCCCACATTCCCCCTATGAAAGAACTGGGTCTCCAGGGTCTCTAGTTCTCAGAGAATGGCATGACCTTTTGCCCTGTTAGCTAGACAAGATCTGAGGGTCATCTTTGACACTGTGTCCTACATCTAAAGCAGGGTTTCTCAACCTCAACACTATTGGCAATGGAGCCAGGTTGGGGAGGGCGCTGTCCTGTGCACTGCAGGATATTTAGCAGCAATGCCGGTGTCCACCTATTAGATGCTAATGGCACACCCTTCCCCCAACCTCTGTGCTTCACTCCCCACCTGCTGCAACCACCAAAAGTCTCCAGACATTGTGGGATAGCCCCAAGTTGTCCCTGGTTTAGAACCACTGATCCAAAGTAAACCGCCATCAAGTCCTGCCGGGTTTATCTTCTCAATCTGCCGACCTCTCCCCACCCTGCACCCTCATCACTAGGTTAAGTGATCATTACTTCCCACCTGGACACCTGCTCCAGCCAATCTTCTCATGCCACTCCTGGCTCCTCCAACCCACTTTCCAGACAGCAGCCCGGTCGATGATTCCAGAATCAACTCTGCTCACATCATCTCCCCATACAAAACCTTTGGAAGCTTTCCTATGCTCTGAGGATATAGATGAAGACTTCTAACAAAGCTTAAAAGAATCCAGCCATGTGTGAAGAGAAGGGAACCCTCCTACACTGTTGGTGGGAATGTATTTTGGTGCAGCCACTATGCAGAACAGTCTGGAGGTTCCTTAAAAAAACTAAAAATAGAGTTACTATATGATCCAGGAATCCCACTCCTGGGCATATATCCGAAAAAGACAAAAACTCTAGTTTGAAAAGATACGTGTACCCCAATGTTCACAGCAGCACTATTTACAACAGCCAAGACATGGAAGCAACCTAAGTGTCCACTGACAGAGGAATGGATAAAGAAGATATGGTACATATATATAATGGAATATTACTCAGCCATAAAAAAGAATGAAATAATGCCATTTGCAACAACATGGATGGACCTAGAGATTATCATACTAAGTGAAGTAAGTCAGAAAGAGAAAGACAAATGTCATATGATATCACTTATATGTGGAATTTAAAAAAATGATACAACTGTACTTATTTACAAAACAGAAATAGACTCACAGACATAGAAAACAAATCTATGGTCACCAAAAGGGAAAGAGGAGGGAGGGATAAATTAGGGATTTGGGATTAACAGATACACACTACTATATATAAAATAGATAAACAAAAAGGACCTACTGTATAGCACAGGGAACTCTACTCAATATCTTGTAATAACCTATAAGGGAGAATAATCTGAAAAAGAATACACACACATACACACATGCAACTGAGTCATTTTGCTGTACACCTGAAACACTGTAAATCAACTATACTTCAATAAAAAAAGAAAAGGAAAAGAAAGAAAAAGAAGAGAATCCAGCCATGGCCTGCTTCGTCAGCTTGTCTCACATCATTCGCCTCTTCCCATCAGCTCCTGCTGCCCCATGAAAGGTTCTCTGTGCCTCATGTTCCCTCCAGCTACACATCCTTCTTCCTCCTTCATCTACTTCAGTCTTTTGGATCAAGTTTCCAAAATCACTTCTCCAGGGTCTCAAGGTTCCCAGATCCCCCTGTGTCAAGGCTCCCAGTTAGATACCGTATGTCTTTCCTTCTTAGCTTTTATTACGGTTCATAATTCCACATTTATCTGTGCCCTCATTTGACTGAAGTTCCCCTGTCCCACGAGACTCTAAGCTCTGTGAGTTGCAGGGACTATGTAGGTTACCATGCTCCTTCCTACCCCTGGCACCTAGTACACTGCGGGGCATATAAACCTTCTCTGAAGGGAGGGAAATACATGGAGATGGCCTGATGGATTAAAATTCACGCCAACAGTTCTCCCTGAACTTGAAGCCAAGGCTTTTCCGGACCAGAAATGTCCCTTCCATTCCCTGTTGTTGTTGTGTCTTCATTCATTTCTTCATTTCACAAGTCTTTCCTGAGTACCTACTACGTGCCAGATGCAGATTGACACTGGATATTCAGACAAGGCAGGCTTGGCCATGATGATGCTACGCAGCAGAGACATACATCATCCAAGCAAGGACAGCCCTGTGAGGACTGTGAAAGGGGGCGTTACTGATATGCAGATGGCCGGTGTGTTCTCTGAGGCCATGGAAAGAGAAGCCCTCACAGCCTCTCCTCTTCACCATTGTTTCTTCCCAGACTTAACTACCCAGGAAGTAGGAGTCAGATTTTGTTGAGCAAAGGCTGGGAGGCACAGCATAAAACATGAGTTAACCTAGATGTCATTGATTTGTAGACATGGCACCAATCCTAAAATGTTATTTGGCATTTATATTGCATTTCCTAAATGGATTTCCAAGTGTGTTTTCAGAATGCCTTGAACCCAGAGAAATAAGGCACAACAGCCTTTTTCTTATTTAAAAAAAATTTCTGATTTAAAAAAAATCAGTGGCATGGCCAACAGATGAATAACTGGTACAACTGGAAATGCAGCTTTAAGTTAAATTAAATCAAGTCAGTTGAGCACTCATCTGTGGCTACTCGCTACCTGCAGATTTGGTGCTAGGTACTGAGGATGCCAAGATTCTGGGGCTACTAAGACAAGGAAAACAAGAGTCTTGCCCTCATGGAGTTCATAGCCTCTTAAGAGGGAAGGAGCCACACAGACCTCTGCACGGATGTACCAAGTGCTATTTTGGGGGTATAAGTGCATCTATCCCATTATTCAGGTTTCAGCCCAAACCTCACTTCCAAGAGGCTTTCTCTGATCACCCTGTGAAATATCACACTCTCCTCTGCCAGTTATACTCTCTCCCATTACTCCATATTAATTTCCTCATAGCACTTATCATTTTCTGAATTAAGTATCAGTTTATGTTTTATGTTATATTGATTCCCCAGCTAGAAAGTAAACCCTACACTTTCTTGCTCCCCTTCATACTCTAGTGCCTAAAAACGGCATCTGGTAGGTGGCTGGCATTGAATGAATGAGTGAACGAATGGATGGGTGGATGGGTGGGTGGATGGATGGACGGATGGACGGATGGACGGATGGATGGACGGATGGACGGATGGATGGATGGATGAATATTCTCAGGGAAAGCCAGTCAGTTCTCCCTTGGGAGGTTGAGGGTTGAGGAAAGCTGTAGAAGAGAGGCGATATCCAAACTGGGTCTTGAAGTAGGAGTTCCTTGGGTGGATGAGGAGGGAATCACTAGATATAAATATTTATAAACTTGGAGGTGGCAGGAAGAGGGATGTTGGACTCCACAGGGTGGCAGGAGAGATGTGGTGGGACAGGAAGCCGGGGCAGGTTGTGAACAGGAGCGAAGGCCACGCCCAGAAAGGAGACTTTTCCCTCTAAGGATGTTTGTGGATAATGAGACTTTTTAAGCACGAGAAAGGTGGGGACAGATCTCTAATCTACAAATCCTCCTCTGGTGGCCCAAAAGAATGAGGCTGCTCACTGAGAAAATTAATGAATCTTTCCCAGGAGAGAGGAACAGAATTTGTAAGTATCTAACTTAGCACATCCACAAAACTATTTTTTTCTTCTTTGTTGACATCAGATATCCTTTAAAATCCCCCAACTCTTACTGTAAAGTCTTCTTAGGCCCCGAGCATGTTGAACTGCGCTTGGAAGGTTTCCACGTCTTCCCAACCAGGGTCATCTGGGATTTCACACTGAACGACTTAGAAGAAGGTCTAAGAAGCTGAAGGACTGATTAAGTCCCGACTGGGTAAAGAACATGGGTTTCTAACAGTGAGTTTGTGGGGTATTTTTAAGTACTCCCTGAGGGAGGTGAACAGAATAAAAGCTTCATCATTAAGTATCTTTCCCGTAAATGGAGTCTCCTAGTTAGTTTATAGGAAGTCTCATCAACTAAGAATTACGTATCATACTTATAAATTTCTCTTTCTTAATATCTATAAATGTAATGGCTGGTAAGCGCGAGAAAGACTAATATATATTAAGCTCACACTTAATGGCCAGGCATTGTCAAAGGTATTTTACATACTTTAATCCTAGTAGAAATCCTGTGAACTATTATTTGTCCTCATTTTGCGGATGAGGAAACAAAAAGTGAAGGGTTAAATCCATTGCCCAAGACCATGCAATCAGTAAGTAACAGAGCAGGGATTTTAACCCGGGTTCAAACCCAGAATATAACAGGGATCAAAAACATAGACCCAGGAGTCCGATAGACTGGGCTGTAGGACTTGACCACTCAACACCATGTGACGCTGGCTTAACCATTCCGCCTTAAAGCTGGGGCTTCCTCATCTGGAATGTGGGATCGTGTAGCTCCTACTTCAGAGATACTGCGAGTAGGGCCATCATCTCACGTTCAATGAGAGGACGTGCACCAAGCACTTTGCACAGAGCCTGACACGTAGAAACCACTCAGTGCAGTTCATTTTCCACACTGCAGGAGTGACCGAAAGGTCTCTGTTTTAATCCGGGAAAGATCCAACACCACTGCAAACAACCAGATGCTAAACGACAAAGCTGCACTCTCCTCGGCCGTCCCGCCGCTGGCCACACCAAACGTCACTGATGAGATGGTTCCAAAATCAAGGTCGTGTTCACTGAGGCAGCTTCATGTCCACGTTATTTTTGCTTGGGTTAGGGTTTTTCTACCTTGGTATTTTGACTTTTGGAGCCAAATAGCTGGTTGTCCTGTGCACTGCAGGACGTTGCGCAGCATCCCTGGCCTCTACCCGCTAGATGCCAGTAGCACCCCCTTGACTGTACCAACCAAAAATGTCTCCAGACATTGACAAATATTCCCTGGTTGCACAATCACCCCTCCCCCACCCCCACCCCCAGTTAAGAACCACTGACTTAGGTAAAAATTAACAGTGATTTATGAAGATTCAATAAGAGGTTCCTAGGATTCAAAGAGGTAGGTTTCCCCTTACCCTGATAGCTCACAGCTCTTGCTAAATAGAGATGATTCTCACTGGGGGGCCAAGGCAGGGCAATCAACAAATCACCATCACCAGTGAGCTCATCAAACTCCTGCTACCCATCCACATGTTTTGTAGATTGTTAATTGCCCATTAAAGGAGCCATGTCATTTAATAAGCATTCTGTCATTTGGCTTCATAAGGTGGAAGGAAAGCATGAGGACCCAGGAAAGGTCTCTTTCACATTTTTAATGAGGGGTGACAGCTGTGTTCACTCACCCAACGTTTATTGAGCGTCTGCTATATGAAATGTCACATGTTAAGCCTCTAACAGCATCAGGAAAAGACTGAAGTCTTTTATGAAGGCCAAATTGCCTCATGGAAGGAATGCTAATTGATTTTTCTTATAGTTATTGAAAACCTACTGTGTGCCAAGCCACAGGCTAGGCTCTGGCTAGAACACGCTGAGAGTAAAGGATATTGTTCCTGCACTCTTGTAGCTTACAGTAAAGCAGTGGGTCTTAAAGTGGTGTCCTTAGACCAGCAGCATTAGTATCACCTGGTGTTATGGATCGAACTGCATCCTTCCCAAAAGATATGTTGAAGTCTTAACCCCCAGTACTTCAGAATGTGACTTTATTTGGGAGTAGGGCCTTTATAGAGGTAAACAAGACAAAAATGAGGTCATTAGTGTGGGTCCTGATCCAATATGATGGGTGTCCTTATGTAAAGGGGAAAACAGGACACAGAGACAGATATCTGTAGACAAACAGGGAAAATGCCATGTGAAGGCAGAGGACGGGGGGAGATGCAGCTACAAGCCAAGGGACACCAGGGATTGCAGGCAACCAGCAGAAGACAGAAGAGGCAAGGAAGGAGCCGCCCCTAGACCCATCAGAGAGCATACAACCCTGACGACAGCTTGATTTCAGAACTGTAGCCTCCAGAACTGTAAGATAATACATTTCTGTTGTTTTAGCCACTTAGTTTTTGGTACTTTATTATGGCAGCCCTAGGAAACTAAACTTGGTAGAAATGCAAATTCTTGGTCCCCATCCCAGATCTACTGAATCAGACACTGTGGTATGTATGGAGATCCAGCAATCTGTGTCTTAACAAGGCCTCCTGGGGATGCTGATGCATGCCGGAGTGTGAGAACTACTGATGTAGAGCCGTGGTTCGCAACCCTGGTGCGTATTACTTTCACCAGGGTAGCCTTTAAACAAAAGCAAAAACAAAAACAGCGTCTTAGGGGTTCTGATAGGATGATTCTAATGTGCAACCAGGCTACGAATGGCTGGTCTAGAGCAATGTCTCACAAATGTGAGTACGCACAACTCAGCAGGAATGGCATCACGGGGTGGGGGAGTGTCTTGTGAAAATGCAGATCCAGATCCAGTAGGGCTAGTGTGGGGCCTGAGACTCTGCATTTCTAACATGCTCTGGGTTGATACCATGCTTGTCCATGGCCTACCTAAAGTGTAAGTGAAGTAAGGGTCATGTAGTACTAATACTAAAGTTGACAGTAATAATAGTAGCTAACAAATATTTATTGAGTGCCTTCCAAATGCTAGCCACTGTGCTAGGGAATGGAACACACTGACAGATGAGAAAGACGTGGCCTGAGTATCGTGGGTCCTGCATTCTGTGTAGGGATTTTGCACTCCTACGGGAAAGGACCTTATTGAACCTGTGAGGATACCTGATAAGGTAGAGCTGAGTCTTATATCAGGCAGAGCAATGCTAACGGCTGTTACAGATAAACTACAATTCTCAACAGCTTAACAGATCAACATTAATTTCTCCCAGTATGCTCAGTGTCATGGCGGATTCCGGTATCCAGGTCCTTCCTTCTTGGAACATGCCCTCTTTTCTGTCCCTGGGGTGCTGCTCTTAGTTCAGTTGGTGGATGGGGAAAAGGCTGAGGAGGCCCAGGAGTGGTCTAATGACTTCTACCAAATTCCACAGTCTCTGTTACACGGCCCTGCCCAACCGCGAGGACACTGGGAAATTAAGTCTAGCTCTATGGCCAGAGGAAAAGGAAATGGGTTTGGTGAAGACACTGTCTCTACCACATGTCTTGAAAGATGAGTCAGGTTGGTCGGATGAAGAAAGGGAGGGAGTAATAAGAGGGCGGGGTACCAAGAATTTACAATGGATGTTTGGTAAAGGATAACAAACTAATCAAATTTCCATAGCTTCTCTGGTTACCATTTTCCTTACAAGAACAATTATGGTACTCCACTTAGGTCTTCATTGCTCCAACAGTATGACATTAAAACGTTTCTATGGAACTTGAATAGACATTTCCCCAAAGAAGATATACAAATGGCCAATAAGCACGTGAAAAGATGTTCAATATTACTAATCATTAGAGAAACACAAATCAAAACTACCATGAGATACCATCTCACACCCATTAGGCCGGCTACTGTTTGAAAAACAAAAAACAATTGCTGGCAAGGGTGTGGAGAAATTGAAACCCTGTGCACTGCTGGTGGGAATGTAAAATGGTACAGGTCCTGTGAAAAACAGTATGGTGGTTCCTCAAAAAATTAAAAATAGGATTGCCATATGATCCAGCAATTCCACCTCTGGGTACCCAAAAGAATTGAACGCAGGGTCTTGAAGAGATATTTATACACCCAATGCTCATAGCAGCATTATTCACAATAGCAAAAACGTGGGAGCGACCCAAGTGTCCATTGACAGATGAATAGATAAGCAAAATGTGGTCTATACATATAATGGACTATTATTCAGCCTTAAAAAGGAAGAGAATTCTGCAATATGCAGAATGTGCAACACGGATAAACCTTGAGGACATTATCCTGAGTGAAATAAACCAGTCACAAAAAGACACATGCTGTATGATTCCACTTATATGAAGTACTTAGAGTAATCAAAATCATAGAGGCAGAAAGTAAAATGATTGCCAGGGGCTGGAGGGAGAGGGGAATGAGGAATGACTGTTTAATGGGTACAGAGTTTCAGTTTTACAAGATGAAAAGAGTTATGGAGATAGATGGTGGAGATGGTTTCACAACATTATGAATGTCTTCAATGCCACTGAACCGTACACTCAAAAATGGTTAAGATGGTTAATTTTATGTTATGTGTATTTTACCGCAATAAAAACATTGAAAAGATGTCTAAGGAAGCGTGTTGGCACCTTCCTAATAATATTCAACAGGCAGATGGGCTAGATGTATCTGGACTTATTCCCATCATCCTTGGTCACTGGACACTAACACGGGCCAGAGGCTGGAGCTGATGGCTGGGCTTAGAGCTTGAGATGAGACTGGCGTATGCATTGGGGAATGAGCGGGAATGACGATAAAGACCTCAGCCAGGAGATGTCAAGAGGAAGCCAAGGCAGTATCTGCATTCACAGTGGTCTCCACAGCCACCTTTACCGAACAAACTGGTGTCCTGGTTTGACAATAACACAAAATATTTTTAAGTAGGTCTTGTCCAGGACAAGCCGCCTACATATCAGAAAGACTCAGAGCCAAGAGAACTGTATCTAAGGTCAAAGAATGAGTTGCAGAAGGAGAGATGAACCATGGATGGAATATCAGGGAATTGTATGGACGATGCCCACATCATGCAAAAATTCTCTCTTTGGTGTTCCTAATAGCTGATGTACACTTTTTGACTGCCTGAGCCCTCTTTCAAATGTTGAGATGAAACCTTTTTCTGTGGACCCCATCCCTCTCAGGGTGCACACAGAGAAAGCAATTTTAGTCTGTCTGCACGTCTTTGGGCAAATGACTTCGCCTCTCTATGTAGCAATTTCATCATCTATAAAATGGAAATAATTACAGTACCTCTCCTGCATGGAGCTCTCATGAGGACAAAGTGAGTACCTGATGCATAGAAAGTGCTCTGAAAACAACAGCTAGGATTATCATGATTACTCTTTGTGAACTTTTAAAAAAATGGCTCTCAGGCTCGCCTCCGTGTCTTCTCCCCTATCAGATTTTCTCTCTTTCAATTCTTCAGCTTTGCTTCTTGTAGAGAGCCAAGCCTTTCACATTCATCTGGACTATCATTTCCCAAACTGCATTCTAAGGATAATAGATCCTCAAGGTATTAGTAGTATTTCTTTGAAAAACAAAGTTTGGGAAACACTTTGTATACCAGATGCCTCCCTTGAAGGTTTATAATATACCTTGGTATAATAAAGGTTCTGAAAAGTCCTCAGCATAGAGGACTGTTTATATGGGTTCATGTGTGTGCCCTGTTAGTGGAAATGTTAAGCTGGCATGATACTTGTGATGGGCAATTAGTCATCATCTAATATAATTTAAAACAATTCTATATACCCTTCAACCAGCAGCTCCAGTTCCAGTTACCCAACCTGGAAATACTTGCACGTGGATCATTCTAGTTTAATACGTCTTTGAAAACACATTATATGTTCTAATTGGACAAGTATCCCTTCTAACCTTGCCTCATCTGCTGATGTGATAACTATGTCTTTCTTTCTGTGCCTAAATCCAAATCACTGATAAAATAATCCCATGATGGTGCTCAGTTGACACCAATCCACCACTTGACACTTTTCCTCTATGGAACCACCACATTTTCTGCAACCCACCCACAAGGACATCCTATTGTCTGAGGATTGCATTCCTTCTTTACATTATTCTCTCAAGTTTCTCTCTATAGTTTGACTATAAATTTGGACTCAACTGCCTGGGTGAAATCTCATAAAAGTCCTTTCAATTGAAACTGTATTTTTTTCCTCCACTAGATCAACAGATTGTTGGTCTGTCTTAACTGGTCATTTCAATCTCGAGATTCTGATTTTCTATGGAGATGAGTAGAGTGTAAACGCTTTGGGCGACATTGATGACTTATACCTGGGAAACTGTGCAAACTGAAATAAATCTGGAAAGAAATAACCTAACGTTACCCAGAAACAAATCCACTGTGCACGATCCAAGCAACAAGAGCCAAAGCTTCCCAGTCCCCTCCTAATCTTTAGAAACGGCTTTCTCCTGAGCCAGTTGGCATATTTCCATTACAGCCTTCTGAATATGTATAGACACAGCAGGTATTTTAAGATTGCTGCAAGTGTCTGACAAAAACATCGTGCGTGTTCAACTTGTTGAGGAGACATCTTAATGACAAGCAAAGCAATTTATAGAGGACATATTTTTACAGCACAGTAACATCAACATTTATTATTTGGGCCATAACTGGGAAAGGAAACAGACTTTCCCCATTTAGACAACAAAATTAAATTCCTAGGAAGGCAATAGAGAAATAGGCACAATCTCGAATATAGTTATGGTATAAAAGAGTATTCTTTTAGAAATATGGTGGAAAACCTGGGAAGAATAGTGTAATGGCCTGATCAAATGTTCCCAAGATAGAATTTTGCAGTACAATCCCTTCCAAAGGGCTAAAATTTGATATTGTAAAAATTCAAGATACTCAATCTACTATAGACATTTTTCCCCCAAGAATGCTACTATATCAGGTGATCGTTAGATGTACTTATTATTTGCAACTCATTTCCCCCAAAGAATTAATAATGCCTAAGGAGCTTTTGCCTTAGAATTACAAAGGTTCTGAAAAGTCCTGCAGTCATAACCTAAACCTTATTTAGGTTAGGCAGGGTGTGGGCAAATGTTTTTTTCTTTTCTCTCGATGTCATTCATATTCCAATTCCTAAGAATTAAACAACTGTGTATCTACCGAATTCAGTTTCTAACACATTATATATTCAGGTCTCGCTGATAAGGAAAACATTCAAATAAAATACTTAAACCAAATGAAGTATATTTTACCTTCCGGTTTGTAGCCTAAAGTGCTACACAGGGAATGCTACTGAAAGAAACAGAGCAGGACAAATTGACTGGTACCGATGAGCCAATTTATTGCCGCAGGCGGCTTGAGAAGGTCACGTGAAATTTGGTTTCGTCTAGCTGCTCAGCAGACACTAACCACACGCCTGCTATGTAGATAGAGCGTACTGCTGGGCCTTCTGAGACACATCCGATGAAATGCCTCCTCTAAATCTATGGTTTTCCTGTATTTCAATTTGATTTCAATTAAGTCATCACTTCTGCCAGTCATCCTTGTTACTACAGTCCCCACAGCTGCCATTCCAAAGTGTCTGCATGCCCTTAAGATCCACATTTTTCCTCAGTACCCGTTTTTCTCAGCAAACGAGCCACGCTTCTGCCTCACTGAGATCATGAGTTCACTCTGATATGAGCCACCTCCACTCCCTCCTCCCCAACTCAAATTCTATTCGCCCCAGTCAAGAATAGCTGGTGTCATCCTTGCCATCTGTCCCTTCTGTACCCGTGACAGTCAATCTGACACAAGTGTTGCTGCTTTTTCCCCTAGACCGCCCTCAGGATTGTACCCTTCTTCGTCTCCACCATCAGACTAGCACATGTCTCTTGTTTGGGCGAACATAATAGTCTCCTAGTTGGTGTTTTTCTTACCTCTGTCTCTTCTTAACACTCAAACCAGAGTGATATTTCCAAAATGCATCTCCGAATGTCTCATTACCACTTTAATTATTTAACGGGCTTCCCATTTCCATTAGGATAAAGACAAAACACGGCCCACAAGCCCCTCAGAGCCTAGTCCCTGCCGAGCTTGCCTGGCTCCCCTGCACCCAGGCTCCTGTTCCTCTCCACGCTCCATCCCATGGGCCTTGCTTCAGTCTTTAATACTCACCATGCTCACACTGGCCACAGGACCTTTGCTCATACTCTCTCTCTCTTCCTGGACTGTTCCTTCTACCGCTTCTTGCTTGGTTAACACCACCTCATCTTCTTGATTCACCCCACATATCACTTCCACAAGAAGGCCTCCCATGACTTCCTTGTCAGGTCAATCCACCCTACTACAGACTCTCTGGGAACCATGACCCTTTTAACACGTGTTACCTTGGTTGGTATCTTTATTTGACTACTAGTAGGTCTTTCCTACTAGACTGTAAGCTACATGGAAATGACACACGTTTAGTTTTTGCTCACTTTTTCCCCGTATAGCAACTGGCATAGTTTTGGCTCATAGTATACACTCAAAAGATATTTATGGAACGGATTTCTTGATTCATAATGCCAAAGAGATCCATGGCTGTTCATGGGTATTTAATCAAGCGCTTTCCTGGGTGAATTCCTTTCACTGACCACTCTAAAGAGAGGTGAGCCAAAGCTTGAATGGTTATTTCTATTTTTAGCTGCTCCAAACACTTCTTCTGTGCCAAGCACCGTCCTGAACTCTTTGTGTGCATTCACTCGTTTAATCCTCACAGCACTCTTAAGAGGTGGACACTACCATATCTCCATTGTATGGCTGGGAAAACTCAGGCCTAGATGTTAATGAACTTGTCCAGGATTACGGAGGCAGATCAGCATTATATTCCTAGCACCATGCACAATACCACATGCTAAGGGCTCAATATATATTTGTAGAATGACTGAATGAACAGATGAAGTAGCAAAGCTGGTCTAACATCAGCCACAGCTCCCTAATACTCTTTAGTCTGCCCACTTCCTTTGGTCCCTGCTGTCACCCACTCAACTCCACCGTGGCCACTTCTCACCAGAACTCTCAACAGCTTCCTCACTTTTCTTCCTGAATCTGCTCTTCCCTCTCTCTACTTCACCCACCTGCCATGTGGTTAGAGTGACTTCTGGAACGCAACCAGACCCATCACTCCCTTTCCTGAAATTCTTTAGTGGCTTCTCACTGTCCTTTGGACACTGACCCAAGCGCTCACACTAGCCAGTGTGATCATGGTGGCTCTTTCCAGCCTCACCTTTCTCTCGCCCCCGCAGGGGCCAGCCTCCTTCCTGACTTGGGGACTTTGTATGTGCTGTGCTGCTGCCCAGAGTACCCTTCCCCCTCTGGTCTCCCAGCTAATTCCTAATGGACCTTTAGGCCTCAGTGTTTCTGGTGGACTGAATAATGACCCCAACAGTATCCCAGTCCTAATCCCCAGGACCTGCAAATGTATCTTAGATGGCAAAAGGGGTTCTGCAGATGTGATTAACTTAAGAGCCTTGAGCACATCTGTATTCCACTGGAGCCATCACTTTCTTCACATTGTCCTACAATGTCATCCTTCACATTGACATTTATGCTTTAACAAACTTGTGTGAAGAGGAAATCCTCAATCATTACTGATAAAATCATGGATTTGACGAGCCAGTTGGGTATATATATATGTATTTGCTACTTCATATTTAAATAATTCAACTATATGCATACACATGTTCCCAGCAACACTATTCACAATAGTCAAAAGGTAGATACAGCCTGAACAGTGGATGAATGGATACACAAAATGTGGTCCATCCGTACAATGGAATATTATTCAGCCATAAAAAGGAATGGGGTACTGATTCATGCTACTTCATGGGTGAACCTTGAAGACATTATGCTCAGGGAAAGAAGCCAGTCACAAAAAACTACATATTGTGTGATTCTACTGATATGAACTGTCCAATATAGGCACATCCACAGAGACAGGAAGTAGGTGAATGGTTACCAGGGGCTGGGGGATGGGTGGGAGGAGCAACTGTTTAATAGGTCTAGGTTTCCTCTTGGGGTGATGGGAATATTTTGGAACTAGATAGAGGTGGTGGCTGCACAACACTGTCGATGCACTAAATGCCACTGAATTGTTCATTTTAAAGTGATTAATTTTATGTCATGTGAATTGTACCTTGATAGAAAAGTAAGTACACTACTTTTCTTTTTTAACTGAGTAATACTTCAATCCTCACAGCTTCCCCAGCTGAGGAAACAGTGTGCCCCACCTTCTACCACCTCCTCACCTTGGGGCGTTTTTCTCGATGCCCATGAGTTGTTACGGATGCTAAAAAGGCTGCCAGCTTTATCTAGAAACATCAAGCAAAAAGCCCGACATTCTGTCTGTTGGCTTCAGGCAGGCACCTGCCATCCAGGCGGGAGGAGGTAAAGGAGCCTCCAATCTTGTCCCTGGGGGGCGTGCCCCATGAAAAAGCTTCGCCTCTGGAATCAGCGTTTATCTGCAGCTCAGCCGTAAGGCGGGAGGCAGCACTGGAGTGCTCTTCTGGGCACGTTTAAGTGCAGTAAACACAGGCATGGAGTGGGCCGTCACATCGAGGGGAGATGTCCCACGCTTGCCCTTCTCCAGCACGACACCCACTGCTGTCACCTGCTGATCTTTCGGCATAAGGGAGGGTTGGGGCAGAGTGAGTCTTCTGCTGTCCTCTTCCCAGATGAGAGCCGCCTTCCGGAGAGACAGTAATGTGAGCAGGCGGAGGAGAAGGAAGATGGGGATCCTTGTAGCCATGCCCACTCCTCTTGCACACGGGCAACTGCAGTCAGCTTCCCTTGCGGAAAGCTCTGTTGCCGCGGGTTTGTGTTAGAAACAGCTGGTGGCCGAAGGTCTGGCAACTAACCAGCCACGCTGCTCAGGGGCAGGTAAGGCTGTGGGCTCTTCCCTGGGCGCTGCTGCAATTCCTTCTGTAGGGGTGTGGGCACAGCTCGTGGCTCCTTTCACATACCAGAGAGTTTCACGGGGCTTAATGGAACTGACCCTCTCCTGCCAAGGAGAGAGGAAGAGGACTGCTCAGGTCCCAGCCAGCTCGGATATTCCCGTGGATGACCAACCAGTAGTTGTGAAGCCCCTCTGGCTGCCAGGCATCAGGCGCGGTGCTGCGGAGACAACGGTGGGTTACAGTGATGTGTGAACGTAAAGTTTCTGGTCTATTTGGGAAGACAAATGACCCTCTGTTCACTCTGCGGCTCTCTGCATCTAGTCAGGAACATGGTCCGATTAAAGGAGACTGCTGTGAGGCGGGCTGCAGGTGTGGCTGACGTGGAAGGTGGGTGGCGGGTGGTAGGAGAAGTAGGTTGACAAAGAACGTGCATCCTGACAGCTCATCGCTGACTTCCCGCAGATCACACTGGGGGTCGCACAGCATCAGGGTCCTCAAGGAGAGAATCGCAGCTCAGCCGGGACACAAAGCTCAAGGTTGGCTCTTTATTCGGAGGTCCTCATTCGAGGATGACAAAGCGACTTCAGACACTGAAGCTGGAAATGCCATCCAAATGTTTAAGAAAGTGCCCAATACGAGAACCATAAAACTCAGCACGAGGTCAGCTTGATGGTGACTCCACAAAATTCCAGCAATGGAGCCCTACAGGGACTGATTTTACAGTCCACTCAATTTGGTGACAGTTCTCAACTGAGAGCTTCATTGTCTTATGCTTTAACTGAAAGTATTTAACCTATTATAAATTATCATGAATAGCGCCAAACCGAACACCCCCAAAATGCTCACTTCAAATATATGAACCTCTTCACAGGCCAGCAGGGGCAAGTGGGCAGAGCTATGGGGTGGATGGAGGACAGGTGACAATGTTCAGGGAACACTCCGCATGGCCACTCAGCATCTGTATCAAACACCCCCTGCTGGCAACTCTAGGGAGGCCACTGGACTTTTTCTTGCCCCCCCCCTTTAAAATGGTCTTCACCGGCTCTTTGCTCCCCTCCTTAGCTAGGACTGAATTTTCAACTTTCTCTTTGTAAGCGATTTTAGAAATGTTACCTTATTACAAACGCAATATTAAAATAAAAGAAATCTAAGAAAAATATGAGCTACAATTCCATAATCACCTAACTGAACAAATGTTTCATTTATTGAGATTCCTTTTAATCTTTTTCAGCATGCATATTCTTCTTTTTCCTCATATGTGGTCATTTTATAGATAAAATTTTCATCTGGAGCATTATGTCATGAGTAATTTTCCCTTTTGCTTGTTTTTTAATTTTTAGACTTCACATTTTTATTTAATTAATTATTTTTCACCAAGGCAAATGAGTTTCATTATTATTATTATTATTATTGAAGTACAGTTGATTTACATGTTTGGTTTTTTAAAAATCTCCATATCCATTTACCCTACTCAAAGATAACACTAGTACATATCACCCATGCCTTTCACCATCCTTACAGAATCCTCCAAAAACATATACAAGGACTTTTTGTGATTTCTTTTTACAAAAAATGGCATGTACATTTCTCTTCTCAAGCTATATACATTGCTCTGGGCCACTAAGTCAGAGATATTAAAGTTATTTTTTTAAGCCAATTCATATTTCATAGAATGGATGTAATACAGTGTACATTTATTTAACTTTTTACTTTTTGTGCCTGGAGAAAACAATACTTCAACAACAGCCTTGTATATCTATCTTCAAGAACTGAGGTTTTCTATTTTTAGGATGGCTTTCCAAAGTAGGATTGCTGGGTAAAAGGCAATGCCTATTGATCATTTTAGTACATACTGCAAGAGTGGCTTGTAAGTGACAGAGCTAGGATTCAAATCCATGTATATTGGCCTCTAGAGTCTAAAGTCCCAGCCATTAATACTGTGCTACCTCTTTAACTTCAGAGATGTCCAACCATAGAGTTGAACTTCTCAAAGCAGCAAGCTTGCCTAGACATGCAATGTTCAAAGAAAGGCAGAGGGATTCATGGGGAGGGGGCTCTGGTGGAATGACCTCCATCTTTTCTTCTAATCTGAGATTTTCATATTCCCTAAAATGAATCCACTGTATTTCAGTCTGGTGGGCCAAGCAATTTAACCATAACTACCCTGTTAGTAACTGAGCATGACCGCTCTTGGGACATTTCTCAAGGTGACTACTGCTAGTTCAACAGTTATGCAGCCATGATTCCTCAGCCATAATGAATAACAAAAGAAACTTGGAGAAACTCACTTTGATCAGTCTCTATCTTGACTAAAACCAAAGCTGAACCATAAATGAACTATTCAGAAATAAGGGTAAAAAAGTAGCACATCCAGCATAGTAAATTTTTTTCACTGAGTAGCATTTCTTAATAGTGTTAGATGTAATTATATCTAAGTACCAGTTGCAATATCTAGAAATAGGTGATCTGATATTTATAGCAGTAAATCCCTTCTGAAACAAAATTTATGCCATATATGTGTGAATGTAAGTGCTATCACAAAGGGCTCTTAGAAGAGCCCATTAGAGGCTTTTATTTTTGCATCGCCTTGAGAACGAGCCTCACAGGAGCTGACGTTTCATTCTAAGCCCCACAGAAGGGTAACAAGCCCATTCAGACAGCCCGGCTGCAATAGGAGACATTTCCCTAAGGAGAAGACATTAATGGAAAAAATATTTCACCTTTGCATTTTTAATTTTGCAATTTAAAATCTCTCTAAATACACTTCCCCTTTAAAATGTGATCAACCCCAATTTCCCCATCTTTATTACGGCAAAGAGTCAGTTATAGTATTCCTTTTGGAATAGCAGCAGGGGCATTATTTAGATTTAAGGGAGAAGGCATGCATGAAACTGTTATTAAACTAAATATGTTTAGTTATCACAGCTATTAGGAGGATTATTAAAGAGTTTGTGCGAGTTTGGAATATGCAGACGGAACTAAATACGTGTATGTGTGTGGTGGGGAGCACGCTTGTGGCTTATCACGTGTGCTTTTAATTAAAGGTTCTGTTGGAACCTGTAGAGTCTAGCCCTGGCGCTCCCAATAAACTCTCTGTGTGCCCTTGGGTAAATCACCGAACCCACGCAAGGGCAGCCCTCTTCAGGGTTCTCATACTGTTTGAAGTTTTGATACATAAATTAATATTAAACTATTAGTGAGAAAATACAGATTTGTTTCCATGTTACAGTCTAATACTGATGCCTGTGATCTCAAAGGTATTGAAGTTGGTAAATGCCACTGTCACCCTAATGATAACAGAGACAGTAATAGGAGCGAGCGTCTGTGGGGTTGCTCATGGGTGCCAAGCCCTCTGCTGGGTGTTGTCTCGCATCTGCTCCCAGGTCCTCTCAGGGGTATTGTTATCCCGATTTTACACATGAGGAAACAGACTCAGGTTGACCAGAGTCATCTCTCTAACGCGATGGGTAGCTGAAGTTAAAAAAAATCACTGACCATTCTCAAATTTTTCCTCCTGTAGTGCAGTTACGGCGATTGAGAAAATTCCCTTTGCCTCCAAATTCCCACTCTGTCTGTCTGCTTTGAGATAATAATTGGGGCTACCACAGAAGTTTCCTTGCCCCCAGAACTGGGACAAAGTGTTAAAGTAAAGGAGAAACTTGAGCTGGCTGGGCCTGGGGAAGGTGAACGAGTCAGTGGTTAAGCTTCCTGACGGCTCTGACCCGAGTCCTAATGCTACCACGTAAAGGCTCTGTGACCTTGGTTTAATTACCTAGCCTCTCTGAGCTGTACTTGTAAAATAGGCATCAAATAGTACCACCTCACAGGGATGCTGCAGGGATGAAAAGAATTAGCACTCTTCCAGCTGTAAGATGCCAGACACGTGTCTGTTGTCACTGTTTGCCTCTGGTTTGGGGTTGAAATATCAGGAGAAAGGGGATGGAGAATAATGTGAATATATAGAGTAATAATAAAATGTTGTCCAAGGTGACGCAGCAAGAATCTACGAAGAGAAAAACCTTGGTCTCCTGGCTTCACCATGTCTTGCTCATGTGTGATGTGCAGCTCATTAAACCCCGCCATCGACAACCCCTTCTCTGGGCTTCATGGCTTTGCAAGGTTAGTGTTATGTGCCTCCTTTAAAGATGAAGAAACGATGCTCAGAGGGCTGAGGGCTTTACCAACTCCTTGCAGTAAAATGGAGTAAAATGGAGGCACAAAACTCGTGCCACTTTGGTCTACTCACTATGGTTGTAAGTCATGTCTGAACTTTCTGCTTCTATAATTGTAAAGGACTCATAACAATGTGGTTACACATCTTTAAATCTATTTCTGTATAAACAAACTAAATTAGTATCTACTCCTTCACCGGGCCTGGTATGAATATATTACTCATGCATATTACATGCTGATTTATTCTTCTAATAATGCATTATTCATTCTCTTAACAGCACATAATGCAAATCCACAAGAATCTCTATGAAAACAAATCTACTGAATGGTAAGGTCATGACAAATATGGTGACATTTCAACACTTTGGTCTCCATTTCATTAATTTCTACAACTGAAATAATACCCAGCTCCTGTGGGCGGACTGTCTGGTAAGTGATTAAGAGCTGTGATCTGAGGAGGTTGGTTGGAAGGTGCCAATTACACTGGTGACTTTGGAAGTACAAGAGGCTTTCCCTTTGGGCTGGGGCAGAGATAGGGACCTACATTCCAGGGCCTTGGTTCAGGCTCTGGCTGTGTCATCTTCCCAGGAATGGTGGATGCTTCTAGGAGTTGTATGGTGTAAGACTCGAGTATTGGAATGGGGTTTGTTGTCGCTCTGGCCTCTTTCTCCCAATGTTCTTTGTGCATCTGGAGCAATGCAGCAGGCTGGGGGAAAATGGACAGGATGTGGGATGTACGACGGGATATGCCAATTGGGTAGAGGCAAAGGGGCTAGGAGGAGCCCCAGCCAGCTGCCAGGGAGTGGCCCTCAGAAGACAGCCTGGACCCAGAAGGCAATGGCCATCAAGGGTCGACCACAGGATAAGGGGGTGTCCCTGGAGTATATCCAACTCTGCGGTGGGGAGTGGATGAGCCCAAGGTGAATGCATATGTGTGGCAGGTAGTCCCGGTGAGAGAAGCATTTGTCGGCACAGTGCAGGCCCTACAATGGATTCTGGGGTGGGCTCTGAGTCTCTGCTAAAGGAAAATGGAAAGAGTGGGGTATATGATGAGACAGGTGATTGGGTTTAGCAAGTCTGAAGAGGATTCAGCTGTCACGCTCAAAGAGTGGAGTTTGATGTTCAAGCAAGACAGCCAACCAGCCAACCTGGCTTCCCTCCACCCATGTATTCAGCTACTCATTCGCCAGCACCTACTGCGGATGTGCCAGGACAGTGCTAGGTGCTGGAGCTACTGGGCGAATACGACAAACACAGATCCTGTGCTCATTACATGTGGGTGTATTTATTTAGAAGCGGCAGGGCCAGGTGCATTGAGAAGAAGCACCTATGATCAGGGCACTAGTGGAGGGTATAACGGGGCGGGGGGCAGGGGGTCAGGAAGGGCTTCCTTGGGGAAGTGACTTTTCAGCTAGAACTTGAAGGGCAATTATAAGTTAGCCAGGTGAGGATGGAAGTGAAGAAAGTTCTAGGTAGAGGGAACAGCACCTGCTAAGGTGAGTCTGAAAGGGGCTTGGTGCTGCTGGCAGGGATCACGCTGAGAATAGTCACGGGGTGGCTAGTTTTGGGGCTGAGTTGTGAAGTGTTGAAAAAAAATTATTTCAGTTGTCAGGGTTGAGTTGGGTTGAACCTACAGGTGAGGCCAGATGGCCTCCATGGGAAGTCCCCAAAGAATGCATGGCTCCGAGGCTGGACTCCAGGCCAGCCTGACACCCTTGTCACCACCTGAATTTGCAGGAGGTCAGATCCTGACAGGGACAGTGGTTGGGAAGTCAAGTGTCACCCACCCGCTGATGACAAACGACTCCATGGGGTTTAGAAGCCAGTGTGCTCAGCTACTTGGTTGTGCTTTTTAATTTTCATTTATTGAGCAGTATAAAACTAGACATTTATTGGCCAAAGACCATTTTTGTGTTCCTGTAACTCAAAAATGGTTACATTTGAAAAAATGAAGTATTACCTGCTTCAAGTGTAAAATAGAGACCAGGCCTCGTTGGCACCGGCTGAATTATTTACATTGGAAACTCTGTAGTTGCATATTATGCCGTGGAACTTTCTTCCCCAATGTGCTTTATTACATACACTCATCTTAACTTTTGACAGTCTGTACCATGAATTGACATAAGATGGAAGTGTATGCTCCAGCAGGTAAATAATAGATGACATAAAAAAAAGGGCAACACCCATTTTGACGTGATCCATTAAAATGGATCTGAAGCAACCATGATGGCCTTTCCATGAAGATTCGATAAAAACGTGGAGGCTGCAACGGAGGGGTGGCTAATAGGGCAGGCCAGGGAGTCGCCTCCCTAAGTGGGCAGCACCCAGAGGGCAGGGAGCTGGCATGCATGTGGGCTGCTCACTGTCAGAAAATCACTTGAAAAATAACAACACTTTCTGAGCGCAGCCTCTATGCTGTTTCAACAATCTCCCAGAATGGAATTATTATCCCCATACTATAGGTGAGGATATTGAAGAGCCAAGAGGTTGAATTTCTTTCTCAAGGTCGGTCAGCTCAAGGTCAGAGGCAGAAGCAACACTAAGCAGGCCCATCTGACTCTGAAGCCAGCTGGTACCCATGGAAAAATCAACAGCTGTAAGAATCACCGAGTCACTTTCTCTTCGGTAGGTGGCTGGTCACTCCACACACAATTTAGATTGATTTCTCTAATATCCAGCTGCACCAACCAATGACTGCATCAATATTTGTGAAACTTTTACATCCCTTTACGCCTGACAAGGGGTTTAGGCAGTATTGTCATCCAATTCTCTCAGGAGACTGTGGAGTAAGCTGTCTTCACCCCGAATTTTATTGATGTTGTTGACACCCTGAAGTTAAAACCCTGCAGAGGGTTCCTGGCTATTAATACTAATACTAGCACAAGAATTCAGGTGTTTTTTTTTAGATTATTGGTTTTTCCATTTTTGCTTTGTTTTTAACTTCAGAGAGCAAAGAGTACCCTCTCTCTTGAGAGACTTCCCAAGTCACACATGGGGGATGATTACTTTATAATTTAAACTATAAAGCCTTAAAGCCAGAAGGGACCTAAAACAGTGAGAGATAATTACTCATAGTTATGACATAAGGTGGCACATGTAATAATTTAAATTTAATATGTGTCAGAAAAATACTGGTTTTCCATTAAAGTGGCCCAATGGTGATATGGTATTTCCTACTTGGACATGTTTATTGAATAAATGCAAGTGTGTTGTTATAAAGCATAGGAAGTAAATGTTAGAACAGGTATTAGACAGATACGGCAAAAATTATGAAGGTGAAACTTTAAAAGTTGGCATTTGGGAGACAATGGTTGAAACCTAAGGAGAGGCACTCTGGGGCAGCCCATCGCTCTCCTTTTGAGGGATTTTTCTCACTTGGATGAAGACCCTGAGCTGTGCAGAGTCACATGGCAGACCCCATGCTTTTCTCTAGCCAGTACCCATCAGCACCCTCCGGGCTCTGCCCAGTCAGCTGCAGAGGGAGCCAGGCCCCCTTCTGGCTCTAAAGTTGATAATACCTCATTCCTGGGAGCATTCCATTAAACCCTTCCAGAACAATTTTACAGACTGGGAAGCCGCAATCAAAACTGGCAATCGAGTGGCAGACACTTTGGCAAAATTATATGCAGGCAAGAACATGGCTCTAACGGCATCATAGAGTGATGCTTGTGATGACATCTAGACATGGATTATCTTTTCTTAAATACATCATTCATGGTCTCCAAGACCAAGCACAGTCCAAGCATCTCCCACAGGGCAGACCCTTTAGCCCACTTCAGTAAACATCCGTGTGACCAACACCCAGATCAAGATATAGGACATTCTCCAACCCAGCAGGCTCTCTAACTGCCATCCCTCCAAGGTAGTCACTATTCTGACCTCTGTTGCCATGGTTCTGTTGTACCTATTCTTGAACTTCATAGAAATGGAATCATTCACAATATACTCTTTTGTGTCTGGCTTCTTTTATTCAATATTGAGCCCACAGGTGTCACCCATGTTGTGTGTAGAGCAGTTTATTCTTTTCATTACTGCCTACTTCATTTTATCTACCTATCTGTCTGTCTACCTACCTACCTATCTTTCTGCTGTTAGTGGACATTTCTATAGTTTCCAATTTGGGGCCATTATACAAAACATTGCTGAAACTATTCTTTTGTGTCTTTGGTGGATATAAGCTTTTAATTCTCTTGGGGGCAGTCTACAGAGATAAATTGCTACATTATAAGGTATGCAGATATTTGCGTTTTAGAACGTATCACAACACACTTCCCATGTGATCCAATGTACACTCCCATCAGCAATATTCAACAATCCCGGTTGTTCTGCATCCGTGCCAGGACCTGACATTGTCAGTTCCTTCGATTTCAGCTTTGGTTAATGTTGATGTCTTGAAGGTACCCAAGCCTAAGCCCCCAGACCCTGTCCCTCTTCCTGAACTTCAGACCTTTATTTGCTATTGCTCGCTGTCTGTTCTCACCTAAATTCTTTTCATGTGTCTTTCAAAGTCAACATTGTCAGCTGAGGACTCATATCTCCTTTCTGACCATTTGCAAATCTTCCTCTGTCCTAGCTCCAATAAACTCCCTAAATGCTAAATTCCTCATGCATCTTTAGTTACTCTTGTTCCCCTGTCACTCGAATTTGGAGGGTTGTACCTCTGCAATGTTTCTTGTATTGGGGTCCCTCCTCTTTCCTCTCACACCACCTCTGCTCTCAGCCCCCATTATCTCTTGCCTAGACTATTTTAAGTTCAGTAAAAGAGGTTTCTTTAAACAGCTCTTTTCAGACATTTTAGAAATGGCTTTAATTCATTTCCTAGACAACGTCTCTGGCTCCTGATCAAAGGGTCTATAAACTTGTAACTGGATTAGTGTAATATTCAAGGTATTATGAAGTAGCTAATTTTCTCTCTCTGTTAACTCACTGAGATTCCTTCAAATGAAGACTATAAAAATATGATATGAAATTCATTTTCACAGAAGTGTTTGCTTTTTTTCGAAGTACTGGTTCTTTCTATGTATCTGGAATATTACTGAGGCCACTCCACAGTTCTTCTAGAGGCTCCAAGCTGGGGGCTGCTTTGAGGCCACATGTCACAAACCGCCCCATAAAGGCCCTTGGTTATTACTGCGCTCTAACGTTGGGCCCGAGAAACCCACATTCCTGATCGTACCCTCTGAAGTCATCCTGCTTGGCTGAGACAAGACTCCAGGCATTTCTCTCCATCTCTATGTAGAAAGTGTCTTCTAACCTAACTAAATGACCTCAGATTTCCAATGTGTCCAATTTCTTTCAAACTCCACTCTCCATTCCTCCAGATTTGACAGGCTTAAGGGCAATGGTAAAGTTTATTGGCTCTGAGAAGTGGATCAATGCTGCAATTGGGATCGATGAATGCTAACTCCAATATTACTAGCTTGAGGTGTGGGGTTAGTCACTTCACCAGGGCTCAGTTTCCTCATTTGTAAAATGGAAGTCATAACTGCACCCACCCTGTGTCAACTACAAATTGGCATTTTCCATTGGCACTTGCCATCTACCTCTCCAAGGATTAAATCACGTGCTGCTGCAGCTGCTGACTTGCAACACGCCCTGAAAGGAGTTCAGGGTGGAGAGCAGAGATGAGGCACTGTGTGCTCTGGCAAAAACTGGCAGAACACGTCTTCAGATAGTTAGATATTTTCAGGAGCCAATCTTATGAGCTCAATTTTTGTATCGCCTCATATCTAGAAAAGCACTGAACTCCTTCATGGTGACGTCTGCCCCTTGTGACTAGCAGTAACCTGCATGAGACTCGCAGAAACCTTCTGTAAAAAATATGTGCTTGATGGCATGTATTCCCCCTTCGCCAAAATCACATATATACTGACCTTCCCCCCTGCCTCTTTGGAGCAGTGTCTCAGAGCTATCTGGGATGCTGTCTCCTGGGCTGCAGTGCTCATTTTGCTCAAAATAAAACTTAACTTGCAACTCTCACCTTGTGGATTTTTTAAGTTGACACCTAGAAGGTTGATGTGAAAATTAAATGAGACAATCTGTGTAAAGCCCAATGCTAGCATTTAGTGAGTACAATTGACAATCTGACTATTATTATTATTAATGTTAAAAGAAAGTTGCCACACTGTCCATTTCCTCCATTCATACATTGCTTTGTTCCTAATCAGCTTATTTCAGACTCTCAGCAATTCTCTCTCTCCTTTGAGTTTTGCCCTCTGGATCCGTCTTCCAGCCTCTCAACCAGTTTGCCTTGTTTCCCAGACTCCAGCTGCAACAAGGATAGTGACTTCCTGCTGGCAATCCACGTGCTCACTCCCTTTCAGCTTTCTGGGGCCATGCGATTCCTTTTAGCCCATGGGAAGTGTCACTTCCAGGCTGAAGCATTTAATAGCTGGTGTTCAATACCTCGGCTCTTTCCTCCTCTGCCACAGCTGCAAAGGAGGTCACGGGCTCCACGCAGTACAAGTTGTCAGAGCCTCTGTCAGCCTGGGCCCCTTGGTAACTATGAGGAGCAGAGCTTCCCAGCAGATCCATGATGGACAAGTAGCTTGAGCAAGAAAGAACCTGTGTTGTGTTATGTCTACTAAAGTATTAGGGTTAACTTGTTACTGCCGCATAACCTAGTCTAGCCCTGACTAACACACTAATTTGCTTTTAGATTGACAATCTGTTAATGAGCCTCTTTTGGCCATTCCACATTCCTGAACTGTCCCGGAGGGATTCTCAGGTTGAATATGGCCCACTCTCCCAGCACCCTCTCAGAGCCACCCTCTTGAGCATCTTCTTATGCTAGAACTGATTGTACCCAGTGAAAGATCTGGTCACAGCCAATGACTCTAAAGAGTTTTTCTGGGGTCAGTAAGAGATTCTAGGAATTCACTTCACTTTTACCTTTGCCAGAATTACTATACACTCATCCAGGAAAACATGATAGCTAATGTATCTAGACTTCTTTCAATTCTTTAAATATGCCAGCAATATAAATTCACTGGTCCCTTTACCAGTAATATTTTTGCTCCAATCCCTACCACTTCCTTTACCTCCTTTCCTGGCTAACAACCTTCAAGTCTCAAAATAAGTGCCACTTCCTCCAGGAAGCCTTCCTTGATTCCCCCAGCTAGGTGAAGATCCGTCTATTGTATACTCCCAAACTTGCCCCAGGTAACACTCAGAGCATTTGCATTTCTTATTTAATGTCTTCTCTGCTGAGTTATAAATTCTGTGATGATGGGGCTGCAGCTGGCTTATTTACCACTATACACTCATTTCCAAATTCTGTACCTGCAAGAGAGTAGGTGCTCAAGAATTATCTACTGATCCATAAAAATTATCTGCCTTTATAAATAAGACGGAGAACAATTCAGATAGATGCCCCCCCCCAACACGAGTAAGTCAGCTCTCACATTAAAATCCCATATCTAGAATGAGATGACGCTCCTTTGAGATAACCCATAACTCGTTGCACTGTAAAGAACTGTTTCCCACAAATTGCTTTCTGCAAAGTTTAGTTCATTTTCACATTTTGAAAATGTGAAATAAAGTCAGATCCTTGGCTTCTTGATTCTGCCTCATACATAAGCTCACTGTGGTGCTGGCATGATTTTTATGGGCTAGAAATTAGTGGAGTATTCACAAAGAGAAATGTCATGCAAGCCTGGGTCAAGATCCAAATTACAGAGACTTCTCCCGACTCTGAGAATAAAAGGACCTCAACAGAGCAACGCTCTCCAGACAGTCTCGGTTGTCGAATTGTTTTCTCTTTTCATTCTTTAGCACCGCAAAGAAAATTTTCTAACAGTGCAAAATTCTTGGAGGAAAGTTTCTACCCACCCCTCTGAGTCAACATGTGACAAGAGCTATCTGAGGATAGCTGTTACACATTTTCATGGCAAAGATAACAACTCGCCACATACTCCTGGATGGGGTCTTCAAAAACCAAGTTTTAGAATAAACCACTGGGAGCAAGTTTTGAATTAATTTTCTGGGTTGGAATAGAAAATAGAAGCAACTCATCTAATACAAAGAACATAACAAGATAATGTTACTCCCACATATGTCAGCTTTTCATTTCTTTTATTTTTCCTAGCTCATGTATATATATATATATATATATATATATATACACACACACACATATATACACATATATATATACATATATACCCACACAATTTTTTAATGCTAGAGAGCGTGAATACATTATAAAACGTAAGTTATTAATTTATTTCTAAACGAAACGAATGCTTTGCTTGGTGTGTTTTTCACTCCTTCATTCACTCAACAAAATATTGTGGCTTTTGGAAAAAGAATGAGGTTTTTTTTTTTTTAACCTGCATATAAAGCCCCAGTTCTCATATTTTGGTAATATCTCTGTTTTGACATCTAAGAAATTCTAAGTATTTGAGAAAATTTGCATTGCTTTTTAACATTGAAAACTTTGACAGTTGGAGTAATTTTCTAGTCATTCACCCCTGTGAATCTAAACTGGTATCTTTTTCTAGCTTCCATCAAGGGAAATTACAATACAGTGTAAGGTTCCTCTCCTGATTACAGAACTCATCTTCAATTGTGTCACTGAAGAGACCAAACACATGCAGACATTTGAAATAAGAACCAGTCCCGACTGTTTATTACTGCTTGTTAACTCTTCCTAAGTCCATAAAACAGCAGTGACGCTGAAGTTACTGCAGAGAAAAGAGCAATGCTTAAATGGAAAATGCCGTGTAAATGAATTTCGTAGTGGTTGTTTCAAAGCTTCTAGAATCTAATCGAAGAGGCTCACAGTTGGTTCGGAGAATCCTTAAAAGTAATCCAATCCAACCACCCAGATGACGTATGAGTCCTCATGTAAAGATGTACTAACTCTTCTGAAAACAGAGCTGAGAAATGTGAAATGACTTGCTTGAAGCCCTCCCCAGCTGACCCAGAGTACACTGAGCACAGAAGGGCTGCGTGAGCCTGGGCAGGAGAAGACCTCTCTCAGCCCACATTTCTACATGTCCAATTGGGGGTGTATGAGTATCCTAGGGCTGCCATAACAAAGCACCCCAAACTGGGTGACTTAAACAACAGACATTTATTCTCTCACAGCTCTGAAGGTCAAAAGTCCAAAATCAAGGTGTCGGCAAGGTTAGTTCCTTCTGGAGGTTCTGAGGGAGGGTCTGTTCCAGGCCTCTCCCCCAGCTTCTGGTGGTTTGCTGGTGACCCAGTTCTTCCTTGTGGACATCACTCTAGTCTCTGCCTCCATCTTCAGATGGCATTCTTCCTGCGTCTTCTGTGTGTCTCTCTTTTCTTTAAGGATGCCACCAGTCATTGCATTTCGGTCCTACCCTAATCCAATATGACCTCATCTAAAACATTTGCAAAGACCCTATTTCCAGATAAGGTCCATTCCAAGGTTCTGAGGGACATGAATTTTTAGGGGACACTATTCCACCGGGGAGGGAAAGCGATAATGACACCCACTGCATAGGGTGGTGGTGAGCATTAAAAGCATGTAAATAAATATAGGGAACTATGTCTGCCACATAGTAAAAGCATGATAAATGTTGGCTGTATTAGGAATTGTCTCTAAGCCCAGGCTGTATTCCTACATAGCACACAGGATAATTTCATTCTAATGTCGATGCTTTCAGCTTCTGTTGACACATTTTTAACCTCCAAGATGCTTCCTATTGGGTATATGGGGCAACTTTTGGCCCAAAACATTCTCTTGTATTTCCACCCTTTACTTCCCTACTTTTAACCTTAGTCTTCATCAATTATTTGGAGACTGGAGAAGGGCTGGCAAAAACCTGATCTTTGTCTCTGAACCAGATATAAAAGAAATTTGTCTTGTACCTTTTGGAGAAATTTTCCAGATAAAGGGGACCTGATACTTTGGAGCAGGCAGCATTTCAAGTCCTCTGTTGTCACCCTTTCCACTGGGCATCCTGGGGGCAGGGTCTCAGTGACAGGCTATGGGATTCGGGTCATATTCAGACCTGACCGTTGATCTTTGCTTGATGCTTTGCAACTTGGGAAAATAAAGTAAATCCAACCCAACTTACTTTGTTTCAAAGTCCATTTCCTGTGGTGCTAGCAGGCATCAGAGGCTCAAAGACAATTCGTGAATTGTTTGGCGAGCATAATCCTGGAGCTTAACATGAGGTTCAACCGAAAGAGATCTGGGCTTTTCTTTCTTCCCATGTTTTTGTCCAATCTGTGAAATACTTTCTGGATTTAGCTGATTTTCCAGGGTCAGGGTTAACAAGCCCGCTGGATTTGATCAGCGGTTCCCAATGTTAGTGTGCCTTGACATCACCTGGACGGTTTGTTGAAAACACAGAATGTGTGGTTCTGTCTTTAAGTAGGCAGACAAGCACCCCAAGCACATGTGGGAAATGAAACACTGGTGGTGAGGACATCAGCTTCTAGCCTCGTGCCTCTGGGTCTCATCCTCTCCATGGAAGAATTCCGGAAAGGATTTCCCAACTACTGTGGTCCTTCTCTTAAAATTCCTTATTCCAAGGATTACTTCATCTGTCAAGGTACCTCTAATTTCCTGATAACATTTTGAGAAGTGGAAACTTTTGCCAAAGAAAGTTATTCTCTCATTGGCGTGTTGTGTATTTTTAATATTCCATTAGACTTTGTCCACTTATCTCTATAATTTCAAATTGTACTATATCATTTATGGGCTGCAAAAGGATTTTCACAGGCAAGTTCAGTCCAATTGTGTGACGGTGTGTTTATCAGTTTCCTCAAAATGTCATTTAAATCCATATTTCACATTCTGAGATCTGTGCTGTGTTCTCTCTCCATCTCGGAAAGCAAAAAATCACACACATCCAACTACCACTTCTAATATGAAGAAAAAATGTTCTCCACTTTATCTATTCGAAACCAATATCCCTGAAGAATCTAAATATCTCACTCTTTTTCTTTTCTTTCTCACAAAATAGCCCCAGGAGAAACCTATCAGCCACATCTCAGCCATCCATTCAGAGGGCTACTGGACTGAGCTGACAAATCCAATCCCACTGTAAAACAAAGCAAAAACATACAAAAAAATCCTTTAAAGTTGAATTAATGATAGACATGAAGGAGATATGCCCACAGAATCAAACCAGGCTTCCATTATTCTGACCAGGTTCCTGTCACCTTGCCACCTACCATCTGCATGACCCTGGGCAAGTTACCAACCTTCGAGCTTAGCATCCTCATGTGTATCATGAAGAAAATAACAGTCCCCCAAACTCAGAGAGTGTAAGAATGAAATGAGAATTCATGGAAAGTATTCAGCCCAATGACTGGCTCATACTGAATCTTCAATAAAAGTTCTATTATTAGTATGACTTTTAACTGCCAAATAAGGACTCTTTGATAACTTGTTTCATTTCCTCTGATGTCTTACTCTTTGCCTTTGTTTTCTTCCCTCTGCCAGTAACAGTCTTCCTCCCTCTCTTCGCAGAAACCTTCTTACTGTCTAAGTCAGGAGTCAGCACACTATGGCCCATGGGCCAAATCCGGCCCACCGCTTGCTTTTGTCAGTAAAGTTTTACTGGAACACAGCCATGCTCATCTGTTTATGCTGTGCTGTCTGTAGCTACTTTTGTGCTACAATGGCAAAGTTGAGTAGTTGCAACAGAGACCATATTGCCCAGAAAACCTGAAATATTTACCATGTTGCCTCCCATAGATAAAGTTTGCAGATCCCTGCTCTGAAGCCCCAGATCAAGTCATCCCATTCGTGGCCATCTTCCCCAGTCCTCTGAGACAAAGCTACTTCTCTGGCCATGCATGTCCCTGGTCCCACATATCACTGTGCTATAAACAATCATCTCCACGCCTGTCTCCCTGCTACACTGTGTGAGCACCTTGCAGGTGGGCATCAGCTCTCACATCTTTGAAACCCCAGGCTAGGAGGGTGAAGCCCTTCAGAGAAGGAAGGCCCTGAGGGGTGGAGGAGAAGAGGGTTGCGTGGAGGGACTCTGGAATCTCAGCTTCCAGTAGGGGTCACAGAAGGGAGGACAGAGGGCTTTTGCGATGCGTGCATGCTACACACACCCCACAGAGACAAGTGTACACCCACCTGTGCACACAGCTATGTTCACATATACATACTTTTGTATAGCCTGTAACTCCATGCACCCGTTAGCAGCATAGCAAAGTACAAACGCACACACATCAGTAGGGTCTTCACACCTGTGGACTAGGAATGCTGCCTGCCATATCAGTAAACAAAGGATGTTGCAGCCATCAAGCCACCACATTACAGCCACCCCCCGAAGGTGAGCCCTGTGGGAACTCGGGATGGAAACAGGATGCCAGCCATCTAGCAGTCAACTGCTGCAGCCACCCCGACAAGACAATGCACCCTGAGGAGACTCAGGATGAGAACACAGAGGATACTGGTCCAGATAGCTGAGGTGCATACCAAAGGAATGATTTCAATGAGCCCAGACTCTGCATCTTCCCATTCATAGAAAAGCACTAATTTTATTAACTTGAGATGTCTGGTTTTCTTTAATTAACAATAATCTTTTGATGTTCTGACTACCTGGTCTTCGTTGCAAAAACTCCTGTATATCCTGGCTCCCCCCACCCCGCCCCGCCTCTTCAGAGCAGTCCCTCAGAGCTATCTGAGAGTCCTGTCTCCCAGGCTTGAAGTCCTAAGAATGTCTGCCAAATAAAACATTAACTCTCAACTTTTAGGTTGTGCATTGTTCTTCAGTCGACACACCTCAGTCCTACATGGCACCTGTACCTGTTGCATGACAGCTTAAATATAGAGACCAGAAGGGAAGGATGGATCTAGCTGGCTCTCTGATTTCATTTTGTTCTCCCAGAAGCAGACCCTAAGACAAAGATTTGGGTGCAAACAGCTTATTCAGGAGGTGATCCCAAGAAGCACAAGTGAGTGAACAGGAGAAGTGAGACAGAAAATAAGAAAAAACCCAATATATGGGGCAGTAATGAGCAGGTTATCACTGTGGGCAGTTGGGGTTCAATCCTGCAGGGTTATTGGGAGACTGGGTAGAACACATCTCAGAGCTGTCCTACTCAGAGGGTGAGGAAGGGATATTTATCATCCATAACTCTTGTCTCTCAAGGGTTGACGGCTGCTCCTTGAGGGTGGACTCACCCAGAAAACTGAGCACACTCCCATGGGAAGAGGAAGTCTCCAGGCTGACAGCTGCAGGGATGAAGAAGCCAACAGCCCATTGGGAGTGGTGAGTGTAGGGCACTGCCACGTTATCTAACCCAAGAGTCAGAGGGTTGATGCCATCACCATATTGCATTAGCAGGGGTAGGGGATGCATGGTTTATCCCCAATTTTCCATTCCATCTCCTCACTCTCCCCTTCAGAGCCCCAGTGAGTAAGTTGTTGAACCAGGGACACTAGAAGGAAATTATTGCTCTGATTCAGAAGACTCTACATTTACTAAGCAAAAATTATTTTTAAATTAAGTGATAAGACTCTTGGTCAATTTTTATTTAAAAACAAGGATGTTTGAGCATGCGCCATTAAACAGGATTAGGCAATTCAGAGAGCTATGCCAACAGGCAGGGTGGCTTTAGATACCAACAGTCTAGCTCAGTTAAGCATTCCAGTTGTCTTCGGAAAATTTTTATTTTTTTTTGGTTCTCTAATTCCCTTCCAAAGAAGCAACCAAATATCATTATTCTACTGTTAAGAATGGGATTAAGAGTATGAACTAGTTAATACTGCTTCTAAACCCCTTTAAAGGACTTAGTCTTTCTAATGAAGACTGCTTTGAAAATACCATTGGCTTCAAATGTATTTGACTTAAATTTCCCCAGGTTTCTATATGGACTCTTCATTCAGACATTCAACCATCTTCTGAGCCCCTGTTAGGGACAATACCTCTATGAATTAATGAATACATTGCAAACCTTCTCAAGAAGCCCAGAATTGACAGAGGAGAGAGACTATATTCAAAACATTGTTTTTTCTTGTGATAACTGCATTAATGGGATGATAAATAATTTGTGTGTGAAAATGAAGAGGGAGCAATCAATTCAGCCAAGGAAGACTGGGAAAGCTCCGTAGAGGAGATACTCAAACCAGATCTGGAAAGGTACAGAGAACTGAGCAGCAACATTAACAAAGGAAACAGTGTAGGTGAAATAGTTATCTACTGCTGCATAACAAATTGCCCCGGACTTAGTGCTTTAAAGCAATGAAAAACATTTATTATCTTACACAGATTCTGTGAGTTAGGAATTTAGAAGTTGTTTAGTTGGGTGATTCTGGTTCCACGTCTCTCATGAGTTAGCCATCAAGATGTTGGTGAGGCTGTGGTTATCTAAACACTTGGCCGGGGCTAGAGGGTCTGCTCCCAAGATGGCTCAGCCACACTGCTGGTGAGTAGGTGCTGGCTCTTGGTAGGTGGCCTGTTATTTGCCACGTGTCTCTCTCCATAGGGCTACTTGAGTGTCCTCACAACACGGCAGTTGGCTTCCGCCATAGCAAGAAAGAACAAGAATAACGAAGGCCTGGAAGTCATACGACATCATTTCTGCTAGATCTATGGTTACACAGGTCATCCCTCTTCCACTTGGGAGGGGGCTACATAAGAGCATGGATACTGGGAGGTAGGGATTATTGGGGGCCATCTTGGGGGCTGGCTGCCATAATATGCAAAAGCAAGAAGCGCATCGTCTTTCAGGGAAAGGGAAAATGTTGATGCCATGCCATGGGAATGTAGGGTGAGCTAGGGAAGCAGTAGCAGGAGATAAAAATCAGAAAGCTTAAGTCAGATTGTAGTTTAGACAGAGGAGATTAGACAAGGGAAGCCACTACACCTGCTGGTCTTTCCTTCCTCTCATCTGTTGGGATCTGGATTCAGGAGCGATGGGTGTCCATAGCAGAACTGGATTCTCAGCAATGAGTCCCTCCCTCTGAACTGGCCTCCCAGAGAGATCAAAGGGCTCCACATCTTTGAGAGCATCCAGACTAGCTTTTCCACACCCTCCACTCTGACCGGCTTGCCCCAGACCCAAACTAAGAGGTTAAAGGCCCAGAAGACAATGTCTTCTTCCTTCCACTTTGACTTTTTATTCCTGCATGGTCTGACAGCCTGTCTTGGTCTGGAATGGTATCAAATTCTGTTTGACATGAGTAGAACAGCAAATCACAATGACAGCCTCTTTGGGGTCATGCTGATCTGGGTATGAATTCCACCTTAACCCCAGTCCCTGAAAGTGGATGTCCCCTCTGACCTTCAGCTTTCTCATGAGCAGGGTGGGAATAACAGCACTATGTCATGGACTGTCGAAAGAATGAGGAGGGGGAGTGTGGGGTCTGGAGGCCAGAGTTGTTTAAACTTAATGCAGAGACAGGGACAACTAAGTTCAAGTCTAAGGTCAGAGGTTGGGATCAGGGAATCATGTTTTCTCCTCTTTGCATGAGAGTAAGAGGCGAAGACAGAGATGGTGCCACAGTTGGGTGACTATGCTCACCCTCTCCTTTCTTCTTTCCCTTCCGCCACCATGTCTCTACATCCTGGCTCCCCTCCACTATAGACAAACCCATAAGATTGATAAATGGAAGGCCGGTGAGCATTTATGGATGGCTAAATGTTTTCCCTTGACCTGTTACTTAGAACCAAGTAGGGCAAATAGCCAAGCAGGTCCCTGGTACAGACGGCATTTTTCTAGATACTATTATTTCACTGGAGTAGTATTTCTCTTTTCTGGAGGCACCGCTGTTGTCAGAGCCTCTCGGCACCCGCGCTCAGACGGAGAATCACTGTGTTGCTTCTGAATGTAGGCGGCAGTAGTCCGGAAGACGTCGTTTGGATGATCAAAATTTGAATATTGGGGGAGGTGGCAGATTTTAGTGGCTAATGTGGCCAGCAGGATAGCTCTCATCTTCTTCAAGCAGTCACAGAATTCCTTCTTCCTTGCTCTTGGCATGGTCCTGTGTTGTAGCAGTAAGCATGTAGGTACTGCGTCATAACTCTTTTTGTATTTGAGACACGAGTTTGGCCGAGCATCTCAAAGTCTGTATCTATGACTTACTTATTTCTGTCATGCCAGTATGCCGGAGAGTTTGCTGGACAGGAGATGAACTCAATAAACACTGACCACCTCGATCAAAGATTCAATAACCCCATGTTTTCCTCTTCTATCCGTCCATGTCACGGATGACAAATGACATGGCAAGAGCGTCCCCACTCCTACCTTCCTCTCTCAGGGAAGACATTACTAATCAACTACTGGAGAAACCAAATGTGACTCAGAATCCTTCCCAACACAGCACTCCAGAAAGCCACTGATAGCCTTCAGAGTGGCGTATGAACTTAAAGCTATATTTCACTTTTAACTGTGTAGACCATGGCTACCTCTCTCCTTGGCTACAAGATCTGCCAACCAAGCTAAGTACCACGCCAAACTAACATCCACGTTGTTATTCCTTCCCTAGAACCAATTGTTGGACTGAATCAATGGATTCATTTGGGGGCCACACAAGCCCAAGGTTTAAAATTTACAATCTGATAGGTTCTCATTTCCTTTTCTATCAATTCAGAGAATCACTGATAGGTCACTTAACAAAGCATCCCTAGGGACCCATTATGCTTGGGCTCTGTGACAGCCAGTCACAAGGAAGGCAAAGGCATAGAGTGGCCATCAACAATGTCTCTGTTTAGTGAGATGGAGGGCAGGAGAATGAACCCAACACATGTGGGCTCTCCCAGAGGGAAGAGGGAGCGTTAAGCAAGGGAGATGTAGTTTCCACTCAGTTCCTCCAAGCTGGAGTCTTAGACATTTTGTGCCATGGACACCTTTAGGGGCCTGATGAAGCTTGTGGACACCTTCTCAGAATATGTTTTTAAGCACATAAAATAAATTCATAGGATAACAAAGGAAGACAATTATACTTAAACACAGTTATCAAAATATAAGGAAAAGAACTTGATGGTACATGTGCTTCTTCATCAACTCATCAGTAACAAGATTGAGTGTTAAATCTAATTATTACATTAATTTCAAAGAAGTAAACAAAAATTGCAGGGGAAATTTTTTGGATATATCTCCATCCACTGTGATGGGATATGAAAATATCTGTGACTTTGGTTATCAAGAGTTGCCGAACCAGCCAGCACTGTCCTGGTTTATCTACTCTCCCAAAGGAAAAAGATACAAATTGTAGTTAGTAGTTAATGAAAATAAATATGAAGTGTTTTTCTCATTCACGTTCATGCACCGCCCTAGATTCTATCCACAGACCTCAGATTAGGGCCCTGCCTCTAGGAAAAATTACAGGAATTTTTTACAGAGAAGGGAGATTTTAAAGTTGGAAATTTTGAGGCTTTATTTGAGGCTGATTTTTCTTTTTAATAACTACATTCACACGTCACCATGGGACTTATTTGGCAGGACACTAACTGCTGGCTTGTATGAATATATTCCCTATTTTTAAAAAACCACTATAAACAAATGTTATTTAAGAAGAACATTCTTTGAAGCGGCTGCGCTGGTCGCCCTGGGAGGCCAGGTAACCTCGTTATCTGCTCTAACACCAGCTGCTGTCAGGCTGAGCTCTGGCTGGGTGTCTGGTGGGGAGGGTGAAGCTGTTATCTCTGGCCCCGTAGCCACACCAGCCAGTTACTCAGGGTGGACCCAGCTCCAGGGCTGGCTCCCATCTTGCCAGAGCGGAAAATGCCGAGTCCAGGTCACAAACGTCCCGCTCCGTTTTCTACCCCGCACAACGAAAGAAGTGGCCAGCAAAGCCTTCACTGTCCCCCTCTGCCTGTGGGGACATTCGGTACGCTGAGTGCTTTTTGATGGTGTCCGCCCTTTTCTCTCTCTTTAACAGGAAATCTGCTCTGTGCTGGGTTCAAGAAACCCCTCTAAAATCCTCCCGCCCAGTGAGCCCTCAGAAGAGAAGAACCAAGGGCCACACTCCATTTTTCCATCCTCTGGTTTCTCTGTGGAAGGACTTGAGCTGGTGGACACCCTGGGCCCTTCCCCTGTGCCCTGCGTCCATTCAGAGGAACAGGTCCCTTTTCCTATCTTGCACGAAGGTAGCTTATGGGCCAAGGCTGTCGGGCTGCATCCTCCTGCCCTCACTCCACCCCAGGGAAGTGGATGGAGATACTGGGCTGTGAGCGTGGCATCTCCCCAGCTGGCTCTCCCTCTGTCTCTCTCTTTCTTCCTCCCCGCCATCTCTCTCTGCCCCAGGCTTTGCCTCTCTGCCTGGGAGAGTATTCCTGGGGTGGGCTCCACGCAGGTGGGTGTAGCCTGTGGTTGTCCCACTCTGCCTGTGACTCAGGGGGGCCAAGTCTCTAATTCAAGCATGAAGTATCAGCAAGTTTCCTTGGCCACAGACTCATGGCTCTCCTTGTCGATCAGCTTCATTGGTAACTGAGCCTACGGCTTGGTCTCCAGTTGTCCTGTGTCTTATTCCTTAGGGGGTTCTAATTTGGGAGGAGAAAGAAGGAAGGGCATTGTTCATGGACTCCTAGCACCCCAACACTATAGCATTTGCCTGAATGAAGAAAGCCCTCAACTTCTACCCTTTGCCTAATTAATGAGGATGTGGCTGGGTCTCATCAACATATAGCCAGCATCTGTGATTACAGCTCTCCAGAGGATGCAAAATCCACACTCCGGTGGAGACTCTGTAAGGCACAGAACTAAAGCAGAAGCAACAGGTTCTACTGTGCTCTTAATGAGAACTAATGGAAGCCACCTCCTGCAGGCAACACTGGTATTTCCTTCCACTGACTCAAGTGGGCTGGTTGGGTTGGATGGCAGACACTCAACCTTCCAGACAGGTCTTGAGCTATTAACTGATAGGCCTGATAACGGTCTGGCCAAGAGACTTCAACCCTGGATAGAACACATCTGTGTCATCCTCAAGTCTCATCATTATTTTATTACTGGTAACAATGGCTACTATTGGTTGAGAGCTTTCTACGTGCCAAAGCTGATGTACTTCACATGTCATCACCTTTGCTCTTCCAAACCATGCAAAGCAGGTTGTATCAGTTTCCTATGGCTGCTGTAAGATCTTACATAACTTAGTGACTTGAAGAAAAAATGGGTTTATTATCTTATAGTTCTGGAGATCAGAAATCCAAAGTGGGTCTCAGTGGGTAACATCAAGGTGTTGGCAGGGCTGCGTTCCTTCTGGAAGTTCTCTGAACTTGTTTCCTTGTCTATTCCGGTTTCTGGAAGCTGCCTACATCTCTTGGATGGTGACCCCTTCCTCCGTCTTCAAAGCCAGTAGCACAGCATCTTTAAATCTCTCTCTCTCTGACTCTGACCTTCCTACTTCCCCCACATAGGGACACTTGTGATTATATTAGGTCCAAATAGAAAACCCAGGATAATCTCTGCATCTCAGTATTCTTAACTTAATCACATCTGTGAAGTTCCTTTTGCCCTGTAACCTAACATATTCACAAGCTCTGGGGATTAGGATGAGGACATCTTGAGGGGGCATATTCTGTCTACCCTATAGGTCACATTATAAGCACCATTTTAGAGGTGAAGAAACTGAAGTTCAGAGAGGTGAAGTCACTTGTCCAAGGTCACACAGCTAACAAGATGCAGAGCCAGGATTCCTCCTCAGGGCTCTAAAATTCCCAGGCCCGTGCTCTGAGCCATTATACCCCACGGCCTTTCTAACTGAGGGAAACCGAGTCAAACTTTTCAACGTGTGAAGAGGCTCAGAGCAAAGAACAAAGAAATCCCTAAATAAGTTTTATAAACTATAAGGTTGTCCTTTAGGTGTCCAGATTTTCCCCTCAATATGGTCTGTGCTTTTCACTCAGCAGCCTGCGGGGAGTAGACAAAGCAGAAGTTTGGGGGTCAAGTCCAATTCTCACATGGATTTCCAGCATGTGAATCAGGAAGGTCACGTCAGCCCTCGGGAACTTGGTTGCCCCTGTGGAAAATGGGTATGGTGGTCCTATGAGGGTTATGGCCCTGACTTAATGCCTGGCTGAAAAAATAGATGCTGTAATTGTTCACACCGTAGATGTCCAATGGGAGTACAACATACACTCCCCCACGTATTAGATAATCTAACACCAAGAAGAGGTAAGAATGGAGTTTTCCATTCTTCCCCATCCCAGGAATCCAGAGCTCAAGGAGACAGAAAACAAGAATTAGAACCCAAGGAGTCTTGCATGGAGAAAAAGAAGTCTGCAAAACAGTTTATAAGACACAGGGGAGCAAATATCTAAAGGAATTTAATCTTGGTTCCTACTTCTGAGGTCCATAAATAGAGATGCTGTTCATTGAATTTCAACAGTCATTTCTACAGCTGTTCTTTGCAAAGGTCAAAAAAAATTTCATTTCCCATGGCTGTCTTAAAAACACAGAAACACACACCACACTATATCTATTAGGCTGCCTGCTGGAACCGATGAAAGGAAAGGTAAGCAGCACATGTACATGATGAGGAAAGCTGCTGCCATGGCCATGTGGCTTGAAGAAATGAGAATGCTTATCATTTCAAGCGGGGAAGTTTCGACAAGATTTACCTTCATACACCCTTAAAAACATTCTTTCCTGACATTTTAAATGTGTTGCCTGTGATCCTAGCAATATTGGCAGAGGCCACGATGCCTGGTATGATTCCCACTGTTTTGTCAACGAATAAACTGGCTCATGTAGGAACCAGTCTCTGAACCCAAAGGTGACAGTCATGCTGCCCCTTGAGCCATTGTGGTGTGGTGTCCTAACTTGGAATCCCCTGCCCTCAAGACCCAGATATAACCGCGTTCCAAAAAGATGAAAAGAATTGTTCTTTTCATTACCAAAACAATGCACGGTCACTGTACCCAAACTAGAAAATACAGATAAAGGCAACAGCTAACTCAAACCTGTTATGCTTCTAAGTATGTGCTTGTATTAATTCATTTAATCCTCACAACAGCCTGATGAGGGAGACTATTATGATTCCCATTTTACAGATGAGGAAACTAAGGCACAGTTCCAACCATAAGGGGTTTGTTCTCTGTATTATGCCACTTTCATACAATGGAGCCCTCTGGGAGCATTCACAATGATGTAGGAGAAGAATATTTAATGACATGGACATGAAAATTATGGCTACCAGTTGTTCAAGCTACTAATGTTCCCAGGATCACAGAGCTGGCAAGAGGTGGGGCGGGGGTGGAGAGGCTGAAATTCAAACTCAAGCAACCTGGATCTGAAGACTGTCATCTTAGACACTGCACTGCAGGAAAATTAAGATCACTTGCAATCTGAAATGACCATTCCTAACACATTTACACATACCCTTTCACATCTTGGACTGTGATGATATGTGTTATGGACTGAATGTTTCTGACCCCCTAAAATGCATATGTTGAAGTGCTAACCCCCCAGTGGGATGGTATTGGGAGGTGGGGCCTTTGGGAGGTAATTAGATTTAGATGAGGACATGAAAGTCCCACTAGTGTCCTTATAAGAAAAGGAAGAGAGACCAGAGCGTCCTCTCTTTGCCATGGGAAGACGTAACGAGAAAATGGCCATCTGGGGCTCTCACCAAGAAATGAATTGGCCAGCACCCTGATCTTGGACTTCCAGCCTCCAGAATTGTGAGAAATAAATTCCTGTTGTCTAAGCCACCCAATCTCTAGTATTTTGTTATAGCAGCCTGAATAGAATAAGATGATGATGATAATGATATATATATAAACAAAAAAGAATCAGAGCCTATGTGGTGCTTTGCGAACTGCTTGTTAATATATGTGAAAATCCTTCCATATCATCCATCATATGTTCTTTTACCACATCACTTTACATGACTTAATGGAAGCCCAATGTAGGAATATAGCACAATTTATCGAACAGTTGAACAGATCCTCAATGGTTGGACACTTAGTTTAGCTCTTTAAATAAATCCAACAAAAACTCCCACTGGTGGATACTTGATTATGTAGAACTGCTTAGTCAAAGAATACTAGAGGCATTTTAAAAAGCTATTTGATTCTTATTGCCAAAATACCCAACAAATAGGGCCAATTTGTAGTTCCATACTAAGGCAGGAGAGTACCTTTCCCCATGGACTTTTTGCACCAAGTTCTAGAAGTCACCTGGGCTCTGTAACCTGGAAGAAGGCCACCTGGCAGGCACTGAAAGCCCACATCTTAATCAGTGCAAAAGCTGCCTCAAAACTCCGTGTTTTGCTTTCCTGTGTTGAAAAGACGGTTCAAAATCGATTTCCTCTGTGAGGTTACATTCCAAATAAGTAATAATTTTGATCCATATACTGGGGGTAAAACGCATGGGCTTTGGAGACAGGCTGATTAGGGTCACATCTCAGTGACCTCAAGAGTCTCCATCTCCTACAAACAATAAATGCTGGAGAGAGTGTGGAGAAAAGGGAACCCTCTTGCACTGTTGGTGGGAATGTAAATTGATACAGCCACTATGGAGAACAGTACGGAGGTTCCTTAAAAAACTAAAAATCGAACTACCATATGACCCAGCAATCCCACTACTGGGCATATACCCTGAGAAAACCATAATTCAAAAAGAGACATGTACCACATCGTTCATTGCAGCACTATTTATGATAGCCAGGACATGGAAGCAACCTAAGTGTCCATCGACAGATGAATGGATAAAGAAGATGTGGCACATATATACAATTGAATATTACTCAGCCATAAAAAGAAACGAAATTGAGTTATTTGTAGTGAGGTGGACGGACCTAGAGTCTGTCATACAGAATGAAGTCAGAAAGAGAAAAACAAATACCATATGCTAACACATATATATGAAATCTAAAAAAAAAATGGTTCTGATGAATCTAGGGGCAGGGCAGGAATAAAGCCGCAGATGTAGAGAATGGACTTGAGGACACAGTGGGGTGGGAAGGGTAAGCTGGGACGAAGTGGGAGAGTAGCATTGACATACATACACTACCAAATGTAAAATAGATAGCTAGTGGGAAGCAGCCGCATAGCACAGGGAGATCAGCTCGGTGCTTTGTGACCACCTAGACGGGTGGGATAGGGAGGGTGGGAGGGAGATGCAAGAGGGAGGGGATATGGGGATATATGCATAGCTATAGCTGATTCACTTTGTTATACAGCAGAAACTAACACACCATTGTAAAGCAATTATACTCCAATAAAGATGTTAAAAGAAAAAGGAGGAAATTATCCCAACAAAAATATTTATGAGTAAATAGCTTGCCGAAATGGTGAGGATGCTACTATTAAATAATTCTGGTCCCACCCACCAAAACAGAGAAAGAGAATATTCCTGACAGCATGACTGAATTGTGTATAATTACTGCCACTGTTTGAAACATGATGATAATGAGTACAGTATTAGCATTAAATCAGAGCAGGCTCCAAACATTTATTTTCCTGAGAGTAAGACGACTACCTCTAGCTTTCATCCAAGGCATGGGAGAAATGTGATCCCTTATTATTATCATGATTCTTTTCAGGCAGGTGGACTTGATATCATCATTTTCACAGATTTCTTTAGGATGTTTCTGGAGATGCAGAATATGACAATAGTTTAACTGGGATCATCTTGACCAAACACATAGCTCTCTTTCGACTTGCAGCTACACATCCAATTTCATCGACTGTTTTGCATATGATGTTCACACCACCATTCTTCAGTTTTCTTCTCTGACATATTTAAGGACTCCTGAGTCTCTCATAGCAAATGTACTTAAATCTAAAAATAAGTCCTTATGTGACACTTACCATGGAAAGAAGGAAGGAAATTCTCTCAGTTTTCACATTTGCCCTAAAAATTGGGGGCACTATAAAGTTTCAGAAAATCCTTTATCAGTTGAAAATAGAAAATAAATTACACTCAGAGTTCTAAGATCTTTTATCGTATGTATTTTTTTTTATGGGCAGACTATCACTTTCCTTACATTATCTGGAAGATAATACATAATAAGATAAAGGCGAATCATCAAAAAATCTACAAACAATAAATTCTGGAGAGAGTGTGGAGAAAAGGGAACCCTCTTGCACTGTTGGTGGGAATGTAAATTGATACAGCCACTATGGAGAACAGTATGGAGGTTCCTTAAAAAACTAAAAATCAAACTACCATATGACCCAGCAATCCTACCACTGGGCATATACCCTGAGAAAACCATAATTCAAAGACATGTACCACATTGTTCATTGCAGCACTATTTACGATAGCCAGGACATGGAAGCAATCTAAGTGTCCATCGACAGATGAATGGATAAAGAAGATGTGGCACATATATACAATTGAATATTACTCAGCCATAAAAAGGAACGAAATTGAGTTATTTGTAGTGAGGTGGACAGACCTAGAGTCTGTCATACAGAGTGAAGTCAGAAAGAGAAAAACAAATACCGTATACTAACACATATATATGAAATCTAAAAAAAAATGGTTCTGATGAATCTAGGGGCAGGGCAGGAATAAAGCCGCAGATGTAGAGAATGGACTTGAGGACACAGTGGGGTGGGAAGGGTAAGCTGGGACGAAATGGGAGAGTAGCACTGACATATATACACTACCAAATGTAAAACAGATAGCTAGTGGGAAACAGGTGCATAGCACAGGGAGATTAGCTCTGTGCTTAGTGACCACCTAGAGAGGTGGGCTAGAGAGGTGGGCTAGGGAGGGTGGGAGGGAGGGAGACGCAAGAGGGAAGAGATATGGGGATATATGTATAGGTATAGCTGATTCACTTTGTTGTAAAGCAGAAGCTAACACAACATTGTAAAGCAATTATACTCCAATAAAGATGTTAAAAAACAAGATAAAGGAGAATTCAAACAAAGACAGGAAAGTGCTCAGCTCAAACTCCTTAAAAAGACTAATGATACTTTTACAATGGAAATGTTAACACTGCATTTTAAGGGCCTCATTTGGAGACTGTTTACCATTTGCAAGAAAAAAGCAAGCAAGAAAAAGAAAACAACCCCCCCCCACACTGACCATTAGCTACTTTGAATAGTTGCAAATTGTGCTGGCTATGTTCAGAAAAGCTGGCAGATTTCAGCTGATGAATTTCAGTCTAGCAGCCAAGATGATCGACTAAATAAACCATTTATCAAATGTTAGGGACCTTTATCTGATTTTACTTTGTAGTGCAGCCAGACATAGTTTAAAAACATAGACAGAGCTATCAGAATGAGGGGCTGAGTATGGTTATAGAAAAGAATAAAACAGTGCTCCCAGTGAACCCAATTTCGTTTAGTAGGATATGGTCCTTATTTTCTCCAAACATTTCCCCATTTAAGCAAGAGACCCAGACCCTTATGACCATCCTATTCACCAAGGTATTCTTAGAGCCTAGTGCAGTTCCTCACACAGGGTACATATAAGGTGAATAAATGAGATTGCTGGATGATTACACAAGGGCAAGAGTAAGCTCTCAACTAAAATAAAATCATTTCTTCTGTTTATATACCCATGCTAGGATGTGGCTCTTGCAGTAAGTTCTGAGATAGTCTGTTACCTATGTACTCATAGACACAAACTGAAGGAACATAAGCCATCCATCCCTCCATTCATCTCTTTATCCATCCCTCCATCTATCTATTCATCCATCTATCCCTCCATCCTTCCCTTCATCCATCCATCCCTCTGTCCATCCCTTCTTCCATCCCTCCCCCTCCATCCATCTCTTTATCCATCCATCCCTCCATCCAGCCCTTCATCCATCCATCCAACAAATCTTTACCGAGTGTCTTATTTACCTGGCACTATGTTTGGCAATGGGAATACAGAGATGGGACAAAGATCCAACATCTCTTTCTTTAGAAAGGGTATGTTCTGGAACGGTTTCAGAAAAAGTGAACGGAATAGCTTGTAATGGAAAATACACCAAGTTTCCAAGTCAAACTTGATGTCTATTAACATCGAACTTATGATAAGGCAAGGGCAATACATGGTCACTGCAGCTGCTCTCACGACTCAGCTGTGAATCCAAGGAACTGCAGTAAAACCCAGCCCAGCATTGGCAAAAACGAAGAGTCATGACTCACAGAATAAGGTGAACATACTCTGCACAATCTGGGGAGGCTCTTCTTATGTCTGTGACATGTGGGTAGAAACAGTATGTAAAGCTCTCAGCAGCATTAGATGGGAACTGGAGCCCGAGTTATCAGCAGTCATAGGAAGTGTGACAAATGGTAATGACTGTACAATGCTTTGCTATCTGCAGAAGGAGAGAGGGTTGTGCACATCTCGAAAAGGCGATACAGTTGGTAGTGCAGATGTCATTACCAGTGATTACTGATGAGGAAATGGGCTCAGAGAAGGTAAATGATTTGCCCAATGTTACACAGCTGGCCAGGTGGGGAACTGGCACTCACAGGCGGCATCCTACAGAACAAATCGCACACCAAAGGCATTCAATAAATGTTTTTTTTTTTAAGAACTATAGTCTCAAAGTTGGAAAAGACATTAAAGATATAACCTTTACTGGTTAACTGAATCCCTTCTGTTACGTCCTACAAAGGGCAGTCTGTGTTTGACTATATCCTACAACAGGGAACTCACTAACCACTCTTAAAATGTACTACTAAATCAATAATGATAATGATGCTAGCTTGTGTTTATTTAGAATAGACAATGTGCTTTACATATTTTGACACATCTGATCCTCACCAACAACCCACTTGAGGTACGTGCTGCTATTCCCATTTTATAGGTGAAAACCAAGGCACAGAGAGGTCCAATAACTCACTGCTATGGGTTGAAGTGTGTCCCCGCAAAAGATATGTTGAAGTCCTAACCCCAAGTACCTGTGCATGTGTCCTTATTTGGAAACAGGGTCTTTGCAGATGTAATCGAGCAACGATGAGGTCTTTAGGGTGGGTCCTAATCCAGTATGACTGGTGTCTTATAGGAAGACACAGGCATGCACAGAGGGAAGACAACATGAAGATACACTGTTCCAGAAGAAGGACATGTGAAGATGGAGCTGGAGACTGGAGTGATGTGTCTACAAGACAAGCAACGTCAAGAACTGCTGACAACTACCAGAAGCTAGAAGAGGCAAAGAAGGATTCTCCCCTAGAACCTTCCAAAGGAGCCTGACCCCCCTGACACCTTGATTTCAGACTTCTGACCTTCAGAGCTGTGAGAGAATAAAATTCTGTTGTTTTAAGCCACCCAGCTTGTGGTACTTCACAACAGCAGTCCTAGGAGACGAATACACTCACCTAGGTCAAAAACCAAATAAATGATGGGGCCAGGATTCTTTCCCCAGATCCCACCTCATAAGTCAGCAGGAACACTGAAACATGCTCTCCAAAGGCAGGAAGACCATGCAATTCACAGCACATCTGAATCACCTGGGTTCTTCTTTAAACTACTGATGCCTGTGTTCTACCTGCCCCGAGACTGATTTTACGGATCCAGCTTTGTTTGGAGCACCGAGGTTTCTAAAGCTCCTCAGCAAAGTTCGAGAACCAGTGTCCTAGTTGATTCCACTCTTCCCCTCTAGGGGAGTATGCAGAACAAATCCACTCTCTCTTTCCAGAGACCAGCCCTCCTTAAACAGGAAGACGGCCCTCCTGTTCCCTCTGAGCCCCTCTTTTCCAGGCTACACATTCCCAGGTGGTCCACAGTCAACTATCCAAAGAAGGCCCGCAGTCAACTGTGCTGCCCCAGAGGACTCCTGAATCACGGTGCCTGCAAATGCACCCGTTTTGGGGGAAGCCACAGCGTAGTTAAACTTGGACAGACTGGAAAGCAGGGACTGACCCACTGTCCCTTCCACTGAGCATATCGTTTTCCTCCTGGCCTGGTGTTCTCCCCAAGGTCACGGCTCAGTGGAGGAGGAACATCTCAGGGAGATGCCCACTGGACAGACAGCATCTGCTGGGCAAGGCTGGCCCACAGAATTGGAAGCCAAGTCAGAGGCTGAGGAGGGAGAGGAGGGGGTCAGTTATGGGTCTTCAGAAGATGAAGTGGATGAGCTGCCTTCTAGCATGTTCCCATTGCCCAGGGTGGGGGAGAGATGGGCAGTCTCGCTCCTGGCTCTGCACTGCAATCGGGTCCAGAGGCTGCAACGACACCCTGGGCAATGAAAGGAGGTCACCCGGCCAGAGAGCGGCCTGAGCACACAGAGGGGCCATCCGTTTCGCGCTGCCTGCCTCTCTCTCTCCCACATCCTTGCTTCCCTTCATCTCGCAGCAAAGACGTTTCTGAGCTGAGGACTGGGACTGTGCAGGCAGGACACACCGACACAATCCTCTCCTGTCGAGCGCGGGGAGCAGCAGAGCGGCGAGAGCCCCTGCCTCCCCTGGCCCCGCTCAGGGCGTCCTGGGAGGAAGAAAGGGCAGCGACCAAAATGGCAGCATTAAAGAGCACTGACTGTCCCCCATGACAAGCTTTAGCGCAGAGTGACCGTGTGCCAGGCAGGGAAGGCGGACGGGCAGGTTCCAAAGAAACAGTGCCTGCCCACCTCCCTGAGGTCCTCTGTCACCTCCCTCTTGGGGTCCTGTCGGGGTCCTCTTTGGGAACGTACTAGATGGAAAATCAAAGTGAAAACTTTACATCAATCGACCTCAGGTCAACGCTTGAACTTCCGGAACCTCCACGCCCACAAGGCGGGGGCCAGAAAGGAGCAAACCATTTGCAAAACCGCAGGGGCCCCAGCTCTAGGAGGAGTCCCCATCCTATCTGTTAACAACCATTCAACGCGCAAACACACCATTTGAGTTACTGTGAGTGAATACATGGTAACCACACTTAACATTGGTTTAAATCATATCAAAGTCTGTAGGGGTCCCAATGGAATATTTTCTTAAAAACGAATGGTGCATAAACCTGTTTTAAGTGTTCTACCCAGATGATCCAGAAGTAGACTTTTGAAACCACACCTAAGACAGGATGCCTTCTCAGAAGGTCTCCAGAAATAGTAACAAACAATTCCATAATCCCACCGCGGGAACTTGTCATATGGCCATGAACCCTAGGAAAGGTACCGTGAGATGAAAACACTGCAAACTGCAACATACTCACGGGAAGTCTGACGCGCAAGTTCTGTCCCTTTAAAGATAAGTAACTTGAAGTCACGTTTTACCCTTTCAGCAAACTTGCCGAAGAGAATCTTAGCACAGTGCTAGTAAACAGACAAGGCTTGCCTGAATTCAGGGACATTTCTTTCCTTCAGATCGTAGCCATGTTGCCTGGGTCAACACTGAACTCTGGAAACCCTCACAGAAACATGTCATTTTTCATTCATTTTCATTGATTTTTCCAATTTTGGTTAAATTGCGTTGATCTTTTTTTCCTTTTTGGAGCTGTTTATGTATTGTAGCTACAAAGGCTTAATTCAACTCCCATAATAATATACTTATTGCTACTTAACAAAAACCCAAATGATAAGATCATGAACTTGAGACACATTTATCCCCCAAATAAACCTTAAAAATGGAATGATCTACAATATTATCATTTTGGTTTATAAACAGAGACTTACAACGCATTTTCTACCAGTAAAAGGAGAAGCTGAGATGGAGAAATCACCTTTCTCTTGTAGGAAGAATTTGCAAGTGCCTTCAGGAGAATTAGGGGTTATGGGAAAGCTGGTGTGTGTGTTCTTGCACATGCGTGCTGGGAGGGGAATAAAGGGAGAAATGGAAAGTTCTTACTTGCCTCTGAAGAAGATAATACGTCAGTCAGGCAGTCATAAAAATAGGGAGGTTTGGAAAGAGAATGAGAGACAAAATGGAGGAAATGGACTTAAAATGTTCTTTTTTCTGCTTCCTATTTTTAATGAGAAACGATTACATTTTCCAAGTGACAATCAGAGTTTCAAAGCAAATTTCATTCTCTTCCTCCCTTTCCAATAATTCCCCATTTCCAGCTACTGTTTCCCACTCTTCACATGTAAAATCTTAGTGTCATCTCCAACTCATTCTTGCCAATATGCCAAAAAACCTATAATTAGGAGTTTTAGGAGTGTTAAAATTGTGGTAGGTAGTGGGCAAACAAACATGCAGATGATCACAATCTCTGTTCTCAGGAAGTTTACTGTCTAGGCCAGCGGTGCCCACTAGCACTTTCTGTGATGGTGGTAACAGTCTCTGTCTTGGCCAGTACGGTGGCCACTAGCCACACAGGGCTCCTGAGCACTTGAGATGTGGCTGGTCTGACCAAGAAATTGATTTTTACATTTTAATTTCAAGGATGTCAATTAAAATTTAAATAACCATATGTGACTAGCGGTTACTGCATCAGGTCTAGACCAAGAGGAAGGGGATATTCTTGTTGGTTTTTTTCTTGCAGGGGGCGGGGCACGCGGCATGTGGGATCTTAGTTCCGTGACCAGGGATCGAACCTGTGCCCCCTGCATTGGAAGGTGAAGTCTTAACCGCTGGACCGCCAGGGAAGTCTGATGGAAGGGGATATTCTTTAAAGAGACAGATGACAGTGTAAAGGAGCATGTGGCAAATGCCATGTGAGGGCTGCAGGTCAGAGCAGTCAGAGACTGGAGGAGGAAGAAGCCTGTGGAAGACTCAGATGTGGAGCACCGCTTCCTAGATGGGGCGGACCTAACCCAGAATCTTGTGAAGAGCTACGGCGAGGAAAACAGAAAGGAGAGGAGAAGGCATTTCTCACCCAGGAATTTTTTAAATCAAAGACACAGAGGGGAAAATGCACAGGACTGTGAGGGAAACTCAGCGCTCGTCCTGGGGCAGATGGTGCTTGCAGAAGGTGAAGGGTGACTGCCAGGGGCCACGCCCATGGAACGATGTCCTGCTGGGAACAAGGGATCCCAGGATGGGGGCAGATCTGGGGGGGTGATGGAGGCGGAGAGTCCTCAAGTGGGTTGACATGCTGTGTGAAGGGCCAAGAGGCTCTCCTATGGAAGGTAGCCTGTGGGGAATGACAGGGTGGCCCTGGAACTTGGGAAATAGGCCAGGGCCAGCGCACAAATGTAGGGGGATGTAAGTGGGCCAGGAACACATGCCCTCCTAAGTGCGACAGCTGCTACCAGCTCCACCTGACTGTCACAAGTGGTCTGACCCATCGTCCACATGTGGAAATTGGGGCCCCGATTTCCAGAATTTCTGATTTTCAGAAAGGCTGGAAATTGGAATTTAAAAAAATATGAAATCAAAATATTTGGATATGGTGACTAATGTGAAACTTTAAAACACCCTGGGGCAAACCAAACAGCAGGCATGTGGGCTGACTGAGGTCCACGGGGCACCCGTCTGTGACACGTGACCTGGAAGATGGGTGAGGTTCCACAGAGATGGCCTTGCAGGACAAGAGCAGAGACTGAGGGGAGAGAAAGGCTCGGGCGGAAACACTGGCGCAGGCCGCAGAAGGTCTGAGAAAGAAGTAAGCCAAAGCCACCTGACTCTGTGACAAGGAGGAGAGTGTCAGTGATCTGGGACAGTCACTTCCCTCCCCCTTCCTTCCCCCCTCCCTCCCCCACCCTCCTGGCAGACAGGTGAGGCAGGCAGAGCCCACAGTCGCTGGGGCCTCAAGAGTAAGTGGTCGGTGATGTATGGTTCCCGGGGGGTAAGGGCAGGGGGGAGGGATACGTTGGGAGACTGGGAGTGACACGTACACACCACTATATATAAAATAGATAACTAATAAGGACCTGCTGTACAGCACAGGGAACTCTGCAATGACCTATATGGGAAAAGAATCTGAAAAAGAGTGGATACATGTATATGTATGACTGATTCACTTTGCTGTGCACCTGAAACTAAATCAACTATACTCCAATAAAAATTAAAAAAAAAAAAAAGAGTAAGTGGTCAGTGAGGAAACAGGCATCGAGTTGAATGAATGCAAATAACCGCAAAGGACATGGCTTTTCCAGTGTGTGTTTTCTGGGGTCACATAACATCCCATCACCCTTGACAGATTTTCCCCAATCCAACCATGTGTAAATATCTCATTTCCGCTGCTACGTCAAGTGCCGCTGACGGAAGCCCCACATCTTCCCTCATGTGAAAGCCACGTTCAATTCTCATGAAAAAGAAGTTGTGTGCTTTTCAGCTCACCTCCCGGTCCAGCAGTGCAGGTGACACGACGGTGACAATGTCTCCTTTCTCAGGATCGATGTAGAACATGTTGGGAGAGGGCTTGTCAGGCGTCTGCTGACGGATATTATACCTCAGGAGGGCATTATCCGTGGCCGGGTCGTCCGCGTCAAAGGCTGTCATCCGCATCACCGTGGTCCCTGAGGGGGCAGGAGCAGGAGATGGTCACTTGGGGGACAGCGATGGGCCGAGCCCCTCCCCGCACCTGGGCAATGGCAGTGGAGTGATGTGTCGATCACTTTCCAAATTAAAAAAGCAAAACCTTTCCCTGGCTCCGTTAGGTTTTAGCTTTCCTTCCGCCCTCCCTCTCTCCTCCATCACGTTAAAAGACCTGAAATAAAGAAATCTTTGCTGTTCAGCAGATTGACAGCTTAATTTTTCCTTCTCCTGATATGCTGTTTATTTCCACGGGCTTTCATTTCATTGTGGATGTGGCTCTGTGACAATGGCCTTCATTTTAAAATCTCTTATTGAATGCCTACCACGTGGGGGGCCCTGGGCTGGGTGTCGGGGAAATAGAGGTGCCAAAAAGTCACATTCCCTGGGGTCCGGCAGGTCAGCGCTAAGCAGGAGAGAGAGCGTTTGAAAGTAATAAAGGATTCACAGTGCACTGAGAGAGGGTGATGTGAATACGGATGAGAAGAGCCTCATCTAACCAGGGGCTCAGGAAAGGTCGCTGGTGCAGGTGGGTGAGTAGGTGTAAGCGAGGGGAAGGAGGGGTGCCTCAAAGGGAAAGGTACTGCGGTTAATTCCGGTTACAGGGAATGGGCGCGGATGTTACTTGAGCACGCTCTGTGCGCAGCCGCAATGCTGACACTTTAGAGACGAAGATGGTATAAAGACGAAAGTGACGGGGACTGTTCGATTATAACACGGTTGAGAAGGGTGCCGGATACCGGTCTCGCTCACACACAGCTGATATGAAGGGCGACTGGCATTAGGTGCTTTGGAAGACAACTGGATAGCAACTAGTAAAAAAAAAAAAATGCATTCACTCTCTTGGCATTTACCCTCAAGAAACACTTGCACTTGTCGACAAGGGGTTTTGGCGGGGATGTTTACGGAGGATCCAAGAAACATTTGGAAAGAACCTAACCATCCAACAACAGAGGAATTGCTAAAATGATGTTACCCCTACACTGTGAAATATTTTGCAGCACTTAGAAAAGGTTGTACATCTAATGTGCTCTAACATGGAAGGCTCTCCAAAACTGAAAAATATCAAGTTGGAAAATGTTATCCATAGTATAACATCATTTTTATGAACCTATTTGCACACAGAAAATTCCACAAACTTTATGCATATATTTTTCAGGTACAGTTTATGTCCATACGTGGATAGAAGAAGGTCTATAAGGGTGAACTTCACACTGGCTTTGGTGGTTAAACCTGGGAAAGGAGAGAGGGCACTGGGATTAATGGTGATGCAGGGATGAGGGAAGATGTTGGCCGATCTGTAATGGTTTGATCATTTTCACAAGGAGCATGTATTATTTTGTGATTAAAATTTAATTTAAAGGGATCATAATTATAAACACCAATAGAAGCACGGTCTAGAGTGGAATCTGGCACATTTACCTGCTGGTCTTGACAACTGGGAGCCACCATATTTGGCTCAGGGTGACCTGCCCAACTATAATTTTTCACTGTAGTTTACTCTTCTGTGAATGTAGGGCCCCATCTTCTGATTCTGAATCCTGAGCCCACAACATGTGAGCTAATGGGTAAGAGATGGAAGCAGTAGACCTATCGCCTCATTCATATACAGAATATTCATATACAGAAACTATTCAAGCTTAAAGGAAACATAGAGTTCATCTAGTTCAGTCACCATCCCGGTATTCCTTTCCCTTTTATAACAGTGCTTCTCAAGCCATCAAAGCCAGTTTATTTTTTCCCATAATCAGAATCAGATTATCAGCCATTAGGTCCGAATGATCAGGCAAACGGATCTGATCATCCTAAAGTAAGATCTATCTGTTAAATAGTCTCAGTTCATCTCACCAACTTGCTAAATAGTCTCAGTTAATTTCACCAATGTTGCCATTAAACCAGACGCATCCAGACACATCTTCTACTCTGTGTTGTGTCTTTGCCCTTCTTTGCTTCTTTGTGAAACTGTCACAGGGCAGGCCTCATGGCAGTGTCAGAACAGAAAGCTCTTGGCACATGCAGCCCACTCCCTCGCCCCTCGCCTTTGGAAGAGGTCAGCAAGCCATGTGGTTCCCGTGCTGTTTCTCAATGAGCTGCACTGTGCAATCAGGGTTCTTTCTCTGCCCAGTGGGCCAGGCAGCCGCTGCCAGTCTGTCAGCGTTCGTGTCAAGGGTACACTCGTTTGCCTTCCTGGTCTAGGAAAACAGGCCCACTTGGGGGTCTCTGTCAGAAATGAAAGGCGACTTCCGGGCCCACATCTCACCCCGGGCCATGCTAAGTGAGCTCCATGTGCGCAAAGACCTGGAAGGAGGCCTCCACACCACGGATGCCACAGGAAAGAGTCCTCAGCTAAGTACCTGTGACCTGGTGCCCTGCACTTTGTTAGTGTCTAATGAATGCTTGACTGATGGAATCTGTGCCCTATTTAATATGCCTTTACTTGAAGTCAGAAACGAGCAGGCAAAAGAATGTATAAAAAAAATGAAGCCATCATGGTTTGTGATTGTCATGGCTTCAGAGGAAGGAAAAAAAGACCTCTCAGGGTGATGAATTTTTAGTTTTCACCAGGACATTCATTGATAATGTCTTTTTTGATATTATTTTTTACAGATTTGATAATATGGGATGATAAAAAGTTATCCTGGAATATTCCCAAGGTTACATAGAAGATGTTTTTTATTTTAATGAATTGTTAGGGAGCAAGTGAACTTGGTCTTAAGCCCTGCCTTTGTCTTTACCCTGCTGTGAATACACACCTGGATTTACTTCTGAGGCCCACTTCTGTGGACAATGAGATTGCTTAAGTCATCTAAATAGGTTTGTAGCATTGAAGAAAACGACCTTGGGGTAACATCTAGGTTCAGGTCTTAACTAACTGTGTGAACTTGAGCAAGTTACTCAACCCTCCTTGAACCTCAGTTTCCCTATATGCCCCCTCATAACGTTAGGACATTAGTGACACTTTTCTCTGTGGTGACTGTAAGGACTTGACGGGACAATACATTTAATAACTTGGTGCAGGTGCCTGGTACGTTAGAGTTCTGAGGAGGACGCCTTTTATCATCGTCCTGTCCTGGGTTCTGAGCCCATTATGGCGGTGCAGGCAATGACCTCCGACGAAGGAGCTCAGAAGTAAGTTGTCTGTAGAAACTGGCACCTGCTATGGCAGGAGTCCCGGTGCCCATCATCTCAGAGTTGCCCTGCCTTACCCTCTCCCTCCCGCCTTGTCCACAGTCTTAGTTTATAGATTTGGGTTTCTACTGTGGAGATCACAAATCTACGATAACACATACACATGCGTGTGCATGCACGCACGCATACACGCACACGCACACACTCACACACACATTCTGGAGCCGCCACTGCTTCTCCATACGGTCCTCTAGCCCTTCTCTAGGATCAAGGCTCTATCCCGAGTCCCGGTACATCTGATGTGCCCGACACCCTGTTCTCGTCTACTCCTCCTCTTGGGGCTGGATCATGATTTTCATACTTCCAGGTTCTGCAATGGCTGGATAAGCCTCCTAAATCAGCATTTCCTAAATTGTTTCCAAGGGACCCTGCTTCCATGGGTTCATCAGAGAAACACATTTGGGAAATATGCAGAAAGCACAGTGGAGCAGGTTTCCCTCTTGGAGAACTTCCTAGCTTCCTTAATAAGCAAATGCATATTGTAAATCTCCAAGAGAAAACAGAATCTGTAGCATTTCCTAAACTTCCCTGTTGATGGAACCTCTTCATTTTAAGAACTTCTTTATGTGACGGGTCACATGGTCCTAAATTTTGCCCTTGGGGGACACAGATTGTGTTCTATTCATATTTATAAGCTTGGTAGCTATCACTCAATAGGTCCTCTGTCCATGTTCTTTGGGTAGAATTGCATTCTTGCAACTCACCATAGCTTTGCCTTATTCCACAGTGACCGGAAGTCATGGATAACTCATTAGTGAGAAGATTGGACAGCACTGCCTGGACATTTTTCATAACCAGGCATGCTCCCCCACTACCTCTGAGCTCTTTCCTCCCCTAGAGGTCCTTGTTGGACCTGGGTTTAGCAGACATACACCAATTCCAAGTCCAGGGCTGATGTTCAGCATGTAGGCACCAGGACAGTTGTTCCAGGGCCTACGGATGGCCCCTATGCCTTAACCTTGCCCACGCCCACATGCTGGACTCTGAGAAGAAGGGCTCATTTATTTCCAGCAGCCCAGCGGCTTCTCATCTGTGCTTATCCTGTGCCTATGTGTGCTTCCTGATGGCAGAGAAATGATAATTATATGATAGACACACGTGTGGGTCCTCCATGTAGTACACTTCTGTCTTCTTCCCCATCACAATATTCTCCCATGTGTCAACATAAATGATCATCACTCTGTCACTCTCAGGGCTAGATGAACTAGCAGTGGTCCCTCCAAAGGAAAAGAATTACAGGCTGCTCGTTGAAAGCCTCAAGTCAGGCAGTCATTTTCTTTTGTCGAAGGACATGGCTGCCAATGTGATAGGCTGATAAACGATTAGGAGAGTTTTGTCTTGGCCAGTAGCCCCTTCCTCTTGGCTGTGTTTCTCTGATTAAAGACATGTGCCGCCTGGTGTCATGACCTTGAAGCCGGTGTCTGAAGTTCCGCTTCCTTGTGATTTCAGGCACGGTCACACCCTTGAGAAGTGGAGTGCAGCTCTGAAGGTGAGGGGCTGTTTTCAACCTCCAGGTAAGGTCAGCCAGCCTCAAGAGTGGGAGACTCCAAAAGAGCTCGCTCTGTGCCACAGGTGGCAAAATTCTACTGTTCTTGACATTTCCTTGTCTTCATCCCCAAACACTTCCTTCACATGATCAAAAGTGTCAGACTCCTTTTTTAAAAAATGATATTCCTATAAGTGAATAATATATTGAGACATGGACATGGACATTCACGTCTGTATTTGGCAGTGAATACACTTCGATAGCACAGTCGAAGCAACTGTATGCTTTCCAGGGGGATGCAAAACATAAAAACCGATATGATCAGAGACGGCAGGCATCACTAAGTGAGCTCCTTAGATGTGACAAAATGTCACGTCATCAGAAAGCATCCAACTCATGAGAGGAGGTAGGGCATTCTAGCCCCACCCAAACATCTATCTCTGTGACTAAATTGTCTCAGGGATGTGCCTCAGAGGTTACTTTTAAAAGAGAACATGGCCACAGATCTGGCACAGCATAACCCACTCCTTCGTGTTTATTCCCATGTCAGAAGGAAAGCCCTTAGACTCTAGGCACCTTGACTTGTTTAGCTGGGTGGGAGGGACAGAGAAGTATCACGGAGTATGTCTAGTTGGACTGACACTGATTTGAAACTAAATTTCTGTTGGAGTCCTTCAGGTTGAAGGGGTTCTGGGCATCCTGATTCCAAACGCCCAATCAGCCTTCTAGATGTGGGATGACAAACCAGCCAGTGAGCCCGGGGCTGAGGGCATTCCAGGACAGACCTGGGCAAACCAGAACAAGTGTGTCACCCTATAGGCCAAGTTCTACTGTCAGATACAGACATATCTCATGGTCACGACTGTCAGAGTACAAACATGAAAATCCCTGCCAATGTGACATCAGTGGCCTGGGACGTGCAACTCCCCACTGGTCAACCAGTCTGGGACTGCTTTCTGACCACACACGTGGACACAACCCAGCTCTCTCCTAACAGTTCTTAACGGTGAGAAGAGAACCAGGTGAACAAATGCAGGAAGAGGGCTTCCCTGGTGGCGCAGTGGTTGAGAATCTGCCTGCCAATGCAGGGGACACGGGTTCGAGCCCTGGTCTGGGAAGATCCCACATGCCGCGGAGCAACTAGGCCCGTGAGCCACAACTACTGAGCCTGCACGTCTAGAGCTTGTGCTCCGCAACAAGAGAGGCCACGACAGTGAGAGGCCCGTGCTCCGCGATGAAGAGTGGCCCCCGCTCGCCGCAACTAGAGAAAGCCCTTGCACAGAAACGAAGACCCAACACAGCCAAAATAAATAAATAAATAAATAAATAGCGTTCCCTTTAAAAAAAAAAAAAAAGAGTAAACAAATGCAGGAAGAACAGTGTTAGAGGCAATGCTGAGGATGTGGGCTGTCTACTTTCAAATCCCGCCACACCAGGAACCATCTGGATATCCTCGGGCAAATTCTTTTACTTTGTGGAACCTCAACTTTCTCACTTACAAAAGAGCATCTCCCTTAACTGGCTATTGTGGCGTTGAATGAAATAATGCAGTGTTTCTCAACCTTTATTTTTTCATGATCACTAATATCTAATAAGACACCAAGAGTCTTTTTAGATATTTTTTTCCTACCTGTCATCCCCTGCCATGGATATCTATGATGGCCCTTTGAGGACCACAAACCACTGTAATATCTCATGTTTTTAATGTCCCCCCAAGCACCAATTTTTTCCCTCTTGGAGGTGATAATGTCCCCAATGAGAATGTATAAATTAAGAAATATAAAGTCCAGTGCCTGGGCAGTGATAAATGTAAGTGTGAGATGTAAGTTTTATTTACTGTTTTTTATTTTTAAAATTTTTAAAATTTTTAATTTTTTTGTAAGTTTTATTGATATTTTTGTTGACTGCTGCAATTTGCAACTCAGTTCTGGCGGGGGGGCCTCATTGCCATGACGATGGTGATGGGCCAAATGTCTCATGGGACCCAACCACATAGACTGCAACTCATACTAGTTCTGGGACTCACACCCAGGATCTATAGAAGCAGAGATTAATTAAAATCTCATAAGGAAACAATCCCTCTCTTCCCTTAGATAAGCCTAGAAACTTCTGTTGAGCGCATGCATGCATGACTCATCTTCCTCTGATCTTGTCAATGTTTCCGTGTACACAGGAATTAATAGGGAAACTGTCAAAGATTAGTTGACAGAAGATACCAAACCAATCTGATAGGTATCCAGAGGCAGCCTGCACTCTGCAGTGCATGCATTCCTGAAAAGGCACCCATGGAATGAATCGTAAATAATGTCTTATTTCCCCATTGACCTACATTAGCATTTCAGACCTGCTTTATCTTCATTTGAGGGGATGTCCAATCAGAAGCTGCTCCTCATAATTCACTTTAACTTTTTCTGCTTATCTCCAAAACACTCTGCTAGCAGGTGGGGTGGGGGAAGGAGGTGGGCTGTCTGCTGTGGGTGAGGAGACTCTTAAAGCCCTGCCCGATACTCCGCCCGCGGAGAGAGAAGAGGTGCTCTGACTCTGACTTTGGTGGGGAGAGAAGGGGGAAAGCAGGTTAGATCCAAGGCCAAGGCCAAGGCCAAGCTGGGAGATTCAGCTTTGTCACCATTTCTCCTTTGGGGGGCCTGACCCTCTGTTCCCCAGTTATCTAGGGGTTGTCATTTATCAGCACAAAGACACACTCGCAGTTTTCATTTGGTGGTCAGGCTGTGCATTAGACCTAAAAAGTTCTTGGTAATGTGAGTTTTGATGAAGATGCCAATGACCTTTGGCCTCTCTTTTGACAGCAGCCCAGACACGTTGGCCCTGAGGGTGCGGCTCTCCGGCCCCATTCCCAGAGTGGGGTCATGGGAGCTGGGCCAGGAGTGAGAAGCTCAAATGTCCACCCAGTGCCCACACGGTCACTTACATGAGTAAAGTGATTTTGATACAGTTGGGAGAGGTAGTGGCTAACTAGAGGGTATATGTCCGCCAAAGGGGCAGCTACCTTTTAGTTCAGGGTAAGTGCTGCATTTCTGAAATGCAAGTCTGGAGAAGCCAGACCTTTTGACTTTTCAAGACAAGGTGGGAATTTGGATTTTCATATAAACTGTCAAAATATTTACATGTTGGACACTAGTTCAAATGTAAAAAACAAAAAAGATCACTGAGTGGGACTAAGAAAGCCAAACAAAAACAGATCATGGCAGGCTTAGTCCCAGGCTCACCGGTTTTCAACCTTTGATCTTGACCGTAGGTAGAGGCAATTCTTTCCCCCAAAGACAATAACTAAATATTGTTACTATATCCTCTGGTCATAGATTACAGTGTAAGAAAATGGCATATCCACTATAAAGAGTTCACCCTTCTTCCTTCCACCTCCCTTTTGGAACAGGGAAGTTCCCCTATGTGGCCCCGGCCCCAGCCAAGTGGGAGGCAGTAGAGACACAACGATACAAACATGTGATGCGTGTGTCATGTGCTAACTTATTTGATCCTATAGTAACTCCAGGAGGTATGTCATATTGTTAAACCCATTGTACGGGTGAGGAAACAAAGACTGAAAAGGCCAAGAAGTCACCCCGTGAGCCAGGATTTGAACCCTGCTTTACTAAAGAGACTGCAGCTCAGACTGTGAGTTGCTACCCAGCATCCATTCTTCCTTGCTTCCTTAGTAACATAACTCTGATTTTAGCTGGCCACATTGCTGACTAGGTGAGATGCTAGATGCCCCAGCTTCTCTGCCAGCTACTGTGGCCACCGACTAAGGTTTAGACAATGAGATATAATTAGAAGTAAAGTGTGTGAGACTCCTGGGAAGGTTCCTTAAAGGGGCCTCATCCAGAATGTGTGTGCTTTTGTAACACCCTCTCTCCTCACTTCCTGATGCCTGGGATGCAGATGTGATGACTATAGCTTCAGCAGCCATTGTGGACCATGAGGTGGCCCTTCAAATAAAAGCCACGTGATAGAAAGGTAGAGCAGAAAGACAGAAAAAATATGAGTCCCTGAGTCTCTTATGACCATGGAGTTTCAAGGAAAGCTTGGAATTCCTCCCTTTGGCTTTGTTTACATGAACAAGAAATAAATGAAAGAAAGGTGAAAGCCCATCTTGTTTAAGCCATCATCATTTTGAGTTTGCTATTTCATGTGGTCACAACTAATGTTCTCTGAAAAAGGAGAAAGTAAAGATTGAAGAAAATAAACACATTTTATTAAATAGTTTTACTCTAGAAAGTAAATTTTGTTGCTTTAGCCTAGAGCTAGAGGGCACTAATTTAGACAAGTGTAGAAACATCTCGTCACAATTGGTAGGTATTTTCAAATATTCGAACTGATTTCCACTCACCTAAATCATCTTGAATCCAGAGATAATCTTTCTATCAGGTGGTAAGACTATCCTATTAGTAGCCCCCAGCAAATCATAACTTTGTATTGTCCCTTCCACCTGGACTGTGTGTTTAGCCATCTGACATTCTCTGGCCAATGGGACACATGGAAACATACAAACAGAGGTTTGGAAGTACTTGTTCACAAGAGCTTGTCCTCCTGGAAAGCAGCTGCCATCTAAAGATATCTGGGCTCTCCTGCTGGAGGGGCCACATGTCTGGAAACTGATGCTCCCTGGCCGACACCCCTAAATACCCATCAGACATGGAAGTTGAGGCCATCTTGGAACATTCAGCTCCAGTTGAGCTTCTACGTGACAGCAGCCACATGGCCAACCTCAGGCAGGACCAGCAAGAGAACCGCCCCACTGAACCCATCCCAACTTGCAAAATAATGAACAACGAAATGGCTGTTGTTTTAAGTCACTAAGTTTTGGTGTGTATCATTATACAGCAATAGATAACAGGTAAAGGAGTGTAAGTAGATTAAGCTTCACATAGAAGCTAGAAAATATTGTATAATTTAAAAAATAGTGTGGAAGTTGCCATTTTAACTAACCAAATAGCACACCATATTTAAGGGATGGACCAAACTAAAAAGGGACAGGTACAGGCAAAAAACTGATGAGAATAAAACGCAACCCGTTTCCCAAATGTTGGGCTTTTGGGGCTACCAATGACATCACCATAAATCACTGCAATATGTTGACCGCTGAGCGTGGTGGTTGCCTAATGGATATTCTCCGTTAAAGCACTGAATCAAACTGTCACAAAGTACATACTTTCAACGCAGGTTTGAGATGAGTAAGTACCTTCAAATAAGAAGACAACTCTGTTCTTAAAAGTGAGAACACCTTCAATTTTGAGATAGTCGCCCATTTCCTTTAATAGCAGCCAGGAGTGCCTCTGTGTAGCTGCAATTACCACAGGCTTGATTTGAAATGCGATCGACTTCTCCTCTCAAATTTGCTCTCCCTCCTGGGAGCTAGTTGGTTTTTTAAATACAAATTGACAGTCAAATATGTAATAAGTTATGACAAGTTGAGCAATGGCTGTCCCCCATCTGTTTTCAAAGGTTGTTTATTTTTATAGCGATAAAGAGATGGTGGCGACAGAACCACTTTATGATTATTTCAATTCTTCCGTGGCGCCTGCTAATCGTTCAATCTCCACAGTGTCTTTGCCCTACTTCTCTGGTGGGCTGTTGTTTGAGCTGCAGCGGGCCAGATGTCAGGAAAAATAACTGTTTTTGAGATAGAAAGTAACACATGGTAAAACTGGGGTCCCTCCTGTCAGGATTCACTGTATTGCCCTAATTTCTTTGTTTCATCCAGCATTTTGAGGTAATGTTTTTCTCAAAACCTATTAAAAATTCTATTTAATCTTTTTATCTATAATTCCTTTCTGTGCAGCTCTTTTAAAAGGATCCAGGAAACACTGCTGAATTAACTGATCTTGCCTAAAATACTTCAAAAAAGCATTTTTAAGTGGAATCTCTATCCCCAGTACTGGATTAGTACAAAGTAGCTGAAATTCTAGAACGTGAAAATATTTTTTCCATAAAACTGAAGAAAAAAAAACCCAAAAGGCAATTGTGGTGTATTTTTTGTTTGTTTGCTTAACCAATTTAAGAGATATTTAAAAAGCAATTCTAGTTCTCCTTAGAGCAGTGGTTTTCAATTGGGGGTGATTTTATCCCTCAGGGGACACTGGGGAATGTCTGGAGACATTTTGGGGTCGTCACAACCAGGGCAGGGTATGTGATGCTGGAACCTAGTGGGTCGAGGCCAGGGATACTGCTAAACACCCCACAATGCATAGAGCAGGCCCACCACAAAGAATTATGCAGCCCCAAATGCCAAAAGTGCCAAGGCTAAGAAACACCATCTTCGAGTTATTTATACCTGGGTCTCTAAAAGTAATGGCACTTTTAAAATCCCATACCCAAATAATTGAAACAATTTGCCTCTCTTTTGGAACTCTCTCTTGTAGATGTGAAGTTCACTGAGCACAGAGATACTATCTCTTCTGTATTTATTCCCCTCACAGTGGCTCAAATATTAGTACCACAGAATATGTAAATATACAGAGTATATAATGTTTAAGAACATGCTAATACTAGATGTAAACTATTATATATAGAATGGATACACAGCAAGGTCCTACTGTAGAGCACAGGGAACTAGATTCAACCTCCTGTGGTAAACCACAATGGAAAAGAATATGAAAAAGAACTTATGTATATGTATAACTGAATTGCTTTGCTGTACAGCAGAAATTAGCACAACATTGTATATCTACTTCAATAAAATAAATTTTTAAAAAAGAAGAACATGCTAATTCTAACATCATTTAGTTTTCCTGCTTTAATTTTATATAACTCAAAGCATGAAAATCTTCAAAGATAACAGGATAATGAGCTTTGTAAGAGTAGTAAGAGCTTCGTAAACATCTGTTGAATGCACGAGTGTATAAATAAATGAATAAGGTAAATGAACGAATGAATAAAGGATGAATATTTTTATTTGTTATCATCTTTCTTCTATTACAGCTTGAGGTAATGGTGAAGGTATAAGCAGAAACAGGTAAATTATTAATGCCTGACTTGCACTCAATATTAATTCCTAAGTAAAGTCTGAAGATAGGCCTATTGCCCCCATCATTTTAAGGGCAAAGGGGAGGCAGTTTTGCTATTTAAAATCATTGGTTTGTTATTTCAGTTTAGCCTATATTAGGCTGGGCTAAACTGAGATAACAAACCAATCCATGCGTCAGTGGCTTAACGCATAGGGTTAATTTCTCCCTCAGATTCAGCTCATATTGCGGCTCCCTTTCAAGGGGTTCCTTTCCCAGTTGTGATGTAGGGACCTAGACCCTGGCATCTTGTAGCCTTGCCACTGGGACACGTGGTTTCCTGACTGTTGTGGGAGAAGCAGAGAGCTGCAAAGCCACGCGCAGACTCATTGAGTGCTTCATCCAGAAACTGCGCAGATCACCACTACTGCCTGCAGTCTATGGCCAGGTTGGTGTCTCAGGCAAGCTCAAGAGCAGGGCCGGCGTCATGGGTGTGTGGCCTGTGTGGTCGGCTGGGGTGCTGTGTTCAGAAGGGTCCTGTGCTTGTTTTAATGCTCTGCTGTCACCCTCTTGACAGTCTTAACAATTGTTGAACAAGGGGACCCCCATTTTCATTCCACAAATTATGCAGCCTGTCCTGGTTAAGAGCCAGGAGCCAGACCTGCGAGAGGCCTGGGAAATGTACCAGAGGCAGCGAGACCCCCCTGGGTGCAGCGGGAAGCTCGGTCAGAGATCCTGTCAATCAGGCCATAACGCAGAGCCCTTTGTTTCCATCATTAGGGCTCCAGCGGTTACTGCTCATAAAACTCCTTGCTTCCCCAATGGTTTCATCCCTATTAGGCGGGAAGCATTACATAACAGCTCAAGAAGTCTAAACAGCGTTCGCGCTGGTACCGGCCTGCTCAACGCGACCTGCTCAGTGCTGGCTCCCGCCTCCCAGGCTCTGGGTTCTCTGCCCTGGGAGACTTGTGCAAGCTTCTTCTGGCTCCCAGCTCTTGAGCTGCTATCTTCCTGGCCTCTGCCTTGATTTCCTGGATCCTAGGCTGCCTTCTTCTTTTTAATAAGATACTTATGCTTGACAACCTGGGTCCCACCAGATGTGGGTCACACACCAGTATGAAATTAAAGGAATATGTGGAACTACGCCTTGCAACCCTGGCTGCTCATCTGAATCACCTGGGAAGATTTAAAAATACTCATAATGCCTGGAACTCACCCTCAGAAATTCTGAATCTACTGACCCGGCATGGAATCTGGAGAATGTGATCTTGGCAATAGATGGGGCCAGACAGATGGAGACTCTGACACTCTATTTATTGGCCATGTCATCTGGGCAATACATGCAAGTTCACACAGCCTCAGTTTCCTTACCTGTAAAATGGGCAGACACCTGAATGGGTGACATCACTCGCCCACCGACCAGGCTATCCAGTGGTCAGTGGCTGAGCCACAATGCCTTTTGTCTCACTCCACTCCAGCACAGGTCATGTTCCTTAGACATTTCAGATTACATTTTGCACGTGGAATAGTTAATTTTCAAGAACTCTCCCTGCAGACTGGCTACAGAACACCTTTGCTCTGACCCACTAGAGCTTGTCTGGGGCATCTCTGAGCCACGTCGGGAGCCCAAAGGACAAGCAGGGCCAGCAACCCGAGTTGTGGTGAAGAATAGATAGACGATTGATGCCCCCAGAACCGCACCTGTTAGGTGAATAACCTGCCTGAAGTCACAGGCATGATCAATGAGGGGCTCAAGGAGGTTTGCAGAGGGAGGAGGAGGGGGCTGGTGATTATTGCAGTAACAAGATAAAAATGAGGCAGGATGTGGAAATACGGCACATCCGAGACTCGAGACTCTGCCTTCAATGGGAAGAAAGTGCCGGCAAATTGCTGGTGGAGCTGTAATGTTGCTGATTTTGCAAACATGTGTTCTTCAACTTGATAAGTAAATACATATTGGGTACTATGGTGATGTTGCAAGCTGTTGTTTTATGGCTGGGAAGTCAGCTGCCTGTGATTTATGCGAGCAATAGAAGTATTTATAAAATAACACTGACTTAGAAGGAGTCATTTTATGAGTCTGGGGAATTGGATCTTTTATGAAGAATAAAACTTGATGAAGGAGCTTGATCAGGGTCACACAAATCTGAAATTAAACGCGCTTGGGATTGAAATCTAAGCGGGACCCCTCTGGATGTCTGGGCTCTCAGCCTGGAGAAGGGTGACAAAGCTTCTCCCTGACAATCCTGCCATGTGGAACTGGAGAGTCATTTCCACTTGCCATGACTGTTTCTCTCCAGGGTGAATGTCACTTTTGAAAGCTGCATTACCTCTTCCAGGCCATCAGGACACCACTCAGGGAATAACTTAGACACCACGTAAAACTAAGCGATGCATATCTGATTCACACTTGTATCACACAAAACGCAACAGTCAGGCACACAGTAGGTGCTCAGTAAATATTGAGTGATGGAATAAATGGAGAATAGATCCAATAGCGTCTGGCTCACTCTGTATGAACATTTCCTCATTTCATTTATGTTTTTAAATTGTCTCTCCCGTGCGTGTATTTCAGCCTCCTAATGGTGCTGCCTTTCCAGATTGGAATGTTCTCTTCTTGGAAACAGTCTGGCAGGGGAGAGACCAAAGACATCTGCTTCCCAAGCTGAGAGAACCAACAGGCACACGATTCAGGCTGGACTGACTGGATGCACCCCTGGATAAAAATGGTACTCATCCGATGCAGTTGTTTTGTGGATTAAATGAAGTTAATATATGTAATATTCAGCCCAGGGCTCTGTGTTCTTTGAGAATATGATTATTATTACAAGATGAGATAGGCACAGCTCACAGGCACCTCTTTTGATAAAGAAGTTAAGTCTGAATAAATGCACGATTAGGTGAAATAGATTTTTTTTCCCTTAAGGTAATCTTAGGTTGCATAAATAGACGTAGACTATCAAATACAAGGGAGGCGACCATCATTTTAACTCAATATTAAGCCTCAATAATATTTCAGGGTCTGTTCCATGCACTGGGTGACTCGCAGATAATCAAAACACAGCCCCTTCTTGCAAGTTGCCAAATTGATCTCGGTCTTTCCTTTAGCCATGTCTGTCTTTTCTGAAATTCTTCCTGTTAGCCAAGATCAATTCATAAGCTTCCACTATTGCCCTGCAAAGGGAGGGCCAGGAGAGCTACCCTCCAATGCCCAAAGGTCTGATGTCACGAGTAAGAAGAGGCAGAGGGAATGTCGTGTGGTTAGAGGGGCACCTGTGTGTCTTGGCTCCTTGGCCCCTTCCTCCATCTTCCCAGTCCGCGGCACAGCATCTTCAAATCTCTCTCCGCATCTCTGACCTCTGCTTCCCTCATCACATCTCCTTCTCTGACTCTGACCCTTCTGCCTCCCTTTCATAAGGGCCCTTATGGCCTAGGGTTCTGGAGGCAGGAAATACACAGAAAGTTGAAAGTGAGGGTGTACAAACAGGTGTGTGTGTGTATGTGGGGTGATTCACTACCACTAAAAGCCCAGGAGAGCCATACGGATCTGCAACAGGGCATCTTGTACTGTAATAGTTGCCTGTTACAAAGCAGGATGATGCAGAGACTGTTTGTGGACAGACAAAAGAGATTTATGGAAATGGCGGGAGTCAAACGTGACCCCCTCTTAAGGTCTCTTCGTGCTCTACCAGCCCATGTTACCTGCAGGGCTTGAGAGACCACAGCTGCCTCATCAGTGTGTAATGGACCCTTTGCATTTGCACAACCTAAGAATCTCATTTTCAATATAAGATATGCTCTCACGGACCAGTCCTGTGCCCACTCCAAGGAAAGCAGAAATTCTGCCTGTGTGTTGCAAACATTCATTTATTTCAACTCCACTCTACTGGGGCCACTTTGTGGCAGGTCCTGAGCTAGGACTGTGGATACGGAGATGAATAAGACAGTCCCTGCTCCTCAACTTTCCCACATTCAACTAGGAGAGACAGAAACGCTTAAACGCAAAATTGCACCACAGTGCAATGCAGGCACTTGGTAAAAAGCACATTCAAGGTCGTTCTGAAAGCATCTCGTGGTGGGCAGCATGGATCTCCACTGGTATAAGGTGACTGACTTAAGAATGTCTTTAGCAGCTCCCAGCTGCGATTTAGGGCGGGGACAGTCTCAAGTTGTTTTTCCCTGCATTACCAACTGTGAATGGTCTGGTCGCCCCCGGACTATTTGATTATTACTTAGCATTTAAGTCTTTAAAACATTTCCTTCCACAGAATAACCTGCCCATTTACTGAGTGCAAAGAGGTAGTAAAGCCTGCAAAACAGCACCACTGGCCATCTTCAAACTCTCCCTCCTGCTAAGAGCGTGGGCACGTTAAAGATTTTTTAAGAGCTGGAAACTCTGAGACAAGTGAATTTGCAAGTCAAGTTGAAAAAGCACCGAATTAAAGGTCCTGAGCACCCATCACATCAACCACTGCCCTCCATGCTTTTGAACATTTAGGTTGCCCTGAATTCAACCTCTTCAATACCAGCTGCCCCAGACATGGCCCGCAAAATAAGAAAGTATTGTGGTACAAAAGACCCCATCTCAGTAGAGAAAAGAAGCACTAAAGTAAGCCACAGGGTCCTAAGCAACTCATTTTGCCAAAATGTGAGCAGTCAGAAGCCCACTACCTGTGATTGATGGAAGGAAGGGATCAGCCAGCAATTAAATGAGAGATTGAAGCTTACACTAGGGGATGACTTGCAGATGGTTAAATTTCATCAGGGACAGAAGGGAAGAGAGACAGAGTAAAAACTGAATTCATTAACTGAGCGAAAACGCACTGAGGGTTTGCCGTGAGCTGCCCACAGTGTTACCAGGTGTCTGCCCCCTCTGGGCTTATGTCCCAGGGACGCTCCTGATGCACCCCTCACAGACTGCACTCATTTTCTAGGGCTGCTGTATCAAATTAGCACACGCTAGGCAGCTTAAAACCATAGAAACCTGTTCTCTCAGAGTCCTGGAGGCCAGAAGTCTGAAATCAAGGTGTGGGCGGTGTCACGCTCCCTCTGAAGGCTCTGGGGAGAATCTGTCCCTTGCCTCATTCAACTTCTGGTGGCCGTTGGCATTCCTTGGCTTGTGGTCCCATCTCTCTCTGCTTTGCCTTCACATCACATTCTCTGTGTTTCTGTGTTAACACCTTCTGCTTCTCTCTCCTAAGGACCCCTGTGATTATATTGGCCCACCTGGATAACCCAGGGTAATCGTCTCATCTCAGAATCCTTAACTTAATCACATCTGCAAAGGCTCTTCTTCCAAATAAAGTCACACTTACCAGTTCCAGGGGCCAGGACTTGATATCTTTGGGTGGCCACGATTCAGCCTACCACACTGCTCACAATGCATGAAGAGCTGTTCTAAGCCCTAGTGCGTGAACTTGACCTCATGGAGGTTCTGTTCTCATCCCCAGGTTGTCCTTGGAGGAACAGCGGTGACAGGCTTGAGGTCACACACCCAGGGCCTGGTGGAATCGGGGTTGGAACCCAGGCATATAAGGAAGCTAGACTCCTGTTGTACGGCCAAGAATGAGGCAGATGGAGGCAGACAGTGGGGACAGGGCAGGGCAGGACCAGACATGAGAAACATATGCGTATCTATGGCTCCAAGAATGTTTCTGGATCAGTTTCCTGAGAATCAATTCAGTGAAGAACAGCTGCTGGGCCTCTGCCCTCAGAGGTCATAAATTCTGTTCTTGGGGTCAGCTAATGATGGACACATTTTCCAGGCTCAATTCCCAAAGACATGCAAGGGACCAGCTCCTAAATCTCAAGATTTCCAATACTGCGAAAGCCATTTTATCTTTACAGAAACGCAGCAAAGTGGCCCAGGAAGATGAATGTGTGACATTCGCTCACACTTAAGCTCTTCATGGGCTCTGCTGGATTTAGAGGCCAAGAAATATCTTTGTCACAGAGGACACGTGCTTTATATTTCTATAAAAACATGAACAAGACAAGCTTTTTCCTCATTTCTTTCCAATCTTTAAGGAAAGAAAAATGTGCACAGTGTATTTTTTTTTTCCTTCTTTGAATCACAAAACATTTGACAGAAAGCTCTGGAGTTAATCCAGTCCAAGGGGCTCAATAAGAATGTTCTCCTTGAATGTCAACTATTACGGGTTATATTTCTTGCCAGTACTGAGAAGTAAAGTTTATGGAGAAGGGTTAGAACCCTCCACCCCTGCCCTTGGATTCTGCTCTACTTGGATCATGACTGGAATCCTGGATCATCCTGGTTCCCACAATATACAAGGGAAACAGACAAACCAGAGACTGTCAGGAGGAGAGGGGACAGCAGGCGGTCTAGATGGCAGGGCTATTGTGATGTAAAGATTAGTTTTAGTAATTGGGCCCTTTTTTCAACCTGTTTTAAGACTGAAAGGGAAGGAAGGATAGAGAAAAAGAAAGACAAAAACTAGCCTAACATGATTGGAAGAGATCATGTCCTAAAGTGGGAGTATGTTACCTTCTAATACTCGAATGATTTCACGTTTATATTGAAACTCAAGACCAGGGGACTGGTCTTGGGGAAGAACATGGCGACCGAGGGAGCTGTCCAGTGATGGAAGGCGCTGCTGCTGAGCAGTGAGCTCTCATTGCTGTGTGTGTGTCTGTGTGTGTGTGTGTGTGTGTGTGTGTAGATTGAACGACGCTTCCTGTTGGGTATCAGAAGGGAATCCTGCTTTCAAAGGAGAGCGAACCATCAGATCACCTCTGAAAACCCCCTCAACTTTTAGCATCTGTGATTCTGGTACACAGAACAATGCCAGTGAATTTCAAGTTCACAGTGCCAAAAGGGCATGGAAGTGGGAGAGGAGAGCGTTTGTTAGGTTGTTCCTCAGCTGATAAACTTGTGAATTGTGCTGACTGTCAGAGTGAGGAATGGAAAGAGAGGAGTAAGAGAGGCAACTTTGCTTCTCATCTCATCCACTTATTCTACGGAAAGGCACACGAGATCACATACAGACCACTAATTCACAGTTAGCTGACAGGGAGGTTTAAAGAATTCCCCCAATTCTATAGCCACACAGGCAGCAAGCATCTCACATTTCCTTTACCTCCGAGTCACTCTTATCAATTAAAAAGGCAGTGCCCATTGACTTGAATCTTTATTTAAGCCCTTGTGAAAATTTCCATCTTAATAAACCAGCTGAGTGGCTTGTCTATTATCTACTCTCCTGAAAAGTGTTGATGTCACATCTGCGTCCATGGGGACTGAACGCTTCAAAAGAGCTATTCCAACTCTAAGTTCAGATTCAACTAATGTTTATTGAAGCATCTTGCCTTAGACATTTCCATACACCTTATCTCATTTACCCTCTTACGATTCTGAGAGATGACCCAGTACCTTCTAATGGCTTCCTAATGCCTTCCCTTCTCTCACCTTTAAGCTACTAGTTTGTTTTCTAACAGGCTCCAAACTATTATTCCATCTTTACTTTTCTTTCTACAACTTATCACCCTCTGAAATGTTATAAATTCATCTGTTTAGTTTGTTGATTGATGATCTCCCCTCCTTCACCAAATGTAATGTGGACTTTTTCTGCTTTGTATCACCAACACGGATGTTTGTGGAACAAATGAATGAACACCATCCCTGCTATCTCCAATTTAACTTTTCTAAAATGAGCGGTTCCTTGTGTCATTCCCAGACATGATATACTTTGATGGCTCCTGCTGGATACAGTAAAAAAAAAATCTAGAATAAAGCATCACGGGCCTTCCTGACCTGGCCGGAGTTTCTCTCTCCTTTGCTCTCCCCTCATCTTTATCCCCTCCCCTTCCTGCCACATTGACTGTGGTGGCCATTACCGCTATCAACAAATACTTCTGGTTTCTTCCGGCCACGTGTAAGGACTGCGCTTGCCTCCTCTGCTGGACTTAGGTGTGGCCCTGCAACTTACTTTGGCCCATGAAATGTAAGCACGAGGGAGGCGTGTCCCTTTCAGTCGGAAGCTTTAAGAGGCGGTCCCCGAGCCATTCGATCTCTCCCTCTGCACAGCCACTGCCAATGTTCCACATGGGAGCTGCTCTGCTCTGTCAGCCTGAATCCCAGAGAGAGGGTGACATGGAGCAGAGCCCCCAAACAGCCCCCGCTGGCCATTATCACGAGAAGAAATAAACCATTTCTTGGTGAGCCACTGCATTTTAGGGGCTATAGCAGTATAAGCTAGCTCATCTGGGCTGAAACACTGAACTTGAACTTCCCCAAACTTGCCATGATGATGGCGCATGCCATTCATTCAGGCCTGGACTCTCATACTCTCCTCTCCCCCTTGCTGGTCCTGTGGCACCTCAGTCATTTCTGCTCATCTTTTAGAACACTTTGGAAAGTCTGTCCCCCAACCTCCTTCCTGAGGCAGGATTAAATATTCCTTCTCTTTGGCCTCATTTCCCTCCCGGGTTTATCTTCACCCCAGTCCTGTGCACACTGGGTTGCAATTGTCTAGGTAGTGTCAGAATCAGCTACTAGACTGCAGCTTGAGGGAAGGGCTTACCGTCTCCACAGGCATATTCCCAATGGCTAGGAGGCTACCAGGGTACCTGGGGTATAAGTATCACATCGACTTTTGTTGGATGAATGGATGAGTGAACGAGTGAAGAGTATTAGAAGTGTTCTTATTCACAATTTTCAGGGGTATTGGATTAAATACACCAGTTGCTTCCTATTTCCTATTTAATCCTCTCTACTCCTTGAAATAGGCCTCCTCATCCTTGTTTTAACAGTGGAAAAAAAGACTCGGAAAAATATAGTAATGGATTTGAGATCACAGAGTCAAACAGGAGGCAGGGGAAGATTCAAACTCAGGTCTCCAGCCTCCCAAATCCAAGTTCTTTTCCTTGTCCAGAGCCAGAAATTGGGCCACAACAGCCCCTTTCCTAGGTCCAAGTTCAGCAGAGAGACAGGTCCTGCTGAACAGACCAAGGTGTCACCTGCAGGGCAGCTGTTGCTACTTGGGGGAACCGTAGGGCGGGTGTGGAAGGTCCTGAACTCAGCTGTCTGCCCTGAGATGCTCCACGCTTCCACCTTGGTCTCTGTTAAACCAAATGGCTTCCTATTTCCACCTGTGACTTCTCTTTGGTTATTCTCACAGAGTCATGGAAGCTATGAGGTGCAGGGGATAGCAGAGCTGTGGAGTCCACCTGCCAGTATGACTGCAGGGAGAGTGAGTTATGCAGTCTCTGTTTGAACACCCAGGGACATGAGCGTACACCTTACAAGGCCGCCCACTGCTTTTTTGGGCATCTCTGACTGTTGGTGAGATCTTGTGCACGCTGAGCTGGAACCAATCTACTGCAAACCTCTCGCTCTGCTCTGGCTCTTCCACATCTCCCTCTGATGAACTGAAAACTTATCTATCTATGTATCTTTCATTGCTAGTCTTCTGACCTCACTGCAATTTGTCAACTTTCTACTCAAATCAAGGTGCTGACAGCAAAATATGCAAGATGTGTCCTGAGTTGTGCTGGCTGTGGGAGGATGATCACTGCTCCTAAAGAGGAAATTAACTCACTCAGAAGGCACTTATACAGAAATGCCTTTCGAGCTTGTGGTCAACTAGGACCCCAACACTGTTTTCCCATGAAATACTATTTAATATAGGGAATCTCACCCTGATTTAGTGAGCTGGCTTTTTAAGAATCTCAGGCAAAGACTCTACATTCATCTCTGTGACATTAAATCATCAGTTCATGGTTACAGCGTGTCCATGCCTTTTAGAAAACCTGATTCAATCATCTGACGGATTAGCTATCCCTCATCTACTCTGGATGAAGCATGATTTTGATAAGTTATTGATATAAATGTTGAATAAGATAAGATTAGTGCCTGGTAAATGTCATCTAGCTCATATTTCTCTCTTTCCTTTTTTAAATTATGAATTATTTCATACATACACAGGAATATATGTACATAAATTCACATATATACGCATACATACAACACACATGTACACACATACAACATATAGCAAGGTATAAGAAAGAATATAATCACACTTCTACCCACCACCCCGCTTAAGAAATATCATGTACGATGCCACTGTAACCCCTGCATGTTTCCCCTTGATCTCATCCCACGTCCTTCCCTCTGAGAAAAATGGTTATCGGGAACTTATCTAAACGTATTATCTAAACATATTAGTTTTTCATGTTTCTGAATTCTCTAGAAATGGAATCACACTGTATGTATTTTTCTGCAAACTGTGTTTTTCGCGGCGTGGTATGTTCGGGGGCTGAGGGGCGGGGGGAGTGGGGGGCCCACTGTCAGTGCCGCAGAGCAGTTCATCACACGACTGAGCTGTCATTCACCAGCCACGAGACGCTTAGCTCGCGCATACGCTGTTTCCTATTTTTGCTGCTGCCGGCCATGCTGCTAGGAACATCCATTTCCGTGTGTCCAGGTGCACATATGGAAGTTCCCTGCAGGCATGGACCGAGGAATACATTGCACGTCTTCAACTTTCGTAGATAATGACAAACTGTTCTCCAAAGTTGTTTCAATTTACACTCCCAACAGCCATGAACGAGTGTCCCTGTTTTCCCACGTTGCTGCCAACACTTGGTATTTCTAGACTTAATATTTACCAATCAGGTAGACATAAAATAATATCAAATTGTGGTTGTTATTTGAATTTCATGATGGTTAACGAGTTTGAACAGATTTTTGTACATTTATTGGTCATTTAAGTTTCCTAATCTTCAAAATGACTGTTTATATTTTTTACTATTAAATTTTTTTTGCTTTATTTCCCACTGAGTTTAGGGGGCCTATATACTCTCTAGTTACTTATCCTATATTAATTAAATGTGCTATAAATATCTTCTCCAAGATAGTGTCTTAGATTTTTACACCACTTTTAACATTGCGTGTTCTTTTTTTTTATATTTCCTAAGATTTTATGGAAGAACCTGTCATGAATCAGGCTGAGGTCTAATATATTATGCTTTGGGCATTCCTCTTCTCCACCAGCTGAGTAACACTATTGAAAACTATATGCTCACAATTCGTTTCTATATTAATTCATTCTGTGCTTTTTCTAGAACTCTAGGGAAGTTCACCAGCACGTAGTTTCTAGACCCTTCCTTTTACCTCTTTTTGTACCTCATGTGCTCAGCTCTCTTCCTGTGATGGAGAGAACCTTCACACAGGTTTTACCTTTGGCATTTCCATAAAACCATCACAATTTCCAAAAGCTCCTTCCATTTCTTTCTTAGAAAAACAGTCACAAATCTATGTATCTGTCAGCCATTTTCCTATGGCTCTGGTACAGCGTAGTGAAACCAAATTGGAAAGTTTAATTAGTTAGCTTGCTTCAAGATAAAAATGCAAATAAAAGTTTTCAGTTTCACCTGTTTATGAGCCAAAGGCAAAATTAATTAAAGCAATGGAGAAAAGTATATAAACATTTTGAAATAAAAGAAATAAATATTCTGAAAGTATGAGGTTAAGGCTCATGAAACATGAGAGAGTCAATTATTTATAGTCATGTGTTTCTGCCTGAAAATTTAATCATGTCTCTGTCCTCTTTCCCATTGGAAGGCATGCTAAGAAGAAAAGTCTTTGAGCTTTTTAAGGATAAACAAGGTGATCAAGATGGTTTTCTTATCAACAGCATTGCTACATTCCAAAGCTAACAGAACATTTTTGGACAAAATGTCAGTGGACTTTCTGAGTTCTGTTATGTTCATTATGATAAAAATTTTTTCTCTTTTTATAAAATTGTGAAATGGGTATCCTGTATATAACTTTGCTGTATTTACAAACCAAAGAAAAGTTGCTATTGTGTAGTTGATCATTATGGTATTTAAATCAGACTAGTCCTAGAGCAAAAACCAGTGCTTACATTGGGATTGACAGTTGAGATGTCAAACAAAAAGAAAAATCCATGAAAAACGGTCATTTCATAGTTGGTAAATAGACACTGCTTTTGCATGATGACATTTCCATTTTAGACACCATCCAGGGACAGTCCCTGGAGGCTGTTTTCTCATTATTAAACCATGGTGTGAAACTGAGATCTCATCAGACTTGGGTTGGATCCGGGGAAGAGACAACTGTCGGGGGCCAGGATCAGGGGACTGAATGTCAGAAATAGGCAATCCCACTGGTGGGAATTTATCCAGTAGGACCGAGATGTGCCAGCATCTAAAGAAGAGTCCACGAAGAAGACTGATGCTGGATTGCTCAGGCTTGCAAGACAACAGGAAGAAACCTGAGAATGCGAAATGGATACATAAATTACAGTGTTACTATAGCTATTAAAAAGAGAGAATTTGTATTGTCATGGAAACATGATCACAGTTTTTTTCTTGGGTGGGGAGGCAGGTTATAAAATAAACTGCGTTCTGTAACTTCATGCTTTGTAAAATCAAATGAAAACAGTCAAGTCCTGTGTGAAGATATGTATGTGTAGATGAGGAAACCACCTAAGAGGAATACACACAAGTTGTTAACGGCGATGATGTTGGGAAGTATTGGGTTGGAACTGGAAGGGGTGGAAAGGTTCATTTTAATTTAGCCATTTTTGTGCTTTGAGTTGTTACCACAAGCATGAATTTACTACACAATTTAAAGGAGGGAAATAAAAAAGTAAACAGTAAGTAAATAAACAGACCCAACTAAGTGAGAGCCCAGAGGACAAGAGGAGAAGCGGATCTGGGATCAAGCCAGTCCAAGACCTTGGATTCAGCAGAAGCAGGGCCAAGGATGCAGAGAAGTCCCAGGAACCCTTTGGATTCCTGGAAGCTCCCAGTTGGGTGGAGCTGGGAAGGAGCGTGTACTCCCTGGGCACAGAAGTGGTGGGTGAGTTTTGGCCTCTGATGGAGTTAGAGCCTGGGGGTACTTAAGAAATCCCGAGCAGCCCCTACTCTGCCCCTGGGACCCTCTTCTGTTTCTGCCCTGGGCCAGGCCAGGCACGCTCACGTCCAGTGAGGGTTATCAGATCTGCCACCTTGGGAGAAGCAAAATCCCATGGGGAGAACTTAAGAGTGCAAATTTAGAGGCGCCGCATCAGATAGGTCAAGTCAGAATTTGGGGGAAAAGCCCCAGAATTAGTACTGTAAGACATTTCCCTCAGGTATCTGACAAACTCTTGAAGGTGGCTCCAGTGTCTGCTCTTCCCGGAAGCCACCTCTGAACTCAAAAGGGTGACCCACATCCCATGAAGCCACGTCCCCTGCACATACTGCTGACACGGCGGCGCCTCTCACGTTCCGCTGTAACTGATCTCTTGGGCAGCCCTCTCACCAAAGGTAGGGGCTGTGTGGAGCCCATCACAGGGCCCCACCACTCAACTGATCCTTCTCTTTCTCCACGCTTTTGGCCCTGGCACATTTGATTTAGTTAAACTTTTGGAGACACCTGACTCTGTTAGTTAAACTGCCACATCCTGACTTCCCCATCTTGCCTGGCAGTTCCTGGAGGGCAGGGGATGTGTTCGGCCTGTTCTCTGCTGTCTGGGCAGCAGGCCCCCAGTGCCAGGCACATATTCAACTCCCCATCACTATTACTCAGATGAAAGAAGGCAGCAGTCCAGACCTCTGAATGTGTGGGGTCAGCATCCGGAACACAGACCAGAAAGGCCCAGCACAAACCAACCTCCCTGAAAACGGTGGGTAAGATGCAGCAGGGGACTCTGCTGCCCCAGCCCTTCTGTGTTCGTAACGATGCCACATGCCTCTTCATCAACACCGTCTAAGAAACTAATTGGAGGCACTAGCCTGTCATTCTTCCAGAGCTATAGAAGGTGAAATCCACTTAGTGCTTTGTTTCCAGCAAGCACAGAAGAAGAGGGAGATGGCCACAGGGAACGCAGGGCTGCTGGCAGAAAGGGACACCAACTGGCGTGAAGGGCTCTGAGGAGGAACATACTGCACAGCTTGACATTCTGAGTGATCCGGGGACTTGCTGATGCGAGGGGCCTTTGGGAAAAATGCAGCTGAAAGCAGTAAAGGCAAACAAAGGAGCCACCTGTAGCAACGGTCGGAACTCCCCAGTGGGAATATACAAATCAAATATTTAGGGAAGAAGAGAACATCTGGAAGGAGGGAACGAGAACCTACAACCAAATCCCTGGGGAGGATGGAGGCCAACGAGACAAGGCTGTGATTGGGCAAATGGAACAGAATGGGTGGGACCTGGGGGGCATGCCCCGCCCCCAGGTAGACCAGTGTTCACATTGGGCTGTGTGCTTTTTAGATGCTCGGGAAATATTTGATTGAATGTCCAGCTGCCATTCACCAGGTATAGGGGCTTATAGTGAGTTGCCTGGATCTTGCCACTGTCCTTGTCCCACCCCACGTGTTCTGCATTGTATCCCACACTGATTAAGAACCTAAGCTCTGAATCTGAAGTACCTGGGTTCATGTCCCAAGTCCATAACCTATGAGGTCTATGACCTGGAGCAAACTCTGGAACCGTTCTGAGCATCAGTATTCACATTGGAAAACGAAATAATAATGGCACCTATCTCACAAGCTACTTTTGAAAATCGAATAAGCTAAGGTATTTGCCAAGGCATCACCATCCACCTGCTACATAGAAAGCACTCAGTAAGTGCTGGCTGCTATTACTTCTTGTTTGTTGGGGAGCCACTGACTCATGCACAGGGCCCTGGGGTGAAGACCGAGGGGACTTCGAACATGGATCCCCCACTTGATGCTGTAGGCAGAGCAAATGGTAAAACTAATTTTGGAAAACAGTAGGTCTCATGTGTCACAAAAGTGCCCCTATTATTTCCTTCCCTGCTTCAGCCTACATCCAGCCATTTTTCCTGATGACATTCAGAAGAAAGGGGAAAAAGGCACAATATGCTTTAGATGTTCACTGCACTATTATCTACAGCAGCTGAAAATAGGAAATCTCCCAAACTGGAGGTTTTAAAACCTGGAACCACCACCACGAGGGGATCTTGGCAGGAGCTAAAAGGATGCAGAGTAGATACAGGAGCACTCTGGATCACTGTGTCTAATGATACAAACTGTAAACAGCCTAACTGCCCACTGGGAAGGGCCTGAGGAAGAACCCTGGGTAGGTCCATTTGGGGAATATTATGCAAAAGGTAAAAAGAATGAGGCAGATCTAATCGCAATGACAAGGAACATCTTCAAGGCATATTAAGTGGGGGAAAAAGCAAGTTAAAAACAATATGCCCTGTACTATCCCATGTATATCAAATATGTCTATTTTGTTTGTAAACATAGATGAAAACATCTAGAAATTAGCTAGTACAGGGATTATCTCTGGCTAAGGCTATGGAGGCAGTGGTAATGGGAACTTGGCTTTTATTACTATAGCCTGAGAGCTTTTTATGAAGGTAATCATCTCTTACTTCAGATATTTAAGAAAAAAAAGAATCAATAGAGTATGTTTTGGTTCTACATATGGTTTCTTAAAACACAGTTTCTGCAGCTAAAAACGTCTGAAAATGGCCTAGATGTTTAACCATAGGAAAATGGCCAAATAAATTAGATTTAGCTACTTGATGGACCATTATGTAGTCATTAAAGGTTATAATTATAATGACTGGGGAGCAATCTGGTACATGCTTATGATATATTAGGTAAAAAAAGTAAAATATAAAACGATGGATATAGGATGCAAGTGGAAACAAATTAGAAGGATAGACACAAAAATAGCCATGTCAGAGTGAAGCAGTTAGGGCTGATTTCTAATGTTAATATTGACAAGGTGTTTTTTGAATTCATAAAGGTAAGTCAAATTGCCGTTGTGATTTCTTTGGGACTTATTTGGGGATATGTACCACGCATACAAAACAGAACTTACTTTTGAGTTGGTCTCTCAGACACATACAAACTATGCCCAGGAATGGGTGTAATTTAAAGAAGTCTTCTGGTTAATCTTTCCTAAAAGCAGACATGTTTCCAAAGACAGCTACCATGGCATGCTCAAGTCCCTGAGAGACCACCATAGATAAAGCTGCAAAGATATAGGTGAGAAGATCTCTATGACCCAGTTCCTTAGAAGGTACCTGCACCCGCAGCCTGCCTGGGAAAGCAAGGAGCACGGGGTGGCACCATTTTGAGCTGGAGCCATAGATTCATGGTAAGCTTTCAACCACGCAATTCAAAGGAGTGACATAAGAGTCACGCAAATATAGTCCCCCAGTCTGAGTGGGCTAGTACGGGGTGGGGCTATGAACCAAAGAGTGATCTGTGCAACCCTGGTTCTGGCAGGTGCACAACGGATGAAGGGTTTCCTCTCACACACTCTTGGGAATACAGCCGAGTACATTCCTCCTGTCCATTCACAATGCAGCATCCATATGGAAGGTTCTGAAGACCCCACCATTAAATTAGACTGTAAACGGGTCTAAATCCACTTTGTATCCTATGACACCCACCAACATTGGGGCAATTACAATAATTAAGGCAACTTTAATTTTATTAAGTGCTTATAACATGTCAGGCACTATGCTAAGCGCTTTTCAAATATTATCTCATTTTACCCCTTTCAACAATCTTGTGTGGGATGTAATGCTGCTCCCATTTTTTGGATGAGGAAATTGAGGCTCAAAAATTTAAGTGCTCTTGGCCAAAGGCACTGAGGAGAAAGTAGCAATTGGGTTTCTTATGCCACTGTGCATCTCAATCTGGTGAAATGCTGGTGTTCCTGGAGCCACATGAGGGGAAATGGACGGAAACTAACATTCAATGTGGGAATAAGTTTTTCCCCTTCCAACACCCACCTCTGCTCTCATCTCATCTAGGAAGATTTCTCTAAGCATCCCAGACAAATAAATCATCTCTTCCACTGAGCCGCTTCTATTGTTTGTCATCACACTGCATTGTAGATATATTTGCAGATGTTTAATTTTTCTGTTTAATTGCAAGCTTCTTTAAATATCTTGTTCATCTTTGTGGGAACCCAATATCTGGTTATTATATATTGTTACTTACAAAACTGCTGGCAGGCTATAAGTACCTCCCCTAAACAAACAACAACAAAATCAACCAAACACAAAACTAACCAAGGAAGTGAGATGCTGCATGAAACAAAAATCATGAATGCTTTTGTCCTTGCACAACTAAAAACTCATTATAAAGCCCTTACTGCCCCAAAAGACAATGTGTATATTAGTCTCTATTCTCACAGTCTAGCACAGAGTTTGGCACCAAGTAGATAATCAATAAACACTTGCTGAACAAATGAGTGAATAAATGAAGGAATGAATCATCTTCTGTAGGAGTACGGTCTTATTATTAAACTGATAATGAGTAGCTAAATCATATTCATAATAAAACAGGAAACATAACGTTACCTGATTTACTGGCATAGAACCAACTGTTGTGAGGTTGATAATAAACATTAATTTTTAAGAAAATATTTCAAATACATTTTTTCCTCTAGTCTTGGGAGTAATCGTATTTTGGAACCTTGAGCTGGAATGTGTCTCCTCTTATACGATGGGGTGGTGGGGAGAGCACGTATCATGAGGACTGCCTGGGTGGATGGGCCTCAATTTGGCACAAGTGGGGAATTGAAAATATCAGCCCTGACACTCATGGATCCACAGGGATGAGCCAAGATTAAACGGAAGAGCAAAATCCCTGAGCTGCATCCAACTCACACACACACTAGATGCACTGAAAGCTTCCTTTTTAAATTAACACCAAACATAAACATTTCAAGTTTGAAAATAAAAATTAGGGGGAGAGAAATCCAAAAATGGGCAGAAGACTTAAACAGACATTTCTCCAAAGAAGATATACAGATTGCCAACAAACACATGAAAGGATGCTCAACATCACTAATCATTAGAGAAATGCAAATCAAAACTACAGTGAGGTATCACCTCACACCGGTCAGAATGGCCATAATCAAAAAGTCTACAAACAATAAATGCTGGAGAGGGTGTGGAGAAAAGGGAACCCTCCTACACGACTGGTGGGAATGTAAAATGGTACAGCCACTATGGAGAACAGTATGGAGGTTCCTTAAAATACTAAAACTAGAACTACCATATGACCCAGCAATCCCACTACTGGGCATATACCCTGAGAAAACCATAATTCAAAAAGAGTCATGTACCACAATGTTCATTGCAGCACTATTTACAATAGCCAGGACATGGAAGCAACCTAAGTGTCCATCGACAGATGAATGGATAAAGAAGATGTGGCACATATATGCAATGGAATATTACTCAGCCATAAAAAGAAATGAAATTGAGTTATTTGTAGTGAGGTGGATGGACCTAGAGTCTGTCATACAGAGTGAAGTAAGGCAGAAAGAGAAAAACAAATACCGTATGCTAACACATATATATATATGGAATCTAAAAAAAAAATTAAAAAATGGTTCTGAAGAAACTAGGGGCAGGACAGGCATAAAGACGCAGACGTAGAGAATGGACTTGAGGACACGGGGAGGGGAAGGGTAAGCTGGGACAAAGTGAGAGAGTAGCACTGACATATATACACTACCAGATGTAAAACAGATAGCTAGTGGGAAGCAGCCGCATGGCACAGGGAGATCAGCTTGGTGCTTTGAGACCACCTAGAGGGGTGGGATAGGGAGGGTGAGAGGGAGACACAAGAGGGAGGGGATATGGGGATATATGTATACATATAGCTGATTCACTTTGTTATACAGCAGAAACTAACACAACATTGTAAAGCAATTATACTCCAATAAAGATGTTAAAAAAAAATTAGGGGGAGAGAAATGTAAATAAGACATGATTTTCCTCTGCTTTAGAAGCATGGGACGTCTTGAAGTTGGTGTTTCTCCAGGTGGGTTCCTGACCACCAGCATCAGTATCAGCCGGGAGCTTGTTCGAGATGCAGCTTCTTAGGCTCCACCCAGATGTATGAAACCAATAACTCTAGCAGCGGGGCTCAGCAATCCGGATTTCAAAAAGTCTTCCTGGTGATGCTGATGTACGCCAAGTTTAAGAACCGCTGTAAGTCACACACTCTCCTTTTCAAACTTAATACAGAACTTGATTTTCAAAAAAATTTTTTTATTCAGTCAAGTAAGATATAGCAGTATTTGGCATTCCGATAAAATATACAAAGCCTCTGTAATGGATCAGATACTACCCTCTACATAGATTCTCACAAGGATGTTATCGCGTAGAAAATTGTCCCTCTACCCATTTCACAGATGAGCAAATACAGGGTCAGAGAGGCTGAGTCATGTGTTGCCCATCTAACTCCAGAGCCCATGTAATTCTGACTCAGAACATGCTCTTTGCCATTTACATATCAGTCCTTGTTGTTTTTTAAAAAAATTTATTTATTTATTTATTTATTTATGGCTGCATTGGGTCTTCGTTGCTGTGTGCGGGCTTTCTCTAGTTGCAGTGAGCGGGGGCTACTCTTCGTTGCGGTGCACGGGCTTCTCATTGCGGTGGCTTCTCTTGTTGCGGAGCACAGGCTCTAGGCACGTGGGCTCAGTAGTTGTGGCACACGGGCTTAGTTGCTCCGCGGCATGTGGGATCTTCCCGGACCAGGGCTCGAACCTGTGTCCCCTGCATTGGCAGGTGGATTCTTAACCACTGCGCCACCAGGGAAGTCCCTACATCTCAGTCTTTGAAGAACAGAGCCCAAATGGCTAAGCGAGAACATCCAGGGTTGAGGGTCTCACAGGTGGGTTTGGGCATCATGCAACTTCCCTGCAGGAGCCACCAGGGATGCACACTTTGTCCACCTCCTGGCATAGCACCAATCACAGAGGGCTGTAGTCACATCTGCCTTCCCCATTTGGCTGCCCACTGAGATGGAGCTGGGGCGAGCTTGATCTCTGCCTCCCTAGTGATGAGCAAGGGGGGAAACCATCCATCTCTGTTCTGCTAGTGAAGACCAGTGATTCGGCACTGAATGCTCTTTCTTTTATTAGAGGTCCTCTCACAATAAAAAAAATAACAGCAGCCCCTATTTGTAGGGCACTTTCCATACACCAGGCTCCAGTCTGGGCTTCACTTTGCTTGCAGTAACTCACTCTTTAAAACAACACTGTGAAGTTGGTTGAGCGTTAATGTCCCCATTTGATGGACAAAGAAATCAAGGCGCAAAATGATTTGTGCGAGATCACACAGCAAGTGAGTTGCAGAAGAGGGACCTGAGCCTGTCAGTCCTGCTCCAGAGCCTTGTCACCACCAGGATGATCAGCCAGCTCCATGTTCAGGTGGGGGATGACGTGAGAATTGGGTACAGAACCAAAAAACTCTGAAGGGACAGGCGGTAGAAGTGAAATGCCAAAGATTAGAAATCCAGGTTCGTGGTGACTAAAGGAGAGAATTAATTTCTGTTTTGATACATGAAGTGATATTTGCAGAGCAAGCACCTCACCAAAAAGTCAACAATTCCTGCTCAGCATCAGAGCTGTATCGGGGGATGTGCCAAAGTTGTGAGCTGGCAGTACAGGCGTGAGGGCAGGGACTTAGTGATTCTCGTCTGTCGGTCGCTTTTCTCTCGGTGCCACCAGATCTTTACAATTAACCTCATCATTTGCTTTTATTGACTATCCTCTCATCTTGGGTCTCAAAAAAACATCTAGGGCCCCTAACCTTGTGGGCTTGGCATTCTAACTAAGACGACACATCATAGATCGTTATAGATCACTGTAGAAATGAATTACATCGTGGCTGGTTGGTTTTGTCCCGAGGAACGTAGGACGTCTGAGATGTAGGTGAACGTGGAAGCTGCAGCCTGCAGAGCCCGCGCGCTTTGCCCTGATCTATTCCTGATGCTGTGAAATGAAGCCAGTCTTCCGGCTCGAGGGCTGCCAAGGTGCGACTCAGTACCCAGGAGCCTTTCCTTACTGACTTCTCTAAGAAGAGGATTTGAAAGCAAATCTGCAAATGAGCCTTTCCTTACTGACTTCTCTATATATCAGTGATGCCACAATTCCCTCGTAACTTGGCTTGGGCCTTGGCATTAAAAAAACCCAAACTTTAACCCACTTAACTCCATTATCACCTACACAGAGTCAGGCAGCCCTCTACCTAATATTTTCCCTTGGAAATATCTGTAGACCAACTCATGTCAGTGTCTGTGAGCCAAAGGGCTTTTGCAAACTCTCAAGTGCAGCCTTCCTCATTTCAAATGAGCAAACTGGGGTCCAGAGAGGTGGGTGCAGAGACCACAGAGTGAATCAAATTGAAGGCTAGAATTTGGATCAGCACAGCTTTATTTGGGAGCTTCTTGAGAGACGGAAATGGTCTGACTCGTATTTGTACACTGCTCAAGGCCCAGTACAGTGCCTGGCACACAGTATGTGTAACTGACTTTTAAAAATCGTCTACTTCCAACTTTATATTCCTGCTTCTATTACTCTTTTCACATCTCACACTTGGTTTATTGCAGTAATCTGCCTGTTTTCACACTCTTCTTCCTGTACACAGACATGAGACTCATCTCCCTAAAGCTCTAATTTCATCTGAACCTCCTTGGCTCCAACACTTTCAATGGTGTTTATTTGCCCATTGGATGAGCTTTTCCACAGTCTTGCTCCTGCTTCTTCCATCTAACTTCTTAATAACACAATTTTTTTAGGGGAGGTGGTTTGGTGGTGGTGGTGGTGGATTTGTTTTCTTGAAAACATTTCCTTACTTCTTAACCCCTTCAATGCAGGTACACTGCCACCAGGTGGCAGTAATGTATCACTAGAGTTAGACTTGAGAACTGGCCAAACATGGTCCGCTTTTCACTGTATTATGAAACTATAACTTTTAAAAGCCCAAACAGCATAGCTTCAAGACTTATGGTAGGATTTGTTACATTAACTCCTTAATGAAATCATCATGGAATTTGTTCAAGTTGCCCAGATGTTCCTTTCTCAGCAACTCCTCTATGCGGCAGACTAGACAACGGAAATCTACCAAACTTTGTTTAAATCAATTAGAGGGTAGACCTCTCTGTCTGGAGCTCCTGTTTCTTTCATTAGCACCAGAAAGAGAAGATATAGAGAATAGGCCAGAATAACTTCAGAATTAAATGGTGCTATATCCCTGTGTGGGTTTTCTTCCATTGTTCAGAAGAAAGAACCTCTTTACTCTGCTAATTTTCATTTTCTGACCCTCCTTTTCCTCTCTGAGGCTGGGAATAATTTAAATTATTTTGTAAAACCAGAGGAATGGGGCTCCAAATGGTGGAAACTGATCTCAGTAAGCAACTGCCATTAAAAAAGGCTCAGCTGACCTATCTCTGCCTAAGTACTTATTTCTAAATTTAATTGATGTACGTCCTTGTGTATTTTTATCCCTAATAAAATATTTGGGGTGAGTAGGAAGGGAATAATTCCTTGCAAAACTTGAAGTTGCATTTTTGCATCCACAGGCACAGCTATTTATGAACTATCTGATGCTTGAGTTCATTTGCAGGAATCATGTCTCTGCCACTTCAGTGTTTCCCCAGGTACCTACATCAGGGAAGACAAGGAACTCTGAGTTATATTTCTAGACTTCACATTCCTCCCTGCCTTCCTTCTGACCAAATTTTGAAATGTTTATGATAGCTTCTAACTGTGAAGTTTAGAAATCTCAACCATTCACTTTTACTCAGCCAAGTGATGAAGGCATCCATTCTGAATTCTAAAGGCAAAAAAAAAAAAAAAGGACAGAGAGAGGAAAAACATGATTATCTTTATCTCCAACAAAAATGTGTGAGGAGAAATTAAAGCTAAGTGTGAAACTCTCTGACACCTTTGTGGATGTTAATGCAGTTGGGGAGGCTATCAGTCTGCAATCCCGGCTTCCTCATTTCTGCAACCAGGTGATAAAGCCACCTCCTTAATGACACAGAAGTGTGGACAAATTGAGGCCACGTGTGCAAATAGCAGGATCTGCTGTTCTTGGCCAGAAATTCATCTTGGGGAAAACTTAGAAAGCCTTTCTGAAGTAACTTTTCTTTCTTCTGTATAAGAATGACTCAACTGGGTGAAAATGATGCAGTTATTAACCTTGTAAAAATTATTTAACCTCTCTCAACCTCAGTTTCTTCATCTGCAAAATGGGAACACTCTTACCCACCTGTCAGTGTTGTGTGGGAATTAAATGAGAAAGTAGGAGCTGGCATGGAAGGAATATTGTGAATGAAACAGAAATTAATTTGGTGGACAGAGATTCAAACTGGTTCTAGCACACTCCAACAAAGATCTACTGCTTGAAGCACTGCATTTCAGCTCTATCCTTATTATTATTGACAACATTGACAAGAGCATGGATGAGGACCATGAAAGTTCCCTGGGCACGGTCACACTGTCAGGGGCTCTTCACAAGGGAGATGGCACAGACACGTGGGTAAGAGCATGAATCTGGTGCCCTACGGCCCGGTTGTGAATCCTGGCTTGGCCACGCAACACCTGGGCAAACTTGGACAAGCTCCTTAACCTCTGGGTCAAGATTTTAAAAAGTCTTTCCAGGTGTTTCTAATGCACAGAAAAATTTAAGAGCATTGTCTTAGGGCAAGTTCCTTCATGTCTTTAAGTCTCAGTTTCACCATCTATAAAGTGGGAAAATCACAGCATGCAATGTACTTCATATGATGGTGCAGAAGATTAAATGAGATAATGAATGTTCAGTGCTTAGCGTATTACTTGGTACATAGCAAGGGCTCAGTAAATGTAAGTCCCTACTATCATTATCTTCATCATAGTCATGTGGTTATCATTATCACTCTTGTCACCATCACCATCATCATCACTGTCATCACACCAGCAGCAGCACTGTAACTAATTACTATTAGTGTCTGTCCCACTGTCATCCTCACCATGATCATCATTATGATCATCATCATTGTTGTCACCATTGTCATCACCATCTGCCTCTACGGGAGGTGCCACTGATTCCTGTGGGAGCCCCTAGAGTACTTGGCACTCAACACAATAATCTTGAATTCTTATTTCTTTTTTCCACCCTTTGGGAAAAGTGAGGTACTAGCAATTGATAAAAATTCTTTATGAGCAAAAATGTTGATTTCACTCTGTTCAGGCCAAAAATGTATAAGTTAAACTTCTTCATAACGTTGTACATGCACTGAAAACATGCTACTAAAGGTGGTCATGCCTGCAGGTCCAGTGCTCCAAGCTTGCTCTTAGCGTTAACCCACTCGGGTCCTGCACCTGTTTTGTAAGGGGCTACCGATGCCTTTCTCAAAGGTGTGGCCTGCTCAGGGGTAAAGTAGTATAAATGCAGCTAGAACTCCATCAGCCATTCTGAGCATCACTGTAGGAGTAGGTCACCCATTGTATCAAATTCTCAGCTTCAGATGAATTCCTTTTTGCATTTGACATGGAAAGTGATAAGTATTTTTCGAGCTATTTTTCAGTTGTGAGCTTCAGTCTGCTGAGATGGAATATGCAGATCGGGGCCTGAACAGCTGTAGCACTCCAGAGTGGCTGGTATCTTGGTGGGCTTTATTTTAAAGTCTCTGACAGTTCAATCTCACTAAATAATGCAGCTGTTTAGGAAAAGCCATATGATCTTAAAATAAGTCCCTGAAGGTCAAGAATATAGGTCGAAATTTTATTTTTTGGTGAATAGCATTTGACAAAATAACAGAAATGTCCCTTGTAATATCTCTTCCTTTACATCTTTGAATGAAATTACCAAGCACACATCACTGGATGTTCATTTATAAACATTCTACATCTTCTCCATGCATTTCTGGCAGGGTATTAAGGTAACATTCTGATTTCACTGCGCCCAATGAACTTAATGATTCTAAAGAACGATTTCAAAATGCAGCTCTAACTTGAGGTGTCACTGATTATTTGGAAAGCTCTTCGTTACATCTAGCCCAGGAAAAAACAAGCCTCACATCATGGAAAAGCTAAAGTACTGACTTCAAAAAACTGTAAAGAAAAGGGGGAGAAATGCCATGTAAAAGTTTTTCAGGACAAAGCTGAATCCTGCTCATCCATCATTGGTCTCGTCAGGGTGGCATGAGATTCAGGAGCAAAGCATTTGCATCCGGAAAGATGTTGGCCAAGGGTTTCTCTGTGCCCCTTGAAGACGGGGGTTTTGGCAGAGTCACCAGATTGGCAGCTTTGAAATAGCTGCTCATGGAAGTGGAAGACAAGGCGCGAAGGTCTTTGGAGAGATCTCATCCCAACTCACGTAGAATCCTATACTCTTTGAGGCTGTTGGGCTACTTCAAATACCTTCATGTACCATTTTACAGATGAGGAAACTGAGGCCCAGAGAGAATAAATGATGTGGGTCCGTTAATGCACTCAATTAGTAACAAAGCCAGAGTTAGGATACTGGTAGCAGTGGGGCATGGGGAGGACACACATCAGAGCTGGACTGTGTATTCCTCCAACCTGGCTGACAGGTACAGGTACAGACATTTCGTTATGTACAAAAAACATCTGGCTTCCAGACTGTGATCCAACCCTTACTGTATGACCTAGGCCAAATCCTTTAAATCCTCTCAATTCCATCCTCCTTATATATAAAACCCCATTACTAATCCCCACTTCATAAGGATGTTGCATCAATAAAATCCTATATTTAAAATACTCAGAACAAAGCCTTGTATATAGTAGTACTCAACAAGGGCTCATGAATTGGTTCATCCCCTCTGATGTGCTAAAACATTTTTTCTTGGACTAGGGTGTGGGGCCCATCACTACAGGGAACCTAGATTTTCCAGAGCTGAATCATCGTAAATTCTACTTGTACTGTTCCAGTGGGTACTCCCATACTTTTTAGACCCTGTTTCCATTTTGGTTCAGGAAAATTCAGGCATTTAACTCCTCACAGTGCTAACCAGCATCTTGGTGGCAGCTGTGGCCATCAGAAGTCATATCAGGAAAAGCATGAGTTTAGCTTAGGGCCACTCACAGAAGATGCCTAAGTGTAAAGAATAGCATGCAAAAATTGACAAACTTTTCTCATGTATCACAACTTATTCATGTTCCTATATGAAAATTTAGAAAATATCAGTGACCAAAAAGTAAGAAATAAAAACCACTCATAATTCCACTGATCAGTGAAAGTCATCATTAATATTTCGATAGGAACATATATTTTATATAGATTAACAAAGTGGTTCTTAAGTTCTGTAGCTTACTTTTTGTCAATGTTGAATGTGGAGTTTTCCCCAAGTAATTAAGTAGTTATCTTTTAAATGGATACATAATATTCCATCATTCACATACTCAAAATATTGAACAACTGGTAGAACGTATTTACCAACCAATCAGAATGGGGAGAAACAGCTGGTAGAACCATACAGGGTAAACCAGATGATTACTGGCCATGGTTGTACTATAACCAGTTTCTTATTAGAAATCTTTCACTTTTATTTTTTTAAAAATGTTCTGGTCATAGCAACACTTTTCTGATGAAAGTGCAGATGGTAAATCGTTAAGTATATTATGAGGTTGAATTCCTAGAAGTGTAATGTGTGTGTCAAAGGATAAACAGAGGTTTGGGATGCTGGCAGAGGACAGGCTTTTCAGGATATCCACCTCCAGGTCGGTCATGGTCACGGGCTCGTTTTTCCTTCCTTGGGAGACACCCCCAAATGGACAATTAAGAAAGGCTAAAAAATAGTAGTGCTGGAAGGGCACCAGGACTCCCCTCCTCCCCATCTGACTCCTGACTGTCCCTCATAGGAGGAATTCTAGCTACAGAGACCCCCTCCCCCCAGTATAGTGAATCCTGATTTGCACAGTGCTTGGGGGCTACTAGGATGGAGGAATGTTCTGGGGCTCTGGCCTCTGCTTTGGTGCCGCTACTAACTAAACAATATGTGGGCAAGTCACTTTGTCTGTCCTGGTCAGAGTTGATTCTCTTACATGTAAAGGAGATGACTGGGCCAGACCAGTAATCTATTCCCTTTTGGTGTCATCAGCCTAAGAGTCTATAATTCTATGTCCCCACATTCTAACGCTACTGCATTTTAACAATGAGAGCTTTCTTCCACTTCATGTACCACCTCTCCCCTCCCTCTACAGTACCCACAACAATCCAGTCTCCACCTGCACAGGGACCAAGGCAACTTTTTAAAAAATGTAAATCATCCAGTGATTTCTCTTTACTCTGAGATAAAAGCCAGACTTTCTGCCACGGCCTGCACAGACTCACGTGGTCTTACCCCTGCCCACCTCTCCAGCCCCATTCTCTCCTTTGGGCGCTATGTTGGCAGAAAAGCCACACTCATTTTCAAGCTCATTCCCACTTCCGAGCATTTGAAATCCTGTTCCTTCTGCCTGGCATCCTCTTCCCCCAAGACCTTCCCTTGGCAAAGCTCCTTTGGGTCTCAGCCTCTGAAATGGCTCTTCCTTTGCCTGGAACACGTGTCCCCTGAGTCCAGGTGGTACCAGTTTCTTCTTGCCTTTGAGGTCTCCACTCAGATGTCGCTTCCTTGGAGGGCACTGACCACAATGATTCAAGTTGCCCTCCTCTTCGGTCATTCTCAACCATGCTATATTATTTTCTTCTCTGCATTCAGCACAACATCATCATGTGTTGTTGACCTGTTATATATATATATATTTTAAATATTTATTTATTTGGCTGCATCGGGTCTTAGTTGCAGCATGCGGGAATCTTTAGTTGCAGCATGCAGAATCTTTTAGTTGCAGCATGTGGGATCTAGTTCCCTGACCAGGGATTGAACCCAGGCCCCCTGCATTAGGAGTGCGGAGCCTTAGCCACTGGACCACCAGGGAAGTCCCAGACCTGTTATATTTTTTATAGAATATAAACTGTCAGGAAGTGGACACCGGGGGTTGACAACACTCACGAAATGCGTGTTGAATGAATGTGGGGAGGAAGGGAAAAGCAGCCATTGACAGCGAGGGGCTAGCCTGGCACCAGTAGCTGGATGCTGGTGTTTTCTTGTAAGACCACTACGTGACCACGGTGGACCAGAACACGAAGAGACCACTCTGTAATCAAGTCTGAGCGCAGACAGACCTGAGCATTCTCCAAGCCACCCTGCTTCCGGGCTCGTAAGAGTGACAGCTGCTTCTTTGCTGACTACCGCTGTGGCCTCGCCCTAGTCCACCTACCTGTACAGAGATGTAGTAAGTTCCCAGTCACAGAATTACCTCTGCTTCCCAAGAGCATCCAACTCAGAGTAATGCTCCACTTTTATGAACTTTCCCCCAAGGCAGCTAACATGAGTTCCAATTCTATAAGTCTTCCCTCCCACCCTCTTACAAGGACGCCCACCGTTCCCCATGGTATGTTCTCCCTCCTTGTAATGAGCAACAAACCCAACTTGCTTAACTACAGGTGTGTTCTTGGTGGCCCCTGGCATTGAAAGGCAATGACAGTGGAAAACTCAACAAATAATAGCTTCTCTTTCTTGAGTAACTGCTATGTGCTGGACACCGCTATTTCCAATACAACAGCCTTGGAATGTAGATATTATTATTATTATTCTGATTTAAAAGTTGAGGACACTGAGGTTAAATTGGATAAGTACCTTCCCAAGGTCACACAGCTATTGGGGGGGGGGGGGGAAGACCTGCAGTTTGAACTGTACCTTCCTGACTTCAAATCTTATATATTTTCTCATTATTATAGTGTTTCCTTTTTCTCCTTTTCCTTTAGAAGCTATGGCAGGTGCTGTATGCTGGCAATGAGGATATGCATGATAAATGTGCTCCCTCTACTAGTTTCTCCATTTGAAATGATTAACATTCCTGTTGGTTTCAACCCTCTGTGAATGTTTGCATTTTAGATTTCTGCTCTTTCAACGTCACTGCCACAGAAAGTTTCTGGGACAATCTCAGACATACAGAATATGTTCAGCATCAGAAGAAATATTTTAAGACAATCACTCCGCCATTTGGGGGAGTACAACTGTGGAATGGAGAAAATATTTAAAAACATAGATTTGTAAGAAAGGTAGTTCTCCATTTGGGTTTTAGTAGGAGAGAGTTCATTAGCTTTCTGTATTTTGTGTCCTTGCTCTTTAAATAATGTCTCCTGCATTTTGTGTTTGAAATCTGACTAATGAATGAATTTAACAGTTTCCCTAGAAATTAAAACTCAAGGTTGGTGGTAAATGAAAGAAATATATACGTATATGTGCATGTATACATATACGGACTGAACAGATCATTATTGAGAGTCAATGGTGAACCCAGCCCTGGGCTGGGTGTGTTCACTGATGCCACCTTAAATACATTCAGTTCAGGTGCTTGAATTCCTAAATGAACTCACAGCAAGATAAGATGTCAGCGATATAGACCTGGTGCCATTAGGTCCAGGCAGCATTCGGTACCTTCAGTCCCCCTCCATCCTATGATCTGAAATTTCCACCAGCTGGAAATCACTGCTGGAGTTGGGTTGATGGACCTTGGTGAATACCACAGACCAAACATTTCAGTCTCATCTGATTCTGGAAAAGCCTTTAGGACAAGTCCCTGATGCTCCCCTGTAGGTAGCTTGATACAGCCACCCAGGCTCTCTGATTTGGGAACACGCCTCTCGAGCCACCACGGGGTTTTCATCAGAACAGTGGCCTGATCAGGTTTCTGCCTTAGAAGCTGCTCTATCTGCAGCGGGAGCGTGGGATGGAGTGGGAGAGGCGGGCTGCAGAGAGGCTGGGGACGGGCACCACGGGAGTAGCCGGGGGGATGGAGAGATGGGAGTGCAGGAGAGACATCCAGGAGCAAATGTGAGAGGGCTTGGGCATTGACTGGCTGTCTTGGAGCAAGAAAATGCATTTATATAGAATGAATACTCTATTTGCTTTTTACCTTAAGTTGAATCCCAAGAGGAGTCATGTAGCATTTGCCCTTCTGTGACTAGCTAATATCGCTTAGCATGATGTCATCCATGTTGCTGCATAGGGCAGGATTTCCTTTTTCTTAAGGCAAAATAATAGTCCACTATATGTATAAACCACATTTGCTTTATCCATTCATCCATCTACGGACATTTAGTGCTGATCTATTACATAGAGTGGATCTGGAGTAAGTAGGAAAAGGGGCAATCAAGGATGCCAGATTTTTTTCTGGCTTGGGTGGCATATTGGAAAAATCATAAAGATAGGTAGGTCACTGGGTGAAGCCTTTATTTTATTAATCAAATTTGTATTTGATTAATACAAGCTTAACAAGCTGAACATGCTGCCTGTTCTAAGTACTTTATGAATATCAATTCATTTAATACTTATTATATCCCCATGAGGTAGGGACTATTATTATCTCATCCAACAGGTGAAGAAACTGAGGCACAGAGGGGTCTAATAACTTGCCCAAGGTCACACAGTCAGTAAATGAGAGTTGGCTTCCAGAGTCTGTGCTCTTAACCATTACACATTACAGCATCTTCTTGAGGCCAAGGTGAGGATCTAATGTTCATGAACGCCCATCTACTGGTGAGAAAGGAATGGGACCCAGCATACCTCAAGGACAGCCAAGGGAAAGTTCATTTTATTGTTTTCACTTTGATTTAATTTGGTCCCAAGCACAACAATCAGGAAACAGTTTCATCATCCTAGTCTCTTACATTAAAAAAAAAAAGAAAAAAGATGGTGAGTTTCTGATGGAGGCTCTGATGGAGTTTCAAACATAATTATTTTAGGCCTGTTTATCCATAAAGAGCCCTACCAATGGCTCATGATGATTTATCTCTATGGATTAAATGTCACAATGGAGGAGCTGTGGTCTAAATCATACATTCACAGCAGACCTTGAGAGACTCTGAAGGTCTCCCAGCTGCACACACAGAAGTTGACCAAAATTTTCAAAGTTTTCCTTTTATCATCATGTAACTGAAATTACACATGGAATACATTACTTGGAGAATCACTGATGATATGCTTTAAATGATAGGCATTTAAAGGCACCAAATTTTTTCAGAGATCCTACTTTATCAGTCCAGGTAAGTCTAATAGATTCACTATCCGACTGATGCCCTCATACCAGTTTGAAAAAAAGCATAAAGGCTTCTGAGCCAAAGAAAATAGCTGAGTATTTGGGCATGTTACTATTCATTGTTCGATGCTTTTTTTTTAGGATAATAAACACTACACGTGGTACATCACTATAAACTCCAATATGGAGGAACATATGCAGTGAGACTGCCCCAGAATAAAATAACCAGTGAAATGGAATTTCAGACCAAGAGCATTTGTTACATTCTTCCTTAAATTTTTTATTTGGCGATAGGCCCTTCAGTAATCTCTAGAGCAGGGCTTCTCAACCTTGGCCCTACTGACATTTGGGGCCAGATAACTCTTTGCGGTGGGGGCCATCCTGTGCACTGCAGGATACCAAGGACCATCTCCGGCCTCCACCCATGAGATGTCACTAGCACACCCCAGTCGTGACAACCCCAAATGCCTCCAGACATTGTCAAATGTCCCTTGGGGAGGGTGTGCAAGATCACTCCAAAATAAAACCACTACTCTAGAATATTACAATGCAGTGGGATTGGCTATGAAAACCTGTTCAGTAAAGAATTGTTATTGGGGTCTATGAGACCACATGTTTATTTATTAAACAGCTATTTATTGAGTGCTTGTTAAATGCCAGGTGAGGTGAAAGGCTTGGAGGAAACAGCAGTGGGCAAAATATAGTGAACATGGGCTATAGCTTAATAATGGGGTAAATGCTGATTTGATTTCTTTGCTATCTCTTATAGATAGATTTATAACTATTTAAAAGAAAAAAAAAACACTAAAACAAAGTGTAATACTTTGCAAGCAGCTTATTCACAGTAGTTTGAAATCTCTTCATTAGATGGTGTAGAAGAGTTGATCTCTTCCATACACCTTCCACCCCGTATACATAACACAAATATAATAAATGTATTTATCACACACACACACCCTTCTCAACAGACAGTTGAGTGGTGACAAAGAACCTCTAAAGAAAACACAGACGTTTCTTTCTCTCATGTAGAAGTCTGTATGTAGGCAGTCCTGAGCTGGGGTGGGGTCCTTTAATCTTGGAGGTGTTCAGACTCTATTTCCTTGCTCTGCCACGTGGGCCCTCTATTCCCTAGATGGCTGCTTATGGGTTCATCTTCTTGCCCACATTTTACCCAGCAGGAAGGAAAACAGGGATCAAAGAAGAAGGACAAGGGATAAGCACCAGCATTTTACAAAGGGAGATCCCTGGAGGCAGCCACGTGGCCCAATGGCCTAAACCTAGCCATATGGTTACATGTAGCCACAAGGGAGGCTGGGAAATGTAGTCTTTACTCTGGGCGGACATGTGCTCAAGGATCTTTCTATTCCTATGGAGGAAGAGGAGAACAGATTGGAAGACAAGGAGCAATGTCAACCGCAGTCACCCAGAGGCATTTTTCCTTCCTCCATTTTCTCCTCTCCACTGACATATATCAACTACATTGAAGTTTTGAATAATTAATATAATACCACCTCTTTATAAGAATACCAGATGCTCTTGATCAGAAATTCCTTTTCATTTGATATGTTGGTAAATGTTTAACAACCAGCTCTCCTCGGGGTGGGGGGTGGCAGCGGGGAGACACAACCTGATTTCTAAGTTTGCCAATTTTTGTGGTGTAAATACTCCCACTATGGCCAATCGATTTCAAGCTACCAAAATCTCTGGAAGGTGGTGTTGGGAAGAAACATACTCAGCTGGCTCTCACAACCAAGGTGGCTCAAGCTGGTACAAGCTGACTTTACCACAACTTTGCTTATGAGGAAACACTCAACACAGTGTCTGGTACAAAGTAAACTCTCAGTTGTTTATTTTATTAAAGAATTAAAAATATATGACATGCATTCACATCCCATTCATTCCCCATATATTTATTGAGTGATTACTACGTGCCAGGCCTGGCATTAGCCACTTAATGGGGGGCAAAATCGACAAGATTCCTACCTCACACAGTATAGCTTGCAGTGTGATGAGGAAGACAGGCAACAACCAGTGACAACAGGAAATGTAGGAGGACAAAGGTGGTAAGTGTGGAGAGAGGGAGTCACAGAGGGGCTTCGCCTCACTTAGGGGCACAGCCACATTTTATAAGCTGAGCTGAGTCTGGAGGCTGAGGAAGAGTCACCTAGACCTGGATGTGAGGTTCAGGGAAGAGCATGTCAGCGGAGAGAATGGTATTAACAAAGACCCCAGGATGGGGTAGGAAGAGTATGGCATGTTCAAGGAAGGCCAGGGTGGGGTGCAGGGGGCATGGGGGAGTGGAATGAGGTGGGGTAAAAAGAGAAAGCAAGGGCTGGACCACATCATGGTTAGACACTGGTTTATCTTTCAGAAGCAACAAGGAGCTTTGAAGGTTTTGAAGGCAGTGCCATGATATCAGTGTTTGGGAAAAAGATCACTCTACCTGCACCAATAAGGACACATTAAATGGGGGCTTAATAGATGCAGGTGTGTCAGGTATAAGGCTCTTAGAATGATTCAAGAGAGAAATGATGGCATACCCTTGGCTAGAGTGGTGGCAGTAGACACAGAGAGAAACAGACACATTTCAGACATATTAAGGGGTGACATCAACAAGGCTGGGGCACGGGTAGGCTCTGGGGGACATACAGGAAAGGGCTGTATCTACAATTATTAAATGCTTTCTTACTTTGGACCCTGGACGGATGCTGAGTCTTTTATTGAGTTTAGGATGGAGGGAGTGGAGGAGAGATTCTAAGTTAGATTCTGAGCATGTGCACTGGAATCATTTCATCTGTTGATGATCCTTGAGGAAAGTACCCCCATCATACCAGTGGAGAAGTAAGTTCAGAGCCAGTGCCACACAGCTACTGAAAGGCATGGTTGGGACTCAAACACAGGTCTTATGATGACAAACCCTATGGTTTTTCCACAATGTAACACAAACTGCATCTAACAGGGTCCATCTTAAACCTGTGGCAGAATGAATTTAGTTACTGGAAAATTGTCATTAACCTGAGCTGCAAGGTGGGACCTTAGCTTATGTACAAACAAGACTGGGCTATTAACGGTGCCCCTTCAAATTGCTTTGAACAATTTCTTCTGCACTGGACTAATGAGCCCTACGTTGCACTTCTGGGAAACCTCTCACCCTGTAAAATAAAGTCCATCCGATCGTGCTCTGAATACTGACCTTGCTACAATGAAAAGAAAAATAAGCAATAGAAAAGATTGATTTCCCTTCACCCCACGCAAAGAAAATACTTTTCAATGGGCCTCTAAGTGTAATTCATATTTTTAGATTGAGTGTGTTTTGCACTGAGGGAAAAAAATAACCATTGAGAACTATTGCCAATACCACGATGCCGAGTAATAAGGGCATTTAAAAACCGCTCTCATCTCCTGCATGGTTCCTGCATAAACAAGTGTAACCTGCCATGACAGCGGCTAATGGCATATTCAAGGAATCTACATCAGCCTAAGTTTCCCTCATTTGTCACCAGGTCAACATGGCTGGATGTGGGAGGGCCCCCCTTCTCTAGTGCCAGGCTAATGAATCTTCTGGTGGTGGTACTCCCGAGTCAAAGATTTTTAGGAGAAATCACACCTGCTCCGTGAGCTAATGAAAATGGAAGTGAGGAACTGCTTCCCGTCACAGACAATGAAGACAACTGCCTTTGGTAAAATTAGCAGGTACATGAAAAGAACCATTCACGATCTTACTTATACTGGGTCAGTGTAGTTTGTCACGTATTTTCACATCACAAATTCTATTACATGGAATAGAAGTCCCTATTTACATGGAAGTTGAGTTAGAGACGTCACAGTTGTTTTTTTTTTTTCCTGCTGACTCAATGGACCCACTTGACAAGCTTAAAGAGAAAGCAGGATAAGTTCTATTTCCCCCATTTTACAGGTAAGGAAAGTGAGGCTCCAAGATACTGGGTAACCAACTGATCATCACACCCAAAGGAATAAGAGTTAAGCCTAGAACGCAGGGCAACTCCTTCCTGGTCCTAACACTCTTCCACGAGTAAGTTCCAGGAGTGCAGGGACTTGGTTTTGCTCCTTAGTATCTGGCGCATAGTAGGTACTTAATAAATATTGCTGCTGGCTTCTTTGTGCCTCTCCTTCCCGGAGGCACGGTGCCATAGAGAGGCAAGGGAACTGGAAAGCAGAATACCAAGACTTCCCCTGAGAGCGTGGATAAGTAATATAACCTCTTTCGCCCTTGGTTTCTTTTCTGCAAAATGAAAATAATCCAGTCCTAACTATGCAGAGGAGCCATAAGGATCAAGTCAAACAGGGCGATGAGAGTTTCCTTCAAACAGCACACATTTAAGGTGTCATGGTTATTTTTAAAGTAAGGAAAATACTCCCAGCGACCTGTTTGCTCTTCTTGATCAGATATGCAGCCTCCAAGGCTGTGTGCAAGAGGCAGCTGCAGAGACCCAGCTGCCTGTGTCATGCAACTTTGCCTTCCAGAACTTTCCTGGGGGCCTTCGGGGCAGCTCATGACATTCATATGAGCCTCAGAGTCTTCTATACCTTTTTTTTTTACCACAGTCAGAGAGACACGTGGTGGCCTCTGTGGGTCAGAGCCCTCCTGGACTTCAGTCTAAAGGTTTCCCTTAAACTCCATTTTTACCACTATATTTACAGCAGCTGTGATCAAGGTGGTGTGGTGGGGTGATGAATCCTCCTTCACTGTTCTCTATATCACGGGAAAATATCTCAAGTGTAGGACCACAATCTGTCATCTGCCGGTCATTCCACTCGGGACACATTTCCTAACGTTTCTCAGCCTCAGTTTCCTCATCTGTGATTAGGAACCAGCAGGGCACAGGACTGAATGGTAGGATGCAATGTGAGTGCTGAGTTCTGGGCCTGGAATAGCTCTAACAATGACTGCAGCACATGCATCTGTCATATCCCAGCAGCTCATTCTGACAATTCATTCTCTCTTATTCAACATGCACGACAGCCTGGTGGATAAGACAGAGCTCCATGTGACTGGGATCCCCGTTTGCTTCCAAGCTGTGTTCACTGTGAATCATAAATTTCCAACTGAGCAACTGGATTATACTCACAAACGACCATTTCTCAGCGATCCTGGCTCTAGCACAGCCTGAGTGACTACTCCCTGAGGTCTGGGTGATTGGACAGCTTCCCAGCTGGTATTCCTGCTTCTACTCTTGCCTCTTTCTTCAGTCTGTCTCTCAACATAGTGGTCAAAAGGATCATTTTAAAGCATAGGTTAGATCATGTCCCTCCTCTGTTCAAAAGCTTCCAGTGGCTCCCCGTGTCACTCGGACTACATCCAAAGTTCACACAATGACCTACAAAGACCTCCATGGTTTTACACCTCTGCCCTACTTCCTCTCTGCTGTTATCTCCTGCTACGGTGCTTGGATGGATAATGAAAGCCATAAAGAGACAGGACCAAGATGGTGAAAGAACTCTAACCCACGCTTGCCTTGCGACAACTTAGTTGATTCAATCAACCCAACTAAGCAACAAGTGAAAGAACTGGTGTTTAGATTGAAGTAGACAAGAGGCGCATGATAAACTACTCCCAGCCCCCCCACCCAAATATCTGGAATATGGAAGGGGAAGCCACTAAGTAGAAATATGACTACTGGATAGGAATATAGGAATTTCACATCAATGCTGACAAAGAATCTTCTTACAACCTCATTTGACAATGAATGGAATGAACTTTCTTTCAAGAGAGAGTAAATTCTCCACCATTGGAAATATTCAAGCAGAGACTGGAAAATTATGAGATAGAGAAGCAAGATTTCAAACAACAGAAGGCAGATGTGATGAGATTATATTTAATATCCCCTTTAATTCAGAGAGTCTACTATTTGTAATATTGAAGAAAAGAGGGAAAATAAATAAGAACCAACTGCTTTAGCTTCAACAATTGTAAAGCAATTAAAAGTCAACAGAGAGTGCATGTCATAGTGGAATACTGCAAAGGTATTTTACAGGAGGCTCTCTGCTTGGGCCAAGTGATTGAAGCAAAATACTAATTCCTTGGAAACATAAGCCAAAATTGGCCCCGCTCTTCTTGGCATTGTGAGGAGGAGCTGAGGTGGGGCACAGTGAAAGGCTTGAGACCATGGACCAGCGGAAATGTAACCGATGGCCAATCCTAATTGAGGAAAAGGGAGTTGTTCTAATTATCAAATAACATACTAGGTTGTTGGACAGGAAATCTAGTCATATACTTTTATTTATTTCCCTCGTGCTCTTTTCTCTTTTTTTGGGATCATCTTCAGTGCTGTGTGGATGTGTGTGTGTGTGTGTGTGTGTGCGCGCATCCGCGCGCGCACGTTTCTCTATTGTCTTTTAGTGTATAATTCAATGGGTGCATTCCACAAACATGATGGCAGATCTACTCGGCACCCGGCAGGGGAATACAATGATGAACAAACTCCGGCCTGAAGGGGCTGACTCTTTTCCTTTAGGATTCGGTGTCGCAGGAGAGATTTGCAAAAAAAAAAAAGATAGACCCATGTCTCATAAAGAAACCATTTGGGTTCGACCCTAGTCAAAGAGGGGTCAAAGAGACCTGCTTTGGACTGATCATGGAAAATGGGCCTCTCCTTCCACAAATGACGTAACAGTTCTGGGTCATAAAGCGATTTCACAACACGCAATAGAGACCTTTCTGTGAAAGCTGTTTTTCTGACCTCGTCTTATGGAGAGTACTGAGAAGTCACAACTAACCCAGACAGCAATATCCTGTCCCACTACCAAATACAAGCGTACCAATACCATCTCCTTAAATGACAGACTTTCCACTCTCTTCCTCTGTAACTGTCCCACTAAGCCAAGAGGAAAAGACACTTGCCTCCAGGAAATATATTGAGAGCAGGTATCTGTGTCCCTTAAGAGGGAAACTGGTAGAACAAATCCCTAGAACTGGTTACTAAAGATAAATGCAATGGATTTACGGTCCAGTTCTATGGTTATTTTAACAAATAAACCAAGAATAGTGGCTGAATGCATTGGAGAATAGGGAAATTTGAAACAACTGATTTAACCTGAAAACAACAGAATCAATGCACCAAATAGAATTCCCCTAAAATATAAACAATCGATTATGTGTGGCTTATTCCACAAACAAAGGCAAGAAGAGACTATCAAGCAGATGTAGAATCTTGTCCGTTTCCCTGTCTTACAGACTGATTTCTAATATGTCTACTTATTTTTCATTCTAGCAGCAAATATTTTGGAACATCTTACTTCCTAGGTGCCAAGCACTGAAAGATCTGATTTTGTAGGTGAGTGCTTATTTTCATGGCCTATTCAGGGAGTTATTTAACAAAGCATTATAAATCATGAAATGTCACTGTCATCTCTATACTAGGCATAGCTTTTTAAAAAGCAGAATTCTATCCTTTAACTTGACAACATAATAAGAAAATCTTGTCAATGAAAAAACAAACAAGCAAACAAATGAAAAAACAAACCAGAAAAGTATTGAAGTTAAAAAATCTAACCACTGAGGCTAAGCTAATGGTGACTTACAGAATGTTTCCAATGTTTTTAAAAATAAAAAATGAATTTCCCATAATAGTCAACTGTTTTTGCCTCCTGCTATTTTGCAGTGTTTCCCAGGCATTGAATCCCCTCAAGTCCCATGGAAGGTCATATCAAGCCCAATAATAAAACTCATTTTTCCCCTCACAGGATAAATACAAGCAGTCAAAATGCAGCATTCTCCCTCCACTAAAATGCTGATACCTAGCCACTGAAGCTTTCACATTAATCTTATAAACATGGATGACTCCTCTCTGTGTCATGCACAAATAGAAAATATACCAGAGACCACTTCTTTTGAAGGTTTTAGCTCAGGCCCGTTGGACTAACCAGAGGGCCAGCTACAGATCACTCTGGCCCTCCTGTCACCTTTCACAAGTGAAGTGACACAGACCTGCCAAAGCTGTCAGAGACTCTTGACTGGCTCTAAGAAACATCTTCACGGCCCTGAAAGGAGCTGCAGAAGCATACTTATTAATGTTGTTAGAGGAACAGAGGTTCATGCTGTTACAAATGGGCCCTGGTCAACTATGCGGAAGGAGGCGGTAGGGGAAAGGCAGCTGGCCACCAGTGCTTAACTGCGCTCAGGCCTCACAGGTGGGGGTCTCGAAGGTCCCTGCATGCCTTGCAGCGTCATCTACTGGTGTTACACTCTGTATGAGTTTCTTATGGCTGCTGTAACAAATTGCCACAATGTTAGTGGCTTAAGACAACTTAGATTTATTATTTTTTAGTTCTAGAGATCTGAAGTCTGACATGGGTCTTATGGGGGCTAAAATTAAGGTGTCAGTGTGGCTGGTTCCTTCTGGAGGCTCTAAGGGAGAACCCATTCCTTGCCTTTTCCATCTTCTAGGGGCTGCCCACATTCCTTGGCTTGTGGTGACATCACTCTGACCTCTGTATCTATTGTCACGTCTTTTTCTCTGGCTTTGACCCTTGTATGTCCATCTTACAAGGATTCCTGTGATTACCTTGGGCCCACCTGGATAATCCAGGCTATTGTTCCCATCTCCAGATCCTTAACTTAATCACATCCACAAAGTCCCTTTGGCCATGTAAGGTAACATACTCACAGATTCTGAGGATTAGGACAAAGACAACTTTGACCATTTGAAGGGTCATTATTGTGCCTACCACACACTTTAAGAACAAGAAGGGAAAAAACAGAGGGGTTGTATTAGTAAGGAATTTAGATTTGATAGAACAAGTGAAAAGGGCTTGTAGTCATTGAGGGCCTAGGGGAGAATAAAGACAGTCATTGATTCTAGAATGCAGTGAGCCCAAGAGGCTGGGAGATGGGCAAAAGATAAGTGTGTGTGTTTGTGACCTTCATAAAGTTAAAGAGCTGGTTAAGTAGGAGAGGAAAAGAGGATGAACAGAAGGTCATGGTCCAGGAGACAATTTAGGGTAGGAGATATTGGAGTCCCTGGGATATTAGCAAAGTGTGGTCTTATGAGTTGTCTGCTCAAGTGAAAGGGAGATAAACATCATTGACATAATGGAAGTCAAGAAGCTGGACCTTCAAATCAGATGCTGAAATCACTCTGATGATGAAAGGAGAAAGGGTAGACAGGGAAACCAGGACCCAGAGTTCCAGAATCCTGATGAACGGGGCTAAGAAACCTGGAGGCCAGGGTGTGGAGGTAGTATAATCAGATGGTGTGAGCTTCAGAGAAGGAGCTGATGAAACAGGGTGATAGAATAAAGGCTCTTTCAAGGGATTCCCCAAAATATTGACCTTACCTCTTAGTTTTGAAATATTGGGGTTGAGAGAATTGGAGAAAGAACCAACTCCACTTAAAAAGAAAAACAAACAATTTTCTCTACATCACTTATCATTTGACTTATTATATATTTTATTTTTTTAAACCTTGTTTATTTTCAGTCTCCCCAATAGAATATAAGCTTAATGATGGTTCAATACTATATCTTAGGACCTGTAACAGTGCTGGACAATATTAAGTCCTTTATAACTGTTGAATGAATGAAAGAATAAATAGAAGGAAGAAAGGAAAGAAGAAAAAAAAGAAAGGAAGAAAGGAAGAGAAAGAAAGAAGGGAAGAAGGGGAAAATGAAAGGTAGATATACTTGTACACTGCAGGTTAGCTGGGAAAGGGCTAAGCTTCTCTAGAGGTGAGGAGGAAGGATGTGTTGTAGAAGATGACTGAAGACACAAGGAAGTGGAGAATAGAAAGTTCCAAAGGCAACACTGGAAGGGAGGACAAGGGAGAGGAATCAGCAGGAGAAAGATATTTCGAAGGGAGTTAATGAGCTAAGTAAGAATTGTTTTGGGAGTGTGATCTAATTTGGGACACTCTAAACCAGCTACCCGTTTCTGTGAGGCTCCAGAGCACAGGGAGCTGGTTTTATTCAGGAACTGACACCTGGTAGAGGCTGGGCACTTACAGGGTAAGTGGCTGGTTGGAGGGAAAGAATAGTAAGAGCTGTGCAACTCCAGAGCTGGACCCTCCTTCCTGGATAGCTGCAAGCAACAGCCTGATAACCATCTTTCAGGGATGTCCTATGGCTCAGTTGAACATTGGTTAGAACCAACGTTAGATGACATCTTGGTCTCCTTTCAATTACTGAGTCTTCAAATGGCCAGAGGGACAATCTTCCCCTCCTCCTTCCAGTTTACACTCCAGTTGTTTCATTCATTTTAATGATGCGGGAGCAGAATGACCTTTTGCAAACATCACCCACAGCTTGGAACTTGATTGGCAAAGAGCTGAATCGCAGCTCTTGACCCAGGTCGTAGGCGTACTATGGTGCGATAGCAGATTCGAGCTACTCAGGAGGAGGAACAGTTCCATGGATTTAATTTCCCATTACTATGGCAACCTTGAGACTTTTGTTGCAGCAAAAGGTTAAACACAACCAAGTGTTCATTAAGATGTTCCACTAATGAATCACGCCAAATTCTTATTCGTGTGTAAATCAATGGCTGTGTGAGTATAAGGATGTAGAACAAAGAAATGGTGCACAAGCCAGGGAGAGCTAACTGTCTAATCAACCTTGGGATTAAAATTGGTCTCTGACTGATACAATGGCTTCATCTGTAACATGCATGAAATAACTGTAATTGAGAGGAAGAAAATCAGACATTACATAATAATATTCCAAGAGCATTTGTCTAGGATCAAGAATTATTTTTTCATTCTTGCAAAACCATTTTTGAAAATGTTTAATTTCTTCCTTTTTATCTTTGATGGGCCTTAGTAATCCCTCCAAAATTAAGAAAATGGCCAAATAATATTTATATTCATTTATCTGAGTCTAGGCAATATGCCATCCAGCATTACGTCTTATGACAGCAGCTTCAAAAAGAAATAGTAACAGACGTTTCCAAAGTGGGGGTCACGGCAGGAGCCTCAGAAATCCAACTGATTTGTGCAATTAGAATTAACTGACTATGGCTCTAAGGACGTTTTTGTGATGGAGCTCTGGGCACTGCACATACAAAACAAATGGTAACTATACGAGTAAGAGGTAGGCTGGCATGTAGAAAGTCTTCAGTCCATATTAGATTTCCCTTCCCTTAACTGTTTTTCTTGGCAAAGTTCTCATTCACATCCTTTACTTGTGGGTGCCTGGAAGTTCAGTCATGGTACCCAACCAAGTCCTAGGCTGCTTTAGGATGATGGGAAATGGGGGTAGGCAACCAGGATTCACTTCCCACCCAATCCCGATGTTCCCTGGAGCCCTAAAGATTGCCACGGATGCCCCAGGGGAAACTGGAAGAGGGGCAGAGGGACTTGTGGATCTTTCAACCCCCAAACAGAGAAATACATTTTGATCTCATATATTATTGGGGCTTCACATGCAATCATTTATAATAAAGAATTTCACTGCGATAGGTACATGGCCATGACTACAGTCTTTGAGGATAGTTATAATTGTATTCTTCAATATATATATCTTTGCCTCTGAAATTATAGGGATTCTGAAAATCAGTTTAAAAAATTTATTTCAGACTCCTAGAAAAGGTCCATACAACATAGGCTTTTTTTTTTCCACTCAGTCATGTTGCTACTGAAAGAGTAAGGAGTAAGTTGCTTTAGGCCTTTTTTCCTCTTTATGTTTTCATAAGAATCAAATACAATGAGAACTTTCAATAATGATGCAATTAAAAGATGCTCTCTTGGGTAAGCATATACATGTTATGTTGAAAATACCTGCAATGCTTTACAGCTGCGGAGAACTTACATAATTCTTAAATCTTATCCACCAGTAAACAAAAGGAAACAAAAGAGATTCTTGTGGAACCCTTGTTATTTTTAGATTCAGGGTCAGTATAGCAGAAATTGAAAGAAAAAAACATGTTTCCGATGAATTTGCAATTTTATGTAAAATTATAAATGAAAGAAAGACAGACAATGAATCGAAGAATGAAACAAATGAAGCTTTATGGAATGTGAATCCTATACGTTTAATTTATCTTTGTGATCCTAGTATCCTGCACAGCGCCGGACATCTAGTGGGCATTCAGGAGATAATTGCCAGATTTTCCTCCTCCTCCTCCTCCTCCTCCTCCTCCTCATAGTCATGACCCTCATCCAACATTTCTGTGTGTTTAGAGGTTCCAGGCACTATTCTAAGCATCTTATCAGTATTATCACATGTAATCCTCAAAACAGTCTTATGTGGAAAATACATTATCTTCCTTTTAAACATGGGAAATCTAGGGCTTAAGTATACACAATAACTTTTCCTTCCTCCCTCCCTCCCTGCCTCCCTCCTTTCTTCCAACATTTATTGAGCACCTGTGTTTCAAGGTATTGTTTCAGGCATGAGGACACAGAATGAACAAGACAGTCAAAAATCCCTGCCCTCATGGAGCTCATGGAATCCTTCTAGTGACCAAGACCATTCAGCTAGTAAGTCACTGATTCTGGATCGGTACCCACAGAGTCTGAATAGCATGCCAATAACACAGGAAATTATAGCCTAGTGTGATATTTAGCTTCTTCAAGATGCGTTTTTTTTTTAACATCTTTATTGGAGTATAATTGCTTTACAGTGTTGCATTAGTTTCTGCCGTATAACAAAGTGAATCAGCTATATGTATACATATATCCCCATATCTCCTCCTTCTTGCGTCTCCCTCCCACCCTCCCTATCCCACCCCTCTAGGTGGTCACAAAGCACCGAGCTGATCTCCCTGTGCAATGCAGCTGCTTTCCACTAGCTATCTATTTTATATTTGGTAGTGTATATATGTCCATGACACTCTCTCACTTCGTCCCAGCTTACCCTTCCCTCTCTCTGTGTCCTCAAGCCCATTCTCTACGTCTGTGTCTTTATCCCTGTATCCCTGTCCTGCCCCTAGGTTCTCCAGAACCTTTTTTTTTTTCAAGATTCCATATATATGTGTTAGCATACGGTATTTGTTTTTCTCTTTCTGACTTACTTCACTCTGTTTGACAGACTCTAGGTCCATCCACCGCAGTACAAATAACTCAATTTCATTCCTTTTTATAGGCTGAGTAATATTCCATTGTATATATGTGCCACATCTTCTTTATCCATTCATCCGATGATGGACACCTAGGTTGCTTCCATGTCCTGGCTATTGTAAATAGTGCTGCAATGAACATTGTGGTACATGACTCTTTCTGAATTATGGTTTTCTCAGGGTATATGCCCAGTAGTGGGATTGCTAGGTCGTATGGTAGTTTGATTTTTAGTTTTTTAAGGAACCTCCATACTGTTCTCCATAGTGGCTGTATCAATTTACATTCCCACCAACAGTGCAAGAGGGTTCCCTTTTTTCTCCACACCCTCTCCAGCATTTATTGTTTGCAGATTTTTTGATGACGGTCATTCTGACTGGTGTGAGATGATATCTCATTGTAGTTTTGATTTGCATTTCTCTAATGATTAGTGATGTTGAGCATCCTTTCATGTGTTTGTTGGCAATCTGTATATCCTCTTTGGAGAAATGTCTATTTAGGTCTTCTCCCAATTTTTGGATTGGGTTGTTTGTTTTCTTGATATTGAGCTGCATGACCTGCTTGTATATTTTGGAGATTAACCCTTTCTCAGTTGCTTCGTTTGCCAATATTTTCTCCCATTCTGAGGGTGGTCTTCTCGTCTTGTTTACGGTTTCCTTTGCTGTGCAAAAGCTTCTAAGTTTCATTAGGTGCCATTTGTTTATTTTTGTTTTTATTTTCATTTCTCTAGGAGGTGGGTCAAAAAGGATCTTGCTGTGATTTATGTCATAGAGTGTTCTGCCTATGTTTTCCTCTAAGAGTTTGATAGTGTCTGGCCTTACATTTAGGTCTTTAATCCATTTTGAGTTTATTTTCGTGTTTGGTGTTAGGGAGTGTTCTAATTTCAGTCTTTCACATGTAGCTGTCCAGCTTTCCCAGCACCACTTATTGAAGAGACTGTCTTTTCTCCATTGTATATCCTTGCCTCCTTTGTCATAGATTAGTTGACCATAGGTGCATGGGTTTATCTCTGGGCTTTCTATCCTGTTCCATTGATCTATATTTCTGTTTTTGTGCCAGTACCATACTGTCTTGATTACTGTAGCTTTGTAGTATAGTCTGAAGTCAGGGAGCCTGATTCCTCCAGCTCTGTTTTTCTTTCTCAAGGTTGCTTTGGCTATTCAGGGTCTTTTGTGTTTCCATACAAATTGTGAAATTTTTTGTTCTAGTGCTGTGAAAATGCCATTGGTAGTTTGATAGGGATTGCACTGAAACTGTAGATTGCTCTGGGTAGTATAGTCATTTTCAAAATGTTGATTCTTCCAATCTAAGAACATGGTATATCTCTCCATCTGTCTGTGTCATCTTTAATTTCTTTCATCCGTGTCTTATAGTTTTCTGCATACAGGTCTTTTGTCTCCTTAGGTAGGTTTATTCCTAGGTATTTTATTCTTTTTGTTGCAATGGTAAATGGGAGTGTTTCCTTAATTTCTCTTTCAGAGTTTTCATCATTAGTGTATAGGAATGCAAGAGATTTCTGTGCATTACTTTTGTATCCTGCTACTTTACCTAATTCATTGATTAGCTCTAGTAGTTTCCTGGTAGCATCTTTAGGATTCTCTATGTATAGTATCATGTCATCTGCAAACAGTGACAGTTTTACTTCTTCTTTTCCGATTTGGATTCCTTTTATTCCTTTTTCTTCTCTGAGTGCTGTGGCTAAAACGTCCAAAACTATGTTGAATAATAGTGGTGAGAGTGGGCAACCTTGTCTTGTTCCTGATCTTAGTGGAAATGGTTTCAGTTTTTCACCATTGAGAATGATGTTGGCTGTGGGTTTGTCATATATGGCCTTTATTATGTTAAGGTAACATATTACCTAACATATATTAAGGTAACATCCATGTTCATCAGTGATATTGGCCTGTAGTTTTCTTTCTTTGTGACGTCATTGTCTGGTTTTGGTATCAGGGTGATGGTGGCCTCATAGAATGAGTGTGGCAGTGTTCCTCCCTCTGTTATATTTTGGAAGAGTTTGAGAAGGATAGGTGTTAGCTCTTCTCTAAATGTCTGATGGAATTCGCCTATGAATCCATCTGGTCCTGGGATTTTGTTTGTTGGAATATTTTTAATCACAGTTTCAATTTCATTATTTGTGATTGGTCTGTTCATATTTTCTATTTCTTCCTGGTTCAGTCTTGGAAGGTTGTGCTACTCTAAGAATTTGTCCATTTATTCCAGGTTGTCCATTTTATTGGCATAGAGTTGCTTGTAGTAATCTCTCATGATCCTTTGTATTTCTGCAGTGTCAGTTGTTACTTCTCCTTTTTCATTTCTAATTCTGTTGATTTGAGTCTTTTCCCTTTTTTTCTTAATGAGTCTGGCTAATGGTTTACCAATTTTGTTTATCTTCTCAAAGAAGCAGCTTTAGTTTTATTGTTCTTTGCTATTGTTTCCTTCATTTCTTTTTCATTTATTTCTGATCTGATCTTTATGATTTCTTTCCTTCTACTAACTTTGGGTTTTTATTGTTCTTCTTTCTCTAATTGCTTTAGGTGTAAGGTTAGGTTGTTTATTTGAGATTTTTCTTGTTTCTTGAGGTAGGACTGTATAGCTATAAACTTCCCTCTTAGAACTGCTTTTGCTGCATCCCACAGGTTTTGGATCGTCATGTTTTCATTGTCATTTGTCTCTCGGTAGTTTTTGATTTCCTCTTTGATTTCTTCAGTGATCTCTTGGTTCTTTAGTAATGTATTGTTTCGCCTCCATGTGTTTGTGTTTTTTACGTTTTTTTCCCTGTAATTCATTTCTTAAGTCTTTTTTTTAAAAATTTATTTACTTATGGCTGTGTTGGGTCTTCGTTTCTGTGCGAGGGCTTTCTCTAGTTGTGGCAAGTGGGGGCCACTCTTCATCGCGGTGCACAGGCCTCTCACTATCGCGGCCTTTTCTTGTTGCAGAGCACAGGCTCCAGACACGCAGGCTCAGTAATTGTGGCTCACGGGCCTAGTTGCTCCGCGGCATGTGGGATCTGCCCAGACCAGGGCTCGAACCCGTGTCCCCTGCATTGGCAGGCAGATTCTTAACCACTGCGCCACCAGGGAAGCCCCTGTAATTCATTTCTAATCTCATAGCGTTGTGGTCAGAAAAGATGCTTGATATGATTTCAATTTTCTTAAATTTACTGAGGCTTGATTTGTGACCCAAGATGTGATCTATCCTGGAGAATGTTCCGTGCACACTTGAGAAGAAAGTGTAATCTGCTGTTTTTGGATGGAATGTCCTATAAATATCAGTTAAATCTATCTGGTCTGTTGTGTCATTTAAAGCTTCTGTTTCCTTATTTATTTTCATTTTGGATGATCTGTCCATTGGTGTAAGTGAGGTGTTAAAGTCCCCCACTATTAGTGTGTTATTGTCGATTTCCTCTTTTAAAGCTGTTAGCAGTTGCCTTATGTATTGAGGTGCTCCTATGTTGGGTGCATATATATTTATAATTGTTATATCTTCTTCTTGGATTGATCCCTTGATTATTATGTGGTGTCTTTCTTTGTCTCTTGTAATAGTTTTTATTTTAAAGTCTATTTTGTCTGATATGAGAATTGCTACTCCAGATTTCTTTTCATTTCCATTTTCATAGAATATCTTTTTCCATCCCCGCACTTTCAGTGTGTATGTGTCCCTAGGTCTGAAGTGGGTCTCTTGTAGGCAGCATATATATGGGTCTTGTTTTTGTATCCATTCAGACAGTCTATGTCTTTTGGTTGGAGCATTTAATCCATTCACATTTAAGGTAATTATCGATATGTATGTTCCTATTACCATTTTCTTAATTGTTTTGGGTTTGTTATTGTACGCCTTTTCCTTCTCTTGTGTTTCCTGCCTAGAGAAGTTCCTTTAGAATTTGTTGTAACGCTGGTTTGGTGGTGCTGAATTCTCTTAACTTTTGCTTGTTTGTAAGGGTTTTAATTTCTCTGTCGAATCTGAATGAGATCCTTGCTGGGTAGAGTAATCTTGGTTGTAGGTGTTTCTGTTTCATCACTTTAAATATGTCCTGCCACTCCCTTCTGGCTTGCAGAGCTTCTGCTGAAAGATCAGCTGTTAACTTTATGGGGATTCCCTTGTATGTTATTTGTTGCTTTTTCCCTTGCTACTTTTAATATTTTTTCTTTGTATTTAATTTTTGATAGTTTGATTAATGTGTGTCTTGGCATGTTTCTCCTTGGATTTATCCTGTATGGGACTCTCTGTCCTTCCTGGGCTTGATTGACTATGTCCTTTCCCATATTAGGGAAGTTTTCAACTATAATCTCTTCAAATATTTTCTCAGTCCCTTTCTTTTTCTCTTCTTCTGGGACCCCTATAATTTGAATGTTGGTGTGTTTAATGTTGTCCCAGAGGTCTCTGAGACTGTCCTCAGTTCTTTTCATTCTTTTTTCTTTATTCTGCTCTGTGGTAGTTATTTCCACTATTTTACCTTCCAGGTCACTTATCCGTTCTTCTGCCTCAGTTTTTCTGCTATTGATTCCTTCTAGAGAATTTTTAATTTCATTTATTGTGTTGTTCATCATTGTTTGTTTGCTCTTTAGTTCTTCTAGGTCCTTGTTAAAAATTTCTTGTATTTTCTCCATTCTATTTCCAAGATTTTGGATCATCTTTACTATTATTACTCTGAATTGTTTTTCAGATAGACTGCCTATTTCCTCTTCATTTGTTTGGTCTGGTGGGTTTTTACTTTGTTCCTTTATCTGCTGCGTATTTCTCAAGATGCATTTTGAATGGGGTAGAAACTCTTATTGAGCAATGTAGCAACTCTTTGCCTTCTTAGAAAAACCTCTACTTTGACTCAGGAGGAGATGGGCAATTGGAGGGTGATAGTTTAAAGGCCTAAAACATCTGAAAATGTGCCTTTGGATGAATGGAGACTGGTTTTGCCTCACTCCCTATCACATATTCTGTATGTTCTAGCGGTGACTATTTCAATATCCCCAGAAAGATGTGTCTTGGAAAAAATGTTACCACTGGTCGTGGACCTAGAAGATCCATGTCTGCTGTCACTCAGAAGCTGTCTGACTGAGTTCTCCCTGGCAAGTGTTCCTCCACTGTGAAATGTTCAGTCCTACTTCCCTGGAGTTTTATAGGGATTAATTGAGACAGTGTCTGCCTATGTGCCCCCCATTACTGGACTCAGCTCCTGGGAAAGTCTCTGTGTCTGTAATTCAGATGGATGGGTGAGTGAAGAAGAATGTTCAAGGCTCATTCTGCTTCCCAAATCCTCCCCAGTGCCAACACACCAATCCTGGGATCTTGTCTTCAGAGCTATGACACTCTGCGAGAGGAGAGGACATCACACGTGCATTCCCCCCAGGAAGTTTAGGTTTCTAGAACAGCTCATCTAAGTCCTAGAATCTCCACTTGCTCTGTAAGCTCACTGAAAACACTGAAAGCAGCTGACATCCCTTTTTTTCTGTCTCCCAACTATAGCCATCCTGTTACAATTACTATTTGTGGTCAATTTGTAAGGGCTTTGGCTCATACCACCTCCACTAGCAAGTGTTCAGGAGATTGTTTCATTGCCTGTTTTTTGGTCATGATTATCAGTCCTTTGAATATCCAACTTCTTTAGGAAGAAGTGGATGAGTGAGATTAAAAGTAGTCATTTTAAGATGCCCCAAGACAACAATAAGCGAATAACCTGTTTCCCAGTGACCAGTCGCAGATATATTTTCCCCTTTCAAACTTTGTCTCCTGGTTTTCTATTTGGGATTGAAAATACTGACACATTTAACGAAATACATTAAATGATGAAGTGACACCGAATTTGTCTGGTACATAATTATCTTCTCCAGTTGTGAATTCACTCTCTCTGGTCTCTGTTCTCTCTCTGGTTCATATGCCACGGACAGCTTACTAAATGACATTCAAAATTAATGCCATCCTACACACAATCCATACTCAATTGTTTCTAATATTTATTAACACATAATTATGATCAAGTATTAACTCAGTCATTCAGTGCCCCCTTCTAGGCACTAGGGAGAAACACAGTGATGAACAAGACAGATAAAACGCTCGCTCCCTTGGCAGTTACATTCCCATGGGAGGAGACGGATAACAAACAAATAACAACATCACACAGGTATGTGAAGAGCTGTGTAAAGAGTTAAAATGGGATGACATGGAAGAGAATAACAGTTTTTTGTTAGATGGTGTAGCTCAGGGTCCCAGAAGGAAACATAAGGCACACTCAAATGGGGGATACATTGAGAGAAGTTTATAAATGGACTATTTACGAATACATGGGAGGGAGGGAAAACACAAGGCATAGTTATATTTACCATTCCAGCACCTGAAAGAATGGTCATCAGAACAGAATGGAGGGGGAAGGGGAGAAGGAAGAAGAAAGGAGAGAGGGGAGAGAGAAGGGGAAAGAGAAGGAAGAAGAGGAGAAGAAGAGGAAAAAGAAGAGGAAGAGCAACAGGAGGAGGAGGAACAGCGGGGGGGGAGGAGGGGGAGGAGGAGAGGCAGGAGGAGGAGGGGGAGGACGGGGAGGACGAGGAGGAGGGGAGGAAGGAGAGGGGGAAGAGGGGGAGGGAGAGGAGGAGGGGGAGGAGGAGAGGCCGGAGGAGGAGGGGGAAGAGAGAAGACTGCTGGGTAGGAGCCATGACCTGTGGTTAAGGGACGCAGCCAGGCAGCACTGACCCCACGGGGGTGGAGCTAGGGAGAAAGGAGTCTGTTGACCTCAGTCTTACTCCTCCCTCCCATCTCCTGCTGGTATTTCTGGTTGGCTGAACACAAAAGGAAGTTGGAAGGCAAAGGAGCCCACTGATACAGGGCAGACAGGGCTCACCCTCCTGGAGTGCACAGCAGGGTCACCAAGGGGTAGGGAGTGGATCTAGACGGAAAACATCCAGCACAGGTTGTCAAGGTGGCCTGTCTGATAAGATATTTAAACTGAGGCCTCAAAGCAGGCAAAGATGGGAAGGGAGAGTAGAGGGAGGCTGAGGGAACATCTTGTGCAAGGGCCCTGAGCCGTGTGCATGCTGTGAGAGCAACAAAGGACCTGGGGATGCAGGGGAGCTCACAATAGAGGGAAGAATGATGACTGGGAGGTTGGCTTTCTGAGCCCTGGCAAAGGATTAGGATTTTATTCTACGGGCAGTGGGAAGCCCGACAGGGAGTGTCATCATCTGACTTACGTTTTGAAGAGGAGATTCTTGAGCATGGAGAAAGCATTGTTATTGTAGCAATAACAGGATGGCCACGATGATAGATGGGATGGGAAAGAGGACAGACTTGAGATATGTTTTGGGTGGGTTGGATGTGGGACAGGAGGGAAAATAAAGGAAGAAGGACACGTAGGTTTGGGGGGCTATTGGTTCCGTTTATACTGAGCTGGCACTGTACTCACAATTCCTATTAGACATGCAAGTGAGATATATCAGCAAATGGTTAGATGACTTTAGAGGTTAGGGCAGAAGTCAAACATTCTTTAATTCACAGATCACTTTAGCAGCACAGAGACTCAACCTTTTCCTGCTTTTACAATTTAAAGGAACTTAATATACCTGAAGAACTGTCATTTTTGATCAGACACCAGGAAAAGCTTTAAAGGAATCTATCATAAGTATTAATTAATTCATGCAAGAAATTAAAATCTATTCTGTTTCAAATTATAAGCATTGATACCATAAGAAACCAGCTGATTCATCATGTCAAACACTTTCACAGACCATCATATTTTTCTAAAACATTGGCCCAACTTAGAATCATTGATGCTCTAGTTTATCATGACTGAACCTCATTGCACATCTCCTAAACATAATATGGAATGGCCCTGGGTTTTAAGTTTCTCTGCTAAAGAGAGTGACTTTATGATTTCTTAGGTGAGTGTTAATATGATTTTTAGATAAACGATACGACATCTTCAAAACAAATTATTTTTACACAGTACAACTTACGGAAAATAGTACCAAGAAAAAATCCTGAGGTCCTAGAATATCTAACTGAAGGGGAAATGGCCTTCAAACTATGATAAATTCTCAGCTAAGTAGCTCTCATATAAATCCACAAGATCTACCAACTTCTCTGAATGATTGTTTCTTAAAAACTAAGACTCCTACTATAAGTGAGTTATGACCTAACTTTTATGTCAGAAAAACATGAGCTAAATGCTTGCAGATGGTGATAGTTTTTTTAAAAAAAAAAAATTTATTTATATTTATTTTTGGCTGCATTGGGTCTTCGTTGCGGCGAGCAGGGGCTACACTTCGTTGTGGTGCACCGGCTTCTCATTGCGGTGGCTTCTCTTGTTGCGGAGCATAGGCTCTAGGTGCACAGGCTTCAGTAATTGTGGCACACAGGCTGAGTAGTTGTGGCTCGCAGGCTCTAGAGCGCAGGCTCGGTAGTTGTGGCGCACAGGCTTTGTCGCTCCGCGGCATGGGGGATCTTCCCGGACCAGGGCTCGAACCCGTGTCCCTTGCATTGGCAGGCAGATTCCTAACCACTGCGCCACCAGGGAAGTCCAGATGGTGATAGTTTTTAACAAATAAGAAATGCCATCAATTTTAACAACTGAAATATCATGGTTGAGGATTGCCAAAACTTTGCCTCCTGCTTTAATAAGAAGGTTCTCTGGGTGATCTTGGCTATTTTATTAGCTTATTTAAAAGAACTAACGTAACAGAAGAAGCATTTTAATTCCAGGAAGAACGCTGATATTGTTAGTTATACCAGAGCAGTCTTTGTTGGCTGGCCACCACAAAGCCGTTTCCCAACTTACTCCTTCCTACTGCACACTGGGAATAGAGCCCAGAAAAGCCAGGGACTTCACTAGTCCCCTATGCAGGTAGGAGTGCCCATGTGATTGGTCCTGGATAATTAAAAGTTATGGGGCTTCCCTGGTGGTGCAGTGGTTAAGAATCCGCCTGCCAATGCAGGGGACACGGGTTCGACCCCTGGTCCAGGAAGATCCCATGTGCCACGGAGCAACTAAGGCTGTGCGCCACAACGACTGAGCCTGCGCTCTAGAGCCTGCGAGCCACAGCTACTGAGCACGTGTGTCACAACTATTGAAAACCGCATGCCTAGAGCCCATGCTCTGCAACAAGAGAAGCCACCGCTATGAGAAGCCCACATGCCACAATGAAGAGTAGCCCCCGTTCACCACAACTAAAGGCCGCGCACAGCAACGAAGACCCAATGCAGCTAAAAGTAAATAAATTTTAATAAAAAGTTATGAAAAGTCTGCAGGAGTTTCTGGAAAGTTTTTCTTTCCCAGTAGAAGAAGAAAGGACCTTGAACCTTCTCTCCGCTGCCTACTCTTACCTCATTCCCCTTCAATGTGATCTTGATGTGTCTGGAGCTGCAGCAGCCATCTTGCAACCATTAGGCAACAAACGCAAGGGAAAAGCCAACATGCTGAGGGCGATGAGGTGTAAGGATGCAGAGTGCTTACATTCTCGATGGCATGATGAGCTCAACTACCCTTAACTGCCTACTTCCAGTCACTTTATGTGAATTCATTAAATGTATTCTTTAATCTACTGTGCATTGGATTCCTTTACTTGCAGCTAAATGTAGCCTAAACAATCAACCCTCTTCTTGATATTCATTCTTCCCTTGGCTTCACTAATTCTGAACTCTCCTGAGCTTTTTCTTCCTCTTTGAAAGGGTTCTTAACCAGTTCCTCTTCCCTCTCCCATCCCACAATACGTGTGATCCCCCTATATTCTATATGCAGCCCTTGTTCTCACTTTCCTTCATATTCTCCCTTATTAACTCTATCCATTTCCACAGCTTTTACTACCACCTACATGCAAATAGTTTCCAAACCTGACTTATTTCCTTAATCACAATGATATAAATCATAAAGCTCTCATGGGTGAATTGGGTGGGGCCATCCACAAGAACTCCCGCTCATGCAGTAACACCACGCACTTCGGGGCAGGAGAGAGTGGGTGGCGGTCATCAATGGGATCCATTTCTTAGCTATCTCAACTTTCTGAATGAAGAACTCACTTTCCTTCTGCCCAGTAAAGCTAGGAAGTATTCAAAATGTTCAATTCCAATAAAAAATGCCAAATTTTGTTTTTTACTTTCCCACCTCCTTTTCTGCATCCTTCAATTGTTATAGTACTTGCTATCATTATCTTCATTTGGGGAATTGACAGTGTAACATTGCTTATTTTCTTTGACTATTTCTTAACCCTTGTACCATTATATAACTTCTATTTTCTTTTAACCTTTACCTAAGGCCCCCTCTATGCTTTCAGCATGAGAGAAAGTGAATATTAGACAACAACTCTGTTGAGGAGAACAAGACGAGGCTCTAAACATATTAGATGACATGGGGCCCTGGTGGAGCCTCCTGCCAAGGCTGAAGGCATGGCCATCGCTGAAACACTCATGAAACTGGTAATGTCTGCCATTCAGTCAGCACCTAACATGTGCTGAGTTGTGTGCATACATTATCACCTGAGAACCCTTGAACCATGAACTACCTTGAGAGAGAACAGAGACAACTCACATATTCCTAGGAGCTGCCTGCACAGATCTCTGGGAACCACAGCTTCATTAGGAGCTATCCTGGGTACTGAATTGTTTCTTCTCTAACCAACACTAATCTCTGGGCTTGAAAGCTGCTTGAGACTTCAACTAATTCTAATGTTCCAAATCTGTGTCCAGCCAGACATCCTGCTCCAAATTACACATTACCTGCCCTTAATTGATGCCCTCACCTGGTGGTGTTCAGTGATGTTTTTTATCACAATTCCTTGGTAGAGACTGTGACAGCACTTCCTTGAGAGGGAGGGTCAAGCCAACATTTACAGCACCTAGCTCCATGCCCTAATCATGAGAGTTTCTCTTCTGTTATATATTTTTATTCTCTCCATCTGTAGTAGGAAATTCATTGTCCTCCATTTAAATATCATTCTTTAAAATTGATGTCTAGTTAATCTACCTCTCAAGATGAAATCTGAGGCATCAATTCTCTCAAGCTGGAATCTAGGTATATAGTATTCGTAACTAAAAAAAAAAACCCTTTCAAAAAGATTGGTCTATTCAGAGAAAAGAAATTCCTGTTATTATATAGAGCTGAGTGTGCAATATAGTTTATTTGGATTGGAAGTAGAGTCTTCAATAATTTTAGGTGACTCCTCAACCTGCTGGAAGAAATAACCAGAGAAAAATGCCTTTTAGAACATATATTTTTTAGTATATAACCACCATATCAGTATATCTACAGAAATGCCTTGGGATAACTTATCAGTGAAATCACCTTATATAATACTGTGGGTTTGGGGCAGCATATCAGGAATGGGGTTGCATAAATTCCTCTCTGTATAGGAAAAATGCTACAGCCATGGTTCAGTGTGATGGATGGTCCAGTGTGAAAGCAATAGTGGGTGATGCCAGGAGATGATTATCAGTATCAATGGATGGCCCAAATGTATCCCTAAACTATAGCATTGCTGTTCCAACCTGGGAATGAATCCTGCCTCCACCACTTCCTAACTGTGTGACCGTAGATAAGACACTCAACCTCTCAAGACCTCAGTATATTCATTGGTATAATAGGAATCTAAGAGCACTTGCCTGATCAATGTAAAGTGATAAGCACAGTGGCTGACAGTTGTTACTGGCTCAACAAATGTTAGGTATGCTTATTGGTAGAGTATGGCAGTTGCTCTGTAATTCCCAGTTCAATTGCTGTCAATAAAGGACATGGAATCCTGCCCCAGATGCCTCCTCCATCCATGCAGGGTGTGGTGCAGAGCTGGTACTCAGAAGGGTAACTGACCTCACATACAAGAGACCATCACTACTTTACTGGGAATCTAGTGATTGATCATGTACACAGGTAGTAGCAGAAATGACTGGTTGTTTCCAACAACTGTTCTCCCTTTCTTTCTTCCATAATAATATAATTCTCAGCCAGATATATGGCTGTCCAGAATAAATATTTCACTTTCCAGATCTCTTTGCAACTGGCTGTGGTCATATGATTAAATTTTGGCCAATAGGATGTACACACAATTATTATATGCAATTTCTATGTTATTCCTTTAAAGGGGGGTGCCATCCCCTTGACTCTTTCCCTCTCCTGCTTTCTGGAACATGGATGTTGTGGACAGCCATCATGGACCATGTGGATGAGGGTGGTACCTAGCACCGTATGTACAACAACACTAAAGGAAGATGAGTTCCTACCACATGGAGCTACCATACTAGCCCTGAAATTCTCTGCCACTGTGCTATTTCATGAGAAAGGAGAGAAATACATTTATATCTCTTGAAGCTACTATTATTGTAGGTCTCAAATAGAGCAACTGAACTTATAACTAATATTCACATGTACTAAGTGATTAATTTAATTGATTAATTTCTATGAGTGCCACATTTAAGTAAGGTCAAAATACCTCATCCAACCAACCATGCATCTAATCACCCATCCGTCCATCCATCCATCCATCCATCCGTTCATCCAATACCTATTCTGGTCGCTATGGCAGGTATTAGAGAACACAGTGATGAATGAATCCCTGGCACACCACAGATGACTCTTCACAATCTGGTTCTGACCTTCCTTTCCAGCTGGAAGTCCTGCAGGGTCCTCTGCCATTTCAAACATCTGGGCATTTGTATATGCACATTCTCTAACATGGAATGCCTCTTCTCCCAACAAACCCCTACCTCATTCTTCAGTACAAATACTACCTCCTGTGAAAACCTCCCTATGATCTTCTGCATCCCACCTACAAGGGAGAATTGACTGCCCCTTTGTTTGTACACCTATAGCACTTTGCGTGTTGGGACTTTGTAAGGTTCTATGTGGAGCAGAGGCAAGGTGCACGCGGATTTGAATCCCAGCCCTTCCCCTATTATCCGTGAGATCAAGCAAGCTACTTCATTTTGTTCACGCTCATTTTCCTGACCTGAAGAAAGAGGTAAAAAAAGAATTTACTTCACTGGGTTTCTGAGGAGGTTAAATGATATAATCCACACAAGACTGAGAGCTTAGAATTTGACATATAGTTAAGGTCTCAATAGGGTCTGTTGAGCTACCATCATCCGTATACCTGGATTTCCCACTATATTGAGGGCAGGATACCATCTTATTAGTATCCAGTACTTAGTATAATACCAGGCACACAACGACCAACGGATGCTTTTGGAATCCACCCAGCAAATCAATCAATGAATGAAGGATAGTTTCTTGGACTTGAAGAAATTAAAATGGAACACATCATTTGGCCTCTCCTAGATGTGCCTGGGCTGGGTAGGTGGTAGTCTTCCAAAGATGGCATTAATGAAGAGCTCAGTATCATTTCAATAAACCTACGCGTAGACTCAAGAGTCTGGCCACGGGTGGGGGTGGGATGGGGATGGAGCTGGCCACAGGTCTCACAGAAGGGAAGGGCCAGCATCCATGAAGGACAGCTTCTAGGCTGGCCAGCAGTTACTTCCACACGCTGCTCTTTAGCCCCTGTTCTGCCCACTTCACTAGAGCGCAGTGTGCTGTTTGCTGTTTCAGAAAAAATGTGAAGTGTTAGGAAGGCAGTGAGAAGTTGGGTGGCATCTGCCGGTGCCTCATGAATTTAGGAAACTTTTGCCATTCCCTATCAGAACAGAAGCATCTGCCGAACCTTCTCCATACAACACCTCATTTACTGAACGGGCCTGCAACTCCCCAAAGAAGGCAAGTAACCTTCACAGACAGAAAAGAAGGGAAAAAGAAGCCCTTCATCACTCCAGTTTGAACTGTAAAGTCTCTTCCTGTCAACACCACCTTTCCTACTGTCACCTGGCGAGTCATACTTAAAAAAGCTATGACAATGTCCTAGCTCTCATCACCGAGATTCTATCTTCTTCTTCCTTTTTAAAAACTAATTCCCAGGAGGCAGAGATCACAGGCCAAGTTCTAACATTACTTCCTCTTCAAGGGAGTTCTTGAACAGAATCTTGGTTTGTACAGATTCAATCAAATGCCCATGACACTGGATCAAACCTTAACTTGTAACTGGAAATCTGCCCCATGCCCTCTCTGTATTGTCCCCTTGCCCCCAAGCTGCAGGGACAACCTACTGACCTATAGAATGTAAGAAAGCCTGACATTTTCTTTTTTCTTTAAGAAGAATGGAAACTCAGTCTACTATATCTTCTTTTGATTTGGGAAAAAACCCCAATGCTTGCCATGGCTGTAATAATTTTCCAGGATGTCTGTACTTTTTTTAGCCTATAAATTTCAGCAGGTAACAGTTACTGGATACTTACACTACGCCACAATAATTGCTTTTCATAAAAAAATTTTAAAACTTCTTCCCAACAATCATATGACGCTAGAGCTAGTACAGCCTTCCATTTTCCAGATGTGGAAAGCACAGCACAGAAAGGTGAGGTAACTCACTGAAGGCCACACAGCTAATCAGTAGTAAATCCAGTGTCTGAACCTTGGCTCTTGCTGCAGACCCCATTTTCCTAGCTACCATGCTCTGCTGCATGATTTAAAAAAAAAAAAAAGTAAGTGTCTGACAGAGTTGACAAAAGGCTTCAACAGAAAAGGTACCTCTTCCCTGGGCTTTGAAAGATGTATAGACGTTTTCCAAGTTGAGGGGTTGAGAAGGATGCCAGCGTAGGGGAGGGGAAAGTTATTATTTCTCTTTCTCTCTCCAGGTGACTGGAACTATTTTGCTGTGAAACAGATTTTTCATCTCAGTGACACTTCAGGCCTCCCATCAAAGCAGAGGGGGATTTATCCAAATTGAAGAGAGAATCCTGACCGCTTACATGCTAGGGAAAATGTCTGCTGAGTCCAGAATTGTATCTCTAAGGCCTGTCTGCTTCATAAGAGATGTCCCTGGTGATGGGTGTAAATCACTGACTGCTGCTTTAGAATTTCTCTGGCTGCTGCAAAAATATTTAAAATGTATTTGTCTTGCCTGCTCAAGTGTTTGTTTGCTGCAACCTCTCTGCCTTAATGTTATAAATCTGGAGGCTCTTTGCTTTCTTTTCTAAACAGTAACTGCGGTATCAGTGAGAAAGATGAATTGTAAAGGCAAGAGAGCAAGGGCAGTGTGACCAGTAAGGCACTGTTACAGCAGGTTAAGCTGGAGAGCAGGGTTCAACTGGTCTGTGGCAGCAGGAAGAGAATGGGGAAAAGATGAAGGAAATATTCTGAGTGCGGCATGTTCTGATTGGCAGGTTAAGAGAAAAGGGGCATAAAGGTGGTCTCTGGGAGGGGAGAGAAAATAAGAGAGGATGGCAGTTTAAAGAAGAAGAAAATAACTTGATTTCAACCTTCAATTGAGCAGGGAAGGTAGCCTAGTGAAGGGGTCAGAAGTGTGGCTCTGAAGTCAGACTGCACCAGTTGAAATCATGGCTCTGCCACTTACTATGTTACCTTGAGAAAGCTGTGTGTCCTTGAGCTAGTGAATTAACCTCTCTGTGTCTCCGTTTTCTCATCTGCAAAGTGAAAGTAATAGTACTGGCTGCCTCAGAGGATTGTTTTAAGGATAAATATAATAATCCACGTAAGGCACTTAGATAATACTCAGAAAAAGTTAGCTAATAATATTATTGATAAAAATAATTTCTAAATTTTATTACAGCTAAAACTTCAAGACTGTTTAGCATGTGCCAGGCACCGTTCCAAAGAGTTGCACATATTATTTAGCAGAACTAATAAAAGAATCCTATAAGAAACACAAGAATCCTATAAGACAAGTATTATTTTTATACTTGTTTTACTGATCAGGAAACTGAAGCACAGAGAGGATAATTAGGTGGCCCAAAGACACACAGCTAGTTAGTGGCAAAGCCAGGATTCAAACCCAGGCACTCTGGCTCCCGCATCTGTGCTTTCATCCACCTCTCTACATTTCCTTTCAAGCTATTAACAGTGCCTCAAGGACATCTGTGTGAAGATGCTAATAGGAAGTTAGAAATTCAAATGTGAGCACTCAGGAGAGGGCCAGAGCTTGAAGTGGTTCCTTTGGCAAGGATTGGTATGGATGGTATAGCTCAACCCGTGGGTGTGGGATTTCCAGCTGTGGAGAAAAGAAAGCATTGCTCCCTGAAAGCTGGGGGATACTTACACAAGGAAGACGATCCAGCGAGGGACGTGGAGGTGCAGCTTAGGTGAGCCAGGTGAGGGCAGGTAAAAAAAAGAGATACACAAGAAGATTCGATTGTTCTTATGGAGAGGTCAGAACAAATAAATGAAGTGGCTATTGTATTTAGCAATCAGGACATCTTTGGAACTTTCTGGAAAGCACTTTCACCAAACCATACAGGTTGACAAGTGGGTATTTGTTAAAGGAAGTGAATTGTCAGCTTTTCTGAAGTTTTCAAAGGACAAAAAGAGAGGCCGGCAGGTGGATGAGGCGAGCACGGTGAGGGAGGGCTGCTTGGAGGATGGGTGGGAGGTGCTGCAGCCTGTTTATGGGCTGCACGATGAGGGGACAATTTCTCTTTAAGGTGCATATGTTTTAATCCTCTTGTCACTTTCCCCAAGATCATTCCACCCTAATCTCTAGTTGGGGAACGTTACTGCATTGCATAATGAAATTCATTCTGTTCCATTTATAAAGAATGCTTGGCAAAGGGATGATTAGTTGCCTGGTGAGGAATGAAAGTAGCTCAGCCTTATCACGGTGTAGTCTGGAGGAGGAGTGACTGATAATAACTGGGGGGAAATTCTGTTTTTATTATGGCCTGAGGTGGTGATCACATTAAAGCTAAATACTCTTATGTGCCGTTTTAAAACATCACTTATTGTGAGATCTGAAGCCGTTTATGGGGGACCTCTAGACAGAAGAGAACGCGCATTACAAAATTTAATAGGCTCTAAAATAATTTTAGACAAAACAGAGACCATTGTCATTGCATCACCGTGCTTCTTCATTTGAATATTACAATAATGTTATGCTGACATACTTCCAATTAAATACGGATTGTGAAACGCTGTTATAACTGTTTGATGCTATGATGTGTTAAGTAAAAAAAGCCAAATGTAGAACTGTATATGCATAGTGAAATAAAATGCCAATATATCAGACAAAGGAAAACAGTAGCTAGGGGTTATGATGAATGGCTTTTTTTTCTTTTCTTTTTTTCCCCAAATGTGTCTATGGGTTATATAACACAGTTACATTTCCTTTAAAAGTAGATAACATGAACTATCACTTCTTTTATTTAAAAATTTCCACTGTTCATAGTTCTGGGGATTTTCTAAAGCTGTACTTCTTACCCTGGGTTCATGATGTCCTGAAATCATAAATGTGTGGCTATGTGCAGACTGGATGGTTCTGCTTGTATCAGATCTCAAAGGGGCTCATGACTTCATAGTGGATATGAACTCATGGATGACAAGCATTTAGAGCAGCCTGTATATTCCAGTCCTGACATCCAGCTGCAATGAGCTGATGTGCCCCATCCCCCTCCCCTGGAGGCTTCCTTCCTTTGGGGAACCATAAGTACAGATGGGAGACCTGCCTCCCATTCCAAGGTGACCCCAACAATATGGCTATGGTGGCAGCATATGTCTGACTTTCACAAACCTTTGTTTGTAGACAGTCTTACAGTGTGAAAAGAGACCCACCGTTCCACATGGGTAAGTGCATTGAGCTCTTTTTTAAGGGCTCATTGTTGGAATGAAGTTCTAGCATGAACTTGTACTCGCCTTTCTCTCCCTCCTTCACAAACATTCACAGAGATCTTGCTCTTAGTAGGTTGTGAATACGGGTTTGGACCCCGATTTGTCCTTATGCTCTGTGTGGTCACAGGCTTGGGCTTCTCATCTTTAACACAAGGATGCCACTATCCATTTTATGGACTTGTTAAGGGGATTAAATGAGAAGCAGATGCCAGCATGCATACGGATGCTCCGCACATGTTAGCTTCCTTCCCTTGTACGTGATTTCCCTGCATTTTCACACCACTCACTAACCTGTATATGTGAGCACCTACTATGTATGAAACACTGTACTAGGTACCAAGGATACAAAGGGATAAAAAATGATCTCTGCAGCATCATAGGCTATTTGAGATATCACCTTTAAAAATAGCATGTGCTAAGTGCTAAAGGGATTGTAAACGTGTCTCAATGTTTTATTTACAAATGTATTCAGTCTTTCAAATATTTGTTTGAAATATTTCACGGTGTGCTAAGCCCTGTTTGGGGCACTGATGATCTTGCTGAGAACAAGAGAGACAAGGCCTCTGCTGTCATAGGGCTCTAGATGCAGCAACGGGGAGGCTGGCAAGAGGCCAGACAATGGTTATACATCTTAGATGTTTTCAGTTGGTGTTAAACGCTAGAGAGAAAACACAAGTGAGAGGTCTGACAGAGTGCAGCTGAGTGGGATGCTAATTCAGGTGGGGTAACCAGAAGAGACCTCTACAAGGAAGTAACATTTGAGGTGAATAACAAGGACTCAGCTCTTCAGATGTCAGTGGGTGCTTGTTTCAGGTGAAAGGAGTATCTGGGGCAAAGCCCCTGAGATGGGAATGAGCTTGGCATCTTTGAGCAACAGAAAGAGCCTGGTGTGTCCGGAGGATGCTAAAGGTGGGCAGGAATGCAAACCATCACTGCTGTGGATGGATCAGCATGAACCAAGTGACCTATTGGATGGGGGAGAGAAAAAGGACACTCAGGCATGAGTTAACTTTTGAATTTCAATACTGCATATTTGGGCAAAGACTGGAAGCACTAATAGATGAAAAGATTGATTGGATCATAAATGGCTGCTCCAATACTGATGTTTCAACACCTGTAGCTTATCATGATAGGGATCTGGGTTAGTACACTGTGTAGTACCGGTGGGTACTCAACACTATGACTGAATTCTGCTGCTTGAAATGTGATCAAATTGAACTTTCTTTGTAATACTTTTGAAAAAAGTTCAATGCAGAATAAAAAAAGAATTTCTAAGGGTAGTATATATAAACGAGGCATATTTACAGCAACCCACGAAGACATAAAAGAAGAAAGAAAGAATATCCTATGATTGCACTATATAGCTTGAGCTTACAAAAGATCCTAATACAAAAAATGGGGGTTTGTGCTGCATTCAACATAGTACTTTTTTCTCCTTTATCAAAGGCCATTAGCCAATAACCTTTACCCTCCTAAACACTGAAATTAGAATCTGGCATTATCTGGGTCTGAAGATTGTGGTCAGACACTCCAAAATGCAACATGAGTTTTCACATTTGGTTCATTTTCTAACATTTTCAGAAGATGGGAGGAAATTGCAGTATAAGAGAGGAAAAAAAGGTTAGAAAGCAAAAACGCTTTCTTTTTTTTTAGGAGTAGAAGAAATAAATAAATACTCACTCCACACTTGGATGTAGCTTTGATTCTGTTGGTAATTTAGATAGCAATAAACTTTGTCTATTTAAAAACCCATGAAAGACAGAGAAGCTGAACTCCATTAACAACTTGGCATCTCAGAGCTCCGCTTCAGCTGATAAAACCATGTGTTCTACATGGGTTGTGCTCATAATCTTATTACCTGTTAACAGGATTTGTTCTTGCAACTCCCAGGGACCCCTTCACCAACTTACTCACATGCCCAATGTCAAATACATTTTGGTAAGACCCTAACCTGCTCAAGGAGGCTTTAAATATCTTCCAGGAACACTTCTCAGCTTCTAATTCAGAAATTCCATGTTAACATGTATAAGCAACCAGACACAAGTCAGGATTTAGAAGCAGCCAGTTAAATAACCTGGATTTAATGATACTCCTAGAATATCAAATCGCTTCTGTCTTGTTGAGAAATGACATGACACAGATTGTACCACTCAAGAACCTGCTTCTGGGGAAAAGATGAATGACTCACCGGTCATGTTGTTCTATAAAATCGAGGAGCTAGTTTCACTGTGCGAGAGATGTCATTTTCAAGAAGGAAACAGGCTAGAGAAATGTATGGTGGTAATTTAGTCCTTATGAAGCACAAGCAATGGGTAGATTACACGATGGATCAAGATCAATAGTGAAACTCAAGTCAGTGTTTACTGAGATCTGAGTCTAGTCACCCAGGTGCCTCTAGGGTGGCCTGAACTCTCCCACCCCAAGCTGAACTCTTTCCATCCCTTGTACAGACTCTGCTGCTGCCTCATCCACAGCCCCAGGTCTTGTCACTCCCTGCCTGCAGACTTTTGACTATGAAACCTTCATCCTTTCCCTGAGGGCTTTCTTTAAAGGCAGAGGGGGCCACTCTAGCACCTGGCAGGCCAGGAGGACTGGGGAATTAACATCCCCTAGGAGCGGCCCTCAACCAATTACTGATGGGAATTGGTATATAAACACCCCAGCTCCCACATCTCTCTCTCTCTCTGAAGCCTTATTTTTTTTAAACTGTTTTCTAGTGTTTCCCAGTGGGATTGGACTGTAGTCACCCATGGAAGTAACTGGCTGGATAATCACCCATTATTAGTTGCTTTTCTTTCCCTGTCTTATTTCCTCACTTTCCTAATGGTGTTTTCGGCACCTCCAAAATAAACCAAATTCCATTCAAATCCTTGCCTCCGTGTTGGCTTCTGGGAAACCAAGAATAAGACACCCCTTCCATGCCCTGATTCAACTGAGCCACTGGTCAGTCACCAATTTTTCCCAAGCAAAACACCTGGATTAATAGAGAAGCCTTGTGTTCCTAACTTTGGCTTAGCATCTGCCTTCCTCTTTCTCCTTAGCCCTCTTCCTTGCTTCCTCTTTATACAGGGTGGAGAGGAGTGTCCAAATCCACACAAGGCAACAGGACAGCAGCAGCCACTGCTACGCTTGCTTGCTTTAACCAAATATTATCTTTAGAAAGTCCTTTTTCAAATCACAGCTGCCATATTTTTGTGCCTCTTCTAAAGTTACTTAAAGTATATGGTTTGTGTGTGTGTGTGTGTGTGTGTGTGTGTGTATTCGTACTTGTGAATAAGGTTTACAGTTTTGCCAATGGGAAATATAGAATTCTTTGTTGTTTGGATGACTTCTTATTCTAACAATGATCACAGTGGTAATTTATAGTCACATGACTCATGAAAAAATTGTCCATGTGTCAGAAGAATGAGGCCAGGTGCATATTTAGTTGCAAATAAGGACTCTGAAAATTGTCCCCAACTTGGCCAAATCCTCTGGTGCCAGTACTACTGGGAACAGAAGTGATCCCTCCATTAAGATGTCAGCAGGATGGTGCTACCAAGGGGAGGAGACCCAAGGAATCACTTGGAACACTGTTGGAAGAGGGCTTAGGAAAACAGAAAAACTCCAAAGAAATCAAGAAGCAAATGGAAACTCTGCCCTTTTAAAATGCTATGCATAAGAAATTGAGATTAAGGAACCAAGATGGTGGAGTAGAAGGACGTGCTCTCACTCCCTCTTGCAAGAACACCAGAATCACAACCAGCTGCTAGACAATCATCGACAGGAGGACACTGGAACTCACAAAAAAGATACCCCACATCCAAAGACAAAGGAGAAGCCACAATGAGACGGTAGGAGGGGTGCAATCACAGTAAAATCAAATCCCATAACTGCTGGGTGGGTGACTCACAGACTGGAGAACACATATACCACAGAAGTCCACCCAATGGAGTGAAGGTTCTGAGCCCCACATCAGGCTTCCCAACCTGGGGGTCCAGCAATGGGAGGAGGAATTCCTAGAGAATCAGACTTTGAAGGCTAGTGGGATTTGATTGCAGGACTTCGACAGGACTGGGGGAAACAGAGACTCCACTCTTGGAGGGCACACACAAACTAGTGTGCATCGGGACCCAGGGGAAGGAGGGGTGGCCCCATAGGAGACCGAACCAGACCTGCCTGCTAGTGTTGGAGGGTCTTCTGCAGAGGCGGGGGGTGGCTGTGGCTCACCGTGGGGACAATGACACTGGCAGCAGAAATTCTGGGAAGTACGCCTTGGCGTGAGCCCTCCCAGAGTCTTCCATTAGCCCCAGCAAAGAGTCCAGGTAGGCTCCAGTGCTGGGTTGCCTCGGGCCAAACAACCAACAGGGAGGGAACCCAGCCCCACCCATCAGCAGTCAAGCGGATTTAAGTTTTACTGAGCTCTGCCCACCAGAGCAACAGTCAGCTCTACCCACCACCAGTCCCTCCCATCAGGAAACTTGCACAAGCCTCTTAGATAGCCACATCCACCAGAGGGCAGACAGCAGAAGCAAGAAGAACTACAATCCTGCAGCCTGTGGAACAAAAACCACATTCACAGAAAGACAGACAGGATGAAAAGGCAGAGGGCTATGTACCAGATGAGGAACAAGATAAAACCCCAGAAAAACAACTAAATGAAGTGGAGATAGGCAACCTTCCAGAAAAAGAATTCAGAATAATGATAGTGAAGATGATCCAGGACATCGGAAAACGAATGGAGGCAAAGATCGAGAAGATGCAAGAAGTGTTTAACAAAGACCTAGAAGAATTAAAGAACAAACAAACAGAGATGAACAATACAACAACTGAAATGAAAAATACACTAGAAGGAATCAATAGCAGAATAACTGAGGCAGAAGAACGGATAAGTGACCTGGAAGACAGAATGGTGGAATTCACTGCTGTGGAACAGAATAAAGAAAAAAGAATGAAAAGAAATGAAGACAGCCTAAGAGACCTCTGAGACAACATTAAATGCAACAACATTCGCATTATAGGGGTCCCAGAAGGAGAAGAGAGAGAGAAAGGACCAGAGAAAATATTTGAAGAGGTTATAGTCGAAAACTTCCCTGATATGGGAAAGGAAATAGCCACCCAAGTCCAGGAAGCACAGAGAGTCCCATGCAGGATAAACCCAAGGAGAAACACGCCGAGACACATAGTAATGAAACTGGCAAAAATTAAAGACAAAGAAAAATTATTGAAGGCAGCAAGGGAAAAATGACAAATAACATACAAGGGAACTCCCAGAAGGTTAACAGCTGATTTCTCAGCAGAAACTCTACAAGCCAGAAGGGAGTGACATGATATACTTAAAGTGATGAAAGGGAAGAACCTAAAACCAAGATTACTCTACCCGCCAAGGATCTCATTCAGATTTGATGGAGAAATCAAAAGCTTTACAGACAAGCAAAAGCTAAGAGAATTCAGCACCACCAAAACCAGCTCTACAACAAATGCTAAAGGAAATTCTCTAAGTGGGAAACACAAGAGAAGAAAAGGACCTACAAAAACAAACCCAAAACAATTAAGAAAACGGCAATAGGAACATACATATCGATAATTACCTTAAACGTGAATGGATTAAATGCTCCAACCAAAGACACAGGCTTGCTGAATGGATACAAAAACAAGACCCATATATATGCTGTCTACAAGAGACCCACTTCAGACCTAGAGACACATACAGACTGAAGGTGAGGGGATGGAAAAAGATATTCCATGCAAATGGAAATCAAAAGAAAGCTAGAGTAGCAATACTCATATCAGATAAAATAGACTTTAAAATAAAGAATGTTACAAGAGACAAGGAAGGACACTACATAATGATCAAGGGATCAATCCAAGAAGAAGATATAACAATTATAAATATATACACACCCAACATAGGAGCACCTCAATACATAAGGCAACTGCTAACAGCTATAAAAGAGGAAATTGACAGTAACACAATAATAGTGGGGGACTTTAACACCTCACTTACACCAATGGACAGATCATCCAGACCAAAAATTAATAAGGAAACAGAAGCTTTAAATGACACAATAGACCAGAAAGATTTAATTGATATTTATAGGACATTCCATCCAAAAACAGCAGATTACACTTTCTTCTCAAGTGCACATGGAACATTCTCCAGGATAGATCACATCTTGGGTCACAAATCAAGCCTCAGTAAATTTAAGAAAACTGAAATCATATCAAGCATCTTTTCTGACCACAACGCTATGAGATTAGATATCAATGACAGGGAAAAAAACGTAAAAAACACAAACACATGGAGGCTAAACAATACTTTACTAAATAACCAAGAGATCACTGAAGAAATCAAAGAGGAAATCAAAAAATACCGAGAGACAAATGACAATGAAAATACGATGATCCAAAACCTATGGGATGCAGCAAAAGCAGTTCTAAGAGGGAAGTTTATAGTTATACAGTCCTACCTCAAGAAACAAGAAAAATCTCAAATAAACAATCTAACCTTACACCTGAAGGAACTAGAGAAAGAAGAACAAACAAAACCCAAAGTTAGCAGAAGGAAAGAAATCATAAAGATCACAGCAGAAATAAATGAAATAGAAACAAACAAAGCAAAGATCAATGAAACTAAAAGCTGGTTCTTTGAGAAGATAAACAAAATTGATAAACCATTAGCCAGACTCATCAAGAAAAAGAGGGAGAGGACTCAAATCAATAAAATTAGAAATGAAAAAGGAGAAGTTACAACAGACACCGCAGAAATACAAAGCATCCTAAGAGACTACCTCAAGCAACTCTATGCCAATAAAATGGACAACCTGGAAGAAATGGACAAATTCTTAGAAAGGTATAACCTTCGACTGAACTGGGAAGAAATAGAAAATATGAACAGACCAATCACAAATAATGAAATTGAAACTGTGATTAAAAATCTTCCAACAAACAAAATCCAGGACCAGATGGCTTCACAGGTGAATTCTATCAAACATTTAGAGAAGAGCTAACATCCATCCTTCTCAAATTCTTCCAAAATATTGTGGAGGAACACTCCCAAACTCATTCTATGAGGCCACCATCACCCTGATGCCAAAACCAGACAAAGACACTACAAAAAAAGAAAATTAAAGACCAATATCACTGATGAATATAGATGCAAAAATCCTCAACAAAATACTAGCAAAGAGAATCCAACAACACATTAAAAGGATCATATACCATGATCAAGTGGGATTTATCCCAGGGATGCAAGGATTCTTCAATATACTCAAATCAATCAATGTGATACACCATATGAACAAATTGAAGAAGAAAAACCAAATGATCATCTCCATAGATGCAGAAAAAGCTTTTGACAAAATTCAACACCCATTTATGATAAAAACTCTCCAGAAAGTGGGCATAGAGGGAACCTACCTCAACATAATCAAGGCGATATATGACAAACCCATAGCAAACATCATTCTCAATGGTGAAAAACTGAAAGCATTTCCTCTAAGATCAGGAACATGACAAGGATGTTCCGTCTCACCACTATTATTCAACATAGTTTTGGAAGTCCTAGCCACAGCAATCAGAGAAGAAAAAGAAATAAAAGGAATACAAATTGGAAAAGAAGAAGTAAAACTGTCAGTGTTAGCAGATGACATGATACTATACATAGAGAATCCTAAAGATGCCACCAGAAAACTACTAGAGCTAATCAATGAATCTGGTTAAGTTGCAGGACACAAAATTGATGCACAGAAATCTCTTGCATTCCTATACACTAATGATGAAAAACCTGAAAGAGAAATTAAGGAAACACTTCCATTTACCACTGCAACAAAAAGAATAAAATACCTAGGAATAAACCTACCTAGGGAGACCAAAGACCTGTATGAAGAAAACTGCATAAGACACGGATGAAAGAAATTAAAGATGATACCAACAGATGGAGAGATATACCATGTTCTTGGATTGGAAGAATCAATATTGTGAAAATGACTATACTACCCAAAGCAACCTACAGATTCAATGCAATCCCTATCAAATTACCAATGGCATCTTTTACGGAACTAGAACAAAAAATCTTAAAATTTGTATGGAGACACAAAAGACCCCGAATAGCCAAAGCAGTCTTGAGGGAAATAAATGGAGCTGGAGGAATCAGACTCCCTGTCCTCAGACTATACTACAAAGCTACAGTAATCAAGACAATATGGTAATGGCACAAAAACAGAAACACAGATCAATGGAACAAGATAGAAAGCCCAGAGATAAACCCACGCACCTACGGTCAACTAATCTATGACAAAGGAGGCAAGGATATACAATGGAGAAAAGACAGTCTCTTCAATAAGTGGTGCTGGGAAAACTGGACAGCTACATGTAAAAGAATGAAATTACAACACTGCCTAACACCATACACAAAAATAAACTCAAAATGGATTCGAGACCTAAATGTAAGACTGGACACTATAAAACTCTTAGAGGAAAACGTAGGAAGAACACTCTTCGACATAAATCACAGCAAGATCTTTTTTGATCCACCTCCTAGAGTAATGGAAATAAAAACAAAAATAAACAAAGGGGACCTAATGAAACTTCAAAGCTTTTGCACAGCAAAGGAAACCATAAAGAAGACGAAAAGACAACCCTCAGAATGGGAGAAAATATTTGCAAACGAATCAACGGACAAAGGATTAATCTCCAAAATATATAAACAGCTCATGCAGCTCAATATTAAAAAAACAAACAACCCAATCCAAAAATGGACAGAAGACCTAAATAGACATTTCTCCAAAGAAGATATACAGATGGCCAACAAACACATGAAAGGATGCTCAACATCACTAATCATTAGAGAAATGCAAATCAAAACTACAATGAGGTACCGCCTCATACCAGTTAGAATGGGCGTCATCAGAAAATCTACAAACAACAAATGCTGGAGAGGGTGTGGAGAAAAGGGAACCCTCTTGCACTGTTGGTGGGAATGTAAATTGATACAGCCACCATGGAGAACAGTATGGAGGTTCCTCAAAAAACTAAAAATAAAATTACTGTATGATCCAGCAATCCCACTACTGTGCATATACCCAGAGAAAACCATAATTCAAAAAGCCACATGCACCCCAATGTTCACTGCAGCACTATTTACAATAGCCAGGTCATGGAAGCAACCTAAATGCCCATCGACAGACGAATGGATAAAGAAGATGTGGTACATATATACAATGGAATATTACTCAGCCATAAAAAGGAATGAAATTGGGTCATTTGTTGAAACGTGCATGGATCTAGAGACTGTCATACAGAGTGAAGTAAGTCAGAAAGAGAAAAACAAATATCGTATATTAACGCATATATGTGGAACCTAGAAAAATGGTACAGATTAACAGGTTTGCAGGGCAGAAATTGAGACACAGATGTAGAGAACAAACATATGGACACCAAGGGGGGAAAGCAGCGGGGGTGGTGGGGGTGGTGGTGGGATGAACTGGGCGATTGGGATTGACATGTATACACTGATGTGTATAAAATTGATGACTAATAAGAACCTGCTGTATAAAAAAAATAAATAAAAGTTAAAAGTTAAAAATAAATAAAATGCCATGCAGAGTCAAATATGCATTTGTGAGTCAATTATTCATTTGTAAGTCAATTACAAAAAAGAAAACAGATGAGTTTTAAGACTTCTTATGTGCAATGCTGGAAAGGGTTTCAATTTAGGAGAACAATAATTTTAAAAAATGGTCTTAGGTCAAATGAGGAGGGAAGGCTTCCAAAATGCCTCCTGGGGATTAAATTAAAAATGAGTAAACTAATTGTATTTGCAGCTTAAATAAAACTCCCCTGAACTGCTTAATGGGCACCTACCTCCTTTAGGTATATTCTAGAGAAAACCCAATTTGCAATTATAGGCTAAGGAGATTAATGAATCACTACATTTTATTTGTATTAGAACCAGTGATCAGAAGAAATTTTTTCTGAGTTGGAGTGAAAGTATGCTAGCTAGAAAAGTGGGCAGAGCTTTTTCATGAACCTATACATTTTAGCAGCCTATACATTTCCTAAGTTCCGGGGCCAAAAGTATTTATCTTTGTATAAGAAGGGGGCCTAGCACAGTACGTAGCAGAGAGTTGGAGCCTAATAAACATACAAAATAAATAAAGCTACAATAATGTTTCCAGCTGTGCATATTTTAACTAAATGGGCAGAGGTAGGGCAGAGATGGAGGCAACAACTGTGCTCTCTTGGCCTTGGTACCTCCAGGGCACAAGTGCCATTTGCTGAACAAATCCATGTGCACCTGAGCTCCATGAAGATGGGGAGTTTTTCTGCTGAGTTCACTGTGGTATTCCTGCGCTTAGAGGACAGCCTGGCACATATTCACAATTTCTGCTGAATAAACATGGTAGAAGGAAGGAGAAATCCTTTGAAGGTCAAGACCAATTTTAGAAAATGCAGGTTTTATCAGTAAGTTGATGTACGTATTTTATTAATTTACTTTTTATAAAGCAATTACTGTTATTTAATAGTCATCAAATAGTTTTAACAATAGTGGCTTATTAAGAATGTGCCAGACATTTCGTATACATTATCTCTTTTCAACTTTAAAACAATCTATTGAGGTAGAATCTATCTTCATTTAATAGAGAATCAAGTTAAGGTTTAGGAGAATGACTTGGCAAGGAGTCCTCAGCTAGAAAAAGGAGGCAACGCTGGGGCACTGTCTTAACTTGGGTCTGAGACAAAAGCTTGAGGGCCGGTGGTTTATTTGGGCGGTGGATTCAGGAAATTGGAGTGAGGGCGCAGAGGAAGATAAGGAGGGAGAGAAGTCTACAGAGATGTGTTACTGAACCAGGCGGGTACCAGGTGGGAAATGGGCTCAGTCCCACTGGGCACCTCTGAGAAAGCAGGAATAGGTTCATCTTAGAACTGCTCTTCCATAGATAGGGGGCTGGACATTGATCCCCTGACTCCTGTCCCCAGCTAGCTGGTGGCTACCTCTGGAGACATTAACCTTCCCCATTCTGGGCTGCCCTGTATTGGTATGCAATGCCCTTGGCTTTGAAAGAGCACTTGATTGGGAAGACGCTGGTATGGAGGGTGGCGAGCCCACCAGAGCTGCAGCTGAGACCCAGGCAGGCTGAGCGCTCCTGGCACAGGGACACTGAGCATGTCCGCTGCCTGCTCTAACTTCATCCGTGTCCTGTTTTAGTTTTAACTAAGCAGCTATGTTGCCTCCTGTTGAGAGGGAAGCCAAGAGGAATGCAATGCGAAACCAAGCACAGCTTCTGCGGTGCTCGTAAACCTAATTTAGGGAAAGACCTGGGCCCGTGAAAAATTAGGTAACAAGGTGCTATTAGTAAAGAACAACTGAGTCCATGGGTGGAGTATGGCCCTTAGGCAAATAAAAATAAATATTTCCTAGAATATCAGTTTCCTACGGTTGCTATAGCAAATGACCCCAAACTCATTGGCTTAAAACAACACACATTTACTCTCTAATAGTTCTGGAGGTCAGAAGTTAAAATGGGTCCATGGGGCTGCATTCTTTTCTGCAGGCTCTAGAGGAGAACCTGTTTCCCTGTCTTTTGCAGCTTCTAGAGATCACTTGCATTCATTGGCACCTGGTCCCTTTCCTCCATTTTAAAACATTTTATTTTTAATTGAAGTATAGTTATTTATAATGTTGTGTTAGTTTAAGGGGTTCAGCAAGGTGATTCAGTTATGTCTATATATTGTATGTATAGGTATATATACATATATATATTTTTTTCAGATTCTTTTCCATTATAGGTTATTACAAGATATTGAATATAGTTCCCTGTGCTATACAGGAGGTCCTTGTTGTTTATCTGTTTTATATATAGTAGTATATATCTATATTTGTTAATCCCAAACTCCTAATTTATCCCTACCTGCCCTTTCCCTTTTGGCAACCATAGATTTGTTTTCTATCTCTGTGAGTCTATTTCTGTTTTGTAAATAAGTTCATTTGTATCATTTTTTTTTAGATTCCACGTATAAGTGATATCATATGATACTCATCTTTCTCTGTCTGACTTCACTTAGTATGTTAATCTCTGGGTCCATCCATGTTGCTGCAAATGGTATTCTTTCCTTCTTGTTTCTGGCTGAGTAGTATTCCACTGTATATATAAACCACATCTTCTTTATCCACTCCTCTGTCCATGGACATTTATCCTCCCTCCATTTTTAAGGCCAGCAGCACAGCATCTTCTCTCCTCTCTGAACACCTGTATCTCTCTTAATAAGAAGCCTTGGGATTACACTGGGACCAACAGGATAATCTCTCTAAATCAAGGTCCTTAACTTAATCACATTTTCAAAGTCCCTTTTACCATCTAAGGTAACATTATCACAGGTTTCTGGGATTGGGATGCATGCATCTCAGTGGGGTTTGGGGTGGGGGACATTATTTAGCCTACACAGCAGTAGGTCCCTATACTTTCTTTTTTCAGGAAGAATACACATGGCACTAACTGTTGATATGGTTGTTTTAGGGAGAGGGACTGAGACTTCAGAAGAGGAAAGGAGATTCTGACTCTTCATATTGTGCTGTCACCTGCACCCCGCTTTTATTTTTTACCATCTGCATCTATTTCCTTTTGCTAAAAGAAAACTGTTACCTTGCTTTTCTGGATCCTGAGGTTATGTATGGACTACTTTGTTTTCTGCTTTAGACATTTCTGTATTATAAAAACAAAAATCTAACCAATGTTTTTAAAACCTATGGTTCATCCATAGAATGAACTATCAGGTAACCATTAAAGAGAATGACGAAGGTCCGTACACAGTCCCCAAGAGGAAGAGTTGGTGGGAAAGCAGGATGCAGAACTGGCTGTGGAGAAGGCTTCCATCACTGGAAAAACACTGCAAAAGGGATATATGTGTTTGCTTCTGAACAAAGATTTCGGGAAGACACACTATACATAGTAGCTGCCCTGGGGAGGGGAACTGAGGAGGATTTTGGCACAAGACTTTTCACTATCTACTCCTGTGAAATATTTGACGTGTATGTGTAAAATACTACATAAATATATATATATATATGTATGTATATATGAAATTTTATCATGCCCACGTCTTACAGTGCTATACAAAAAGAAAGTGCTGAATGATGCATTCAGTAGAGCAATAATACAACCTTTACAAGCTCTTCATCTGGCCCAGACTCTGTGTTAATAAGCAATTCACATGGATCACACAGTCTATGGACTACAAATGAATGAGTGTTTAGTGTTTGGGGGGAAGTAAGAAATAAGATCAGGCAGGTAGAATAATCCAGTACTGAAATCCAAGATGGGAATTTTGGAAGTTTTTAGGGTGGTTTTTGGTTGCTACCATCGGTGGAGGAATCAATTGGATTTCAGTAGCAGAACCAGAGATGCCAAAAGTTCTAAAATTTGAAGCACAGTCCCCTCAATAAAGAATTATCGGGCTTCCCTGGTGGCACAGTGGTTAAGAATCCACCTGCCAATGCAGGAGACACGGGTTCGAGCCCTGGTCCGGGAAGATCCCACATGCCGCGGAGCAACTAAGCCCGTGTGCCACAACTACTTAGCCTGTGCTCTAGAGCCCGTGAGCCACAACTACTGAGGCCACGCGCCACAACTACTGAAGCCCGCGCACCTAGAGCCCGTGCTCCGCAACAAGAGAGGCCACCGCAATGAGAAGCCCGCACACTGCAACGAAGAGCAGCCCCCGCTCGCCGCAACTAGAGAAAGCCCGCATTCAGCAACGAAGACCCAACGCAGCCAAAAATAAATAAATAAATAAATAAATAAATAAATAAATAAATAAATCTATTAAAAAAATAAAATAAAATAAAGAATTATCCCATTTTGAACTTTACTCTCAGGGTACCATCCAGCACTCATGTAGGTGAAAATCTTCTACATAATTCTCTGAGTAGAGAACCTACTGCATACAAACAGAAGGTCTTTTGTGTGATTTTAATCTGCACTGTTTCATCCTCATGTTCATGTGTATCTCTGCTTTTCCCTTTCCAGGATCTCTTCTACAAAATGGTTTCTGAGTCATCTTACTTCTCCTAAATCCAAGCTGATTCACTATAAATAGATGCAAATATTTGACTATGTCATTTTTATCTTCCATTAGAGTCATGCCTGAACATTTACATTTAAAAAATATTTTATTTTACTGTAAATTACTTTCCTTTTATTACTCCTTTATAACTGTATCAAAATCATGGCATAGTATTGAGAATTGTTTCCAAACTATGTGTGTTGGTAGTAATGTTATCTATGGATTTCATTTTGGGAGAAGAAAGGAACATTATGATGCTCTTCACCAAGGGGTTCAAAGTCAGATGCCTTTGGAGGTCAGGCAGGTCGGTGTGAGGTGGCCTGGGAATGATACTGTTGGTTGTGGACGACCCACTCCACCCCAACGTATCCAAAGTTACAAAGCGTTTAAAGATTGCTGGACAAACCAAATGTGGCTGCTGTCTTCTCCCAGCCTGAGGACTCCCAGGTGGGACCTCCATTCTAGAAAACGATGAGTCATTGAAAACCAGGGGATGACCAGAACAGTTCCTGCTTTGCTACTCTGTCTTGAAGAAGCATTTTTTCTCCAAAGCACTGACTTCTTGGAGCACACCTCAGCTTTTCATTCTTGTAAGACATTATTTCATTATAACGAAATAGGGCTAAACTGTACCGTTAGCAATTGCATTTATGTGGTTGCTAGGTAACCAATTTGTCCTTTGGGTTTTAGAAGCAGCTGAGGGTGCTAAATATCACACTATAAATCAGGGTGGCAAAGGGAGCTCAGACATGCTTAAGACGGGGCGTCCTCCAGAAGGGCAGATTGTAACTGGTTATCGATGAGATTAAAAAATTAGGATCCAAATTCAATTTAAAAATTTGGACACACCAACAAGGAGAAAAGGGACATACTATATCTAAGTTTAAAGAGAATGGGGTAGAAAAGAAAATGTAGTCTCATTACTTAAATTAGGTAATATAATTTAATTCAAAGAAGACTAAGACCCAAATTGCTTATTAATAATGACAATGATAGATGTAACTTTTGACTTCTTGCTAGCTTTTATGTGTCAGGCACAATGCTGTGCTTGACCTGCATCATAGCATCTAAATGGCACTGATCTACAAGATAGTTATTATCTCTATTTTGTAAATGAGCAAAACGAGGTACAGGAGCTAACCTGAGTTTACTATACACAAATCATGCTAAACTGGCCATCCTTTCTGGAGAGAATTACTGGGTTAGGTGTATTTTAGTTTCAGCAAAAGGAAATGGTCTGTAGTATTTCTGTGGATTGATACCTGTGATTTGGCTAATAAAACCTGGTGGATTTAAGGTGGCCTAGATAATCACGTCCCCCTGGTGCAATGACATGCCAGTGGGAGCTCTTTTGAGGGTGGGTTACTGTTCTCTGTCCTGTTCTACAACTTTTCAATAACTGGTGAGGATGAGCTTGTATAAGACACAAAGTTGACGGACGTGGTAGACGGCATGGTCAATACGATGCACTCTGGGAGCCAGACAGTTCTAAATTAATAATAATAATGATGATGATGATAGGCTAGGCTAGTTTATAGTTCAAAGTAACCTTCTGGATGGCAGAAAACCAAGAATTTGATCTTGAACACCTGTGTATGCTATGAGGCAATACGTAAGAAGAAGAAGAAAAAAAAAAGATAGCAACATCCACATTCTGGGATATCTCTCATTTTTTTTAAAAAGTCATTCCTTGGATGGCCACTGGAGTGCCAGGAGTCCTCAAGACCTTGAGCTCTGGAGTCAGGCTGGGTTCAAACTCTAGCTCTGCTACTTAATAGCCGTGTGACTAGTAAAATTTCTGAACCTCTTTGTGCCTCTGTTTGTTTTTAATCTTTAAAATGGGAATATTACTAGTATATACATTATATGGGGTTGTTGTGAGGATTTAATGAGGTCATTTGTGTAAAGAATTTAGTGTAATCGATGTGCTCAGGAAATGTTAGTGATTACTACCATCCTTAGTCCTAGGAATGATACTAACAGACTGGCTTACAGCACCAACTTTTAAAATAATCTCAGTAGTCTTGAGTGGATCTCAAGTGAAGGCTACCAGTCGTGCAAGGCAACATGGACAACTTGTGGGCCAAATGGAAAGATTAAGGATTAATGGGACTCAATTCACACCTGATTCAAGTCACCATCTTGTATTTACCTATATTTAAGTCTATGTTTTCAGGGACCTATTAGAGCCTCACTGTGGTAAAGAATCAAAGATGGATAACACACAGGTATGGGATGGTTTGCACATCTTAGAAGCAGTGGGGAAGAACCAGGTTGCCAAGTGGCATTAGTTCAGGAGGCTCCATTCACATGGCAACTGTCCCCCCCGGGGCCGGGGGGGTCGCCATTCACAGAATTTACATAACTGGTGCCCTGGAGTTGGGCCATCTGGTACCCCTCCCGGCTCACAAGCTACAGTTCAAGAGATGAGAAGCCTGACTAAGAAAGCAGACAAACTCCCTGCATCTGTATGTCAGAAAACCAAACAATCCCTCTCCAACATCTGTGTTCACTGTGAGGAAATTTACAGTGAGAAGAAAATGGGCAGCCAGGCAGACATTCCTGGATTGATTTTTTTTTAAAAGTCATTCCTTGTGTGGCTATCAAGGAGTCCCAAGATGCCCTCTAACTTTTCTCAGATATTTGTTAAATCCTTTCCAAAGAAACCCTTCTGAATTCTCCAGGCCTGAGGATGTTCCTTCCCTTCTGCTTTCTTGCAGGATCTTAAGGCAGGCACTATAAGGGAGCAGTTGAGAAAACAGATGCTACCTTTAGGCACCACACAATTATAGGAAATTAATAAGGTGCTATATTGCATCATACATTTTTCTTGGCATTTGTTCATATTGATATCCTATGTATGTCCTTTATATAAACTTGAGAACATTTTTAAATGAGTTGGGTACAATCCTCATTGTCTGTTCATTCTTAAACAATGGCTATTTATTTGAATGCCTACTAGGTGTCAGGCATTATGCTAGGTACAGGGGATAGAAAGGCGAGGAAAAACCAACAGAATCCCTGACATCCTGGAATCCAGAGTCTTGTGGAAGAGACATAACACTAATTAATTGCACTCAAATAAAAGCTTTAATACAAATTTAAAGTAGGGCTGGGAAGCCCGACTTTAGGGCTTCCCAGCCCTAAAAGGATTGTGCTTGCTTGTTAGCATAAAAGGGAATCTCATCTAGGCTGTTATTAGAAGGTATATTTGAAATTGAAAAGATAAGTAAGTAGCAGAAGGGCTGTCCGTGGGGGTGTGTAGGGCTAGAAGGGATAGCACATTTGATTAACTACTGTGTTAATGGTCTTTTCAACCCATAATTGACAATCAGACCATTGGCTACATTGACTTATATGGGACGCTCTAGTTATCTGTTGTGTAATAAACTGTCCTACAGCTTGGAGGCTCAAGACAATAACAATGCTTTTATTATCTCCTAGGGCTTCTGTGGCTCAGGAATCCAGGGAGGGCTCAGCTGGACTGGTTCTGGGGTTGTAGCTTGGGGCCTTGGTTGCAGTCAGTGGATGGATGTAGCTGCGGTAGTGGGGTGAGGGCTGGCTGGCCAGGCACCTCTCTCTCTCTTGCTCTCTTCATGTAGTCTCAGGGTCCCTCCATGTGGTCTCTCCGTGTGCACTAGTTTGGGCTTCCTCACAGCATGGTGGCCTCAGCGTGGTAGGACTCTAAAAGTAAGATTCCCAGGGAACAAAGGGAAAGCTGCATGGCCTTTTATGACCCTGCTTCAGAAGTCACTTCTGCATTTTATTGGTCACAAGTGAGTCCCTAGTCCACTTGGATCCAAGAGGATATGATAAAGTCCCCATAACTCAATGAAAGGAATGTCAAGGTCACATTGAAGAAGACCACGTGAGATAGTAAATATTGTGGTCATCTTTGAAAAAGGCAATACATGGGAGAAGCCAAATTAACATATTTTGGACTAGAGTTCTTCTTAAGAACTATCTTTAGTACAGAGATTTACAAGAATTAACTTCACTTTATATTTATTCTCCACCTCATCATTATGGAGATAACATATTTCAAAACACTTGACAATTTACAAAGTGCTTTTAACTGATCATCATAATAAGCCTGTTAATTATTAGGACAAAATATTATTGCCCGCACTGTTTAGACAAGAAAACGAAGACCCAACTTTTCACAGACAAAAAGGGAGCACACTCAGGATCTGAATCCAGAATTAAGTGTTCTTTCTTCAGAAACACCATTTTACTGAAACATGCCACAGCAATGAAAAAATCACAATTTATAGTCTGATGGTCCTTGTATCCTTTTTAGGATACAAAGCACTTGAACAGTCTATGGCTTTGACTATTAGCAGCATCATTTATATGAGAATATGAAAACCCACTGTTTTAAATAGCATCCATTATAGACTGAATATAAAGACCATTTCCAAATTGCTTCCAACATTTTTTGTCCTATCTTCTACAAATAATTAAGGGTTAGCAACTTAAAAATTAATTCTAGTGGTAGAGCTATGCATCTTGCTTAATGGATACCATAAATCAATCCCATGAGATAAAATCTACTTTAAGAACTCTAAAGAAAAGGTGCTATTTCAAAGAAGGCATTGTTATTTCTCTCTCTTCAGAGTAGCGGCCCAGCCCTCATATTCCAACCTCTGAGCTACTTACAGCATCAATTGTGAACGTGTTAGAAATGCAACAAATGCAACTTTTCAAGACTCATTCCAGGCCTGGTGTAGTGGGCTGAATGGTGGCTCCCTAAAAGCTATGTCAGGTCCTAATCCCTGGAATCTGTGAATGCGACCTTATTTTAAAAATGGGTCTTTGCAGATTTAATCAAGTTAAGGATCTCAAGAAGAGATCATCCTGGATTATCAAGGTAGACCCTAAATTCAATGGCAAATGTCCTTATAAGAGAAAAGGAGAGGGAGATTTGAGACAGAGCGAGAAGTCTATGTGAAGATGAAGGCAGAGATTTAAGTAAGGCAGCCACGAGCCAAGGATGCCCTGGAGACACCAAAGGCTGAAAGAGGCAGGAAGGATCCTCCCCTAGACCCTTTGGAGGGAGTGTGTCCCTGCCAACACCTTGATTTTGGACTTCTGGCTTTCAGAACTGTTAGGGAATAAATTTCTGTTGTTTTAAACCATCAAATTGGTGGTGATTTGTTACGGCAGCCCTAAGAAATTAATACCTAGGGAGTAAGAAGCCCAGGTAGTGGGCCTTGCAATCAGTATTTCAGCAAGCCCTCCTGGTGACTGTGATGTACGCTCAAGGTTGAGAACCACCAGTCAAGGTTGAGAATCGCTGAGTAATTGAATACATGGCTCTGTTTATGACTGGCTAGAAATGTGGACATTATTTTCCTACAGGACAGCAGAGGCCTTTCTAGATATGTTCAAATAGACCAAGTATGGACATTGAGCATCTGGGGTAAAACTGAGTCTCAGCAGGTAAGTGAACTACTCCGGGTCAGCTCTGGAAGGCTTTCTCTCTTGGGGTTCTTCTCATTTACAACAAGGATTTCTTTTGCTCTGAATAGGGACAGAGCAATGTGCCAGGCCCTGCAGTTATAAGTAGGTATAAGATTTGATTCTTACCATCAAGAGTTCTGCCAACTCACTGGAGAAACAGGACGAGTAGATACAAAGATAAACAATTCCATCTCCAGCTTCACAGGGGCATAATGTCTTCGAAACACCTCTCATAACTTACCAAATAAGAAACTCTTCAGGCTGCAAGTGTATCTTTAACCAAACTCCTCCTAAGCACTGGGGTGGCATTAAATCAACACTGGCGTGTTCTCATTTCTAAAATACAAGATGTTTCCCAATGAATAATGCATCCTGCTTCTCGCCCACGCACACGCTCCTTACAGATTAGTTTGCATATCAAGAACAGCTAGACTTTCTAAAAGCCACATCAGAGCAGAAGAACGTTCACCTGTGGATACACTTTCTAGTGTGTTTTTAAATTCGGGCATTTGAGGGTACCCTGAGGGAAATCGAGATACATCACAGCCTGAGCAAGAACACACATCCGCTGTTGAGAAATGACCCTGCTTTTGACTGAAGGGCTGAGCTTCTTGACTGGCTTAAATTCAGTGTGAAAGAGGTGGGGCTGGCTCTCACCAGCTGTATGTCTTCTTAATCAAAATGACACATGTGCCACTGTGACCCCCAAAGTCCTTTGGGGACACACAACCTACTGGGAGAGGTACGCCCCGAGAAGAAGGAGGGGGTGCCCATGACTGTGGAGGGACGTGCTAGGGGATAAGATCAGGAGATTATGGACAGATGGCAGCCTGAGGCTGGCACCACGGCACAGCAACAAGGCTACAGGCTTCAGACACCAGGCTGCTTGGATCCCGAGCCCTGCATCTCCACTCAGTGGCTGTGTGACACTGGGCAAGTGACTTAACCTCACAGAGCCACAGTTTCCTCCCTGTTATGTGAGGAAATAATAGGGGCTACCTTATAAGGTCGCTATGAGGATTAAACAGTTAAAACACAGAACATTCTAATAACAAAGCCTGGCAGAATATGTAATATATTATCTCTTCTTTTTCCTCTCCTCCTCCACCATCCTCTTCTTCTCATCATCTTCATCTTCTCCATCATCATATCATCATCATCATCACCACCACCACCACCACCATTCACAGTGTGACCTCACACCCTTGCAGTCCCAGGGTTTAAATCTGATTCTCCCTCCTCACTTGCTTTTTGCTAACTAACCTTAGAAAAGCCATTAATCTCAAGAACCTCCCTGTGCATGGCTAGCATGCCTCTCACTTTGCTGGTAGGTGAGGATTAGGCAGAGTTCACTTAAAGCCCCTAACACAGAGCTTGACTCTTCATAGACACTCAGTAAAAAGTCCTGCTGTGACTCAAAATAAAATCATTATGACCTGACACAGAGGAGAAAGGTTTGAAGGGAGGAGACCAGCAAAACAGCAGAGGAAGGAGGGACTTGGGCTCCTTCCACATCTCTTGGAAATGACAGGAGGGAATTAGCTGACATGTGACAGATGAAGACCATCAGTTCACTTACTCCATAACTGGTCATTGGCACAGTTCCAGGCACTGTGCTCAGTGTTTTATCCTTCTCTCAATGGTCTAATGAGTCAGGGAATGGATTACCCCATTTTACAGAGCAGGAAACTGATATTCAAAAGGGTGACATTGGGAATTCCCTGGCTGTCCAGTGGTTAGGACTCCGTGCTCTCACTGCCGAGGGCCCAGGTTTGATCCCTGGTCGGGGAACTAAGATCCCACAAGCCACACGGCACAGCCAAAACAAACAAAACAAACAAACAAACACCCAAAAGGGTGACATAAATTCACCTGAATTAATTATTAATCTATTACTTGTTAGTTTTCCATGTGGAAACTATTTAGAATTCAGGTTCCAGCTGGCCTCAGCTTTTAATGACTACACGATACCTACCTTACTGCACCAACACCTGCAGCCTGCTAGCACTACTGACATAGGTCTATATTCTATCACCTTTGAACAGTGATGGGGTTGAAAGGAAGCTCTGTGAGGACCCTCTACCCCACCCTTCAATGTGGGAGAGCTGGGCAGAGGGTCTTCCGGAAGAATAAACCATCACACCCACACCCTAAGCCTCCAGGAGATCAAACTTTGTACAGCTGTTGCTGCTGGCAGGGGAAGCCACTTTGAAAGGCAGGAACTTCGGGCCATCACACCTTCCAGATATCACTGCTGGAGGGGGCGGGTAACCACTGGCAACAGAACCGCCCTGGAGAACTTGGGTCTCTAGGCGGTTGCTGGGGGTCATGAGCATTAGATGTTCCTTGGCTTTTCTCTTTCTCTCATGGCCCACATACAGTTCATCAGCAGATCTGGCAGCTCTGCCTTCCTTTCCAAATGCATGTGGAACCCACCCACCACTCGTCACCACCATGGCTCCCACCCTGGCCCGATTCGCTGGTATGACTGAAGTAGCCTCCTCACTGGTGCCTTGCTTAGATTTTCCTCCACTTCAGTCTCTTTTCCAGACGTCAGGGAGGTCCTATAAAATGAAGGTCAGGCCGTGTCTTGCCTTTCCTTGTGAGTATAAGCTAGGCTCCTTACAATGCCTACATGGACGGATAGGATCTGCTCCTCTGGCTTCTCCCAAAGTCACCTCCTGCTTCTCTCTCCCTTCTCACTGCACTCCATCCACATTGCCTTCTTACAGTCCCTCCAACAAGCCAGGCATGTCCCTGCCTCAGGACCTTTGCACAATCTATTTCCTGTCTGGAATGCTCTTCCTCCAGTTACGGATGTGACTCACCTCTTTCAGGCTGTGCTCAAATGTTACTTTCTCAGATAAGCCTTCCCTGACCACTCTATTGAAAATGTCCCATTGTACCCTTACCCCAGTCCTGCGCGTCCCTTTTCGTGCTGATTTTTCTCTCGAGCTCTCATTACCTAATACTCTACATAATTCTTATTCACGTTGTTTATTGTTTCCCTCCACTAGAGGGAGACATACACTCCATGAGGCCAGAAGCCTGGCATTAACAAGTATCTGTAGAATGAATGAATGAATGGGTGAATGCATATGTTTAGCCTGGCTCCCGGACACCCGTGAGATACCACTGCTGTCACATACATGCTTGCGCCCCCTCCACACAAGACTTGGGCCAGGGAGCACCAGCCTAGTAGCCACCCCGGTTCCTAGCGGGCGCGACATTCCAGTAAACATGAACTTTGTCTCTGAGTCACTGGCTCTGGCAGCGGATTCTAACAGAAATTCCAGGCGGGGTTCTCATGCCACCTCCAGAAAAGGAATCGATTCGGCTCAGTCCTGAGCCCGTCATCCATCATCGTAAACAAGCATGTGTGCTCGGAAAAGTCCCCCAGCAGTAACTGCGTGTTCCCACAGCCCCTCCCAAAGGCAAAAATAGTATTCTCATGAGAACACTTCCTTTCCCAGACTACAGAGCCAGTGCAGAGCCAAAGGCTCCTGCCCACCCAGAGGTAGCATTTCCACGGGCACCACTTGCCATCAGCTTAGCACCAGCTCTGGGTGACACGGTCTCAGGGAATACCACCAGGTGTATCCCTGGGGACATGCTGTCAGGACATCTGTGATGCTCTGATTTTGCCTTATACACTATATATGTATTTTTTCTAGTTGGAATTTTCTCTGGATCTTGAAAGGGCTGTTGCCCAGGTCTGGGCACCACCCTCCATCCAGGCCGCCCAAGCCTCCCTCCTCCCAGCTCCCTCAACCTGTTCATCCTCCCTCCTCCATCCTCTCCTGACCCAGATTCCATCCATCCTTGAGCACCAGCTCCGGCCTCCCTCCTCTAGAAGCTTTCTCCTGCCTACTCTGAGATTTTCCTTTTTCTATTTCCTACATAATTTAAAGATGGCACCAAATAATTTAGCATGTAATTGCAGAAGCTCTTACATTGTTATTCTTTTACGTGTGCTGCTTCTGTCTTTGAACCAGGCTGTATTCTTGGCATCTTTTCTTGTTTTATATCTCAACTTAGGGCTCGGTCTGGGGAAGCTGGGGTCCTGGGTGAGGGCCCGAAGCCATTCAAGGAGAAATGCCAAGCAACTCCAGAGCACACATCTAAGAGAGGGTGAACATTCCTGTGATGTTCTTGCTGTGACTCTCTTCGAGAAACAGCTTCAAAGCTCCAGCTTCGGAACTCTGGCAGGGGAGACATTACGAGGATAACTGGGGCTCTAGAATCTAATTCAGTTCTCTAGAATCCATGAAATAGCATTCAGAATCTTAGCTCATTGCCTTTAAGCACTTACTCACTCATGGCAATTTTAAGGACACTCATAAATAATATATAATATAAATTACAAATAATAACTAGCATTCATTTAATACTTCTAACCCATTAAGCACTGTGCTAAGTATCCTCTGAGATAGGAACTACTGCTGAACTTCCTCCGTGCACCCATTTTGGAGATGAGGAAACTGAGACTTGCAAAGGGCCAAGTGGCTATTAGGTCGTGGGGTCAGTAGGGGAATTCAGGCTGTTGAAGTCATTCAAAGAAGAAAACAGAAACAATATGCTTAGGGGCATGTCCTGGAAGTGTGTGGGGTGTTTTCTGGAACCTGTAACTCAGTTTTACATTTAAACCCCAAATACTTTGGCACAACTGCGTATACTCTGCGTTTCTTCAGGACTCAGCCACTGCGCCTACAGAGGGGGGCTTCTTGTTTTCATTTGGATCAGAGCCTGCCAGTTCTGGAAAGTCACTTAACTGGTGGTATCTCTCTAAGTGTCACGTGAGTGACCAACATGAAACAGACCCGTGTCCACCTGCGCCTGTAGCGGATGCTTTCGTGGTGATCTCGTGTAAGGATTCTCGCCTTGGAGAACTTCGTTATGTCTCCAGGGTGGTCGTGCCTGAGCATTTACATATTAACCTGGACATTCTATCATTTTTTCCTGTATATTATACTGGAGGCTTATTATTTTTTAAAAAATGTGTGTATGCAGGTTAAGATTTGATGAGTGTCACAGAGGGGTGTTAAGAAGGTCTTAGAAGGTGCTTATTAGCCTCTCAGTGTCCCTGGGGTTGGAGGCAGCAGAGGCGACTCCCACCCAGGGGGGGTCTGCACCCACACATCCAGCCCCACCAGCAGATGCCACTGCATGGTTTGAATCAGGAAGGAAATCTGAAAGCGAAGAAGAAGAGCAAGCCGGATGCAGCTCGCTAAGGGCCAGGTCACTGCTCAGCCCGGGGCCAGCTCCAGTGGGTTTTACTGGCACTCGCTCAGGAGCAGGTGGTGAGAGCAGACCTCCCCGGTTCGAGGCTCCCCTCTCCTGCTTCAGCGACCCCTGTAAGGAGCCATCTCCACCAGAGGTCTGGTCAGACAAGGGGAACAGGAGCAACACCTGTGTTCTGAGAACCCCAGCAGGCAGCACGCAGAGCCTCAGGGTCGCGGTGCCAGACAGGGAAGGTGTGTGTGACCCAGCCTGTCACCACGGCATCTCGAGGGCACACGTGTTCCCTGGCTTTGTTCACTTAAGAGAAGCCAACTGGATATAGATCTGCCAGCACTTTGATCTCGGACTTCCAGCCTGCAGAACTACGGGAAATAGATGTCTGTGCTTAAGCCACCCAATCTATGATATTTTGTTACAGGAGCCTGAGCTAAGACAGGTGCTGTGCAATTTTGAGATGAGGAGGAAGCCCCAACTGGAAGCAAATGGAGAGGAAAGTACACAAAGCGTGAAGATCCCCTTGGATCATGGGACCTTGTGATCAGAGCTGCACAGCTGATTACCATCATCCAGCGCCCTGTGGGTACCACTCTAGAGAGGCAAGAGGAAACCTGGCCTTTCAGACACTTCATCCAGACCCTGGAGGGGTGAGCCCGTGGTGTGAGCTCCTTGAGAGGGAAGCTGCACTGAGATGAATCAAACCCTCCACCAAGAAGAAACTCCAAAGGAGAGGCTGATCCATACACGTGCACATACAAACCTGCCTAGAAAACTATCTACAAAAACATACACTGAGCTGTTAACAGCAGTCATCTCTGGGTGGCAAGACTATGGTGATTTCATGTTCTTAGTTTTGCTTATCTTTTTCTAAATTTCTATAACGCACATAATGTTTTTATAATAATAATATTTTCCTTTAATTAAGAGATAAAAAGCAATCTGGATGATTCCGATGCACGCCCAAGTTTGAGAACCAGCTCCTGGAACACAGTTTTCTTAACTTTCCAAGCATTAGAATCGATGGAGACAGTCTGATCTCTGGGTGTGGCTGTCAGGGAGATGGGGGTGGGCTTAACAGGGTTTAGAGCCAGGAGTCCCATTAAGTGACTGCTAGCAGTTCCTGCTGGTAATGTTCACTGTGGGAATGACAATTTCTAATCACATCTCAAAATCACACATTACCTTTAGGCAAATTAAAAATCTTTGTGGCTGTTCTCATGGAAAAAACGAGCACATTTATCATGGAGATGGGACATAAAATCCACTGCACCAGGACCCTGGCTTTAGCCTTATGTGGTACTTACTGCCTCCCGGGCACGTATGTAGATTTGGGGATATGCGGGGCCTCAGAACATTTAATTCTCGACTTGAGACCACTGGCCGCTGGCCTACTGGGAGACCAGAAGGCTGCTCAGAGAACTCGTGCCTCTGAGCCCACAGACTTCACAACATATCTGTTTAAAGCCATATGAAGGGACTTAGGCTGTGGCAAGTGTTCTTGAGTTTCTCAGCTTCAAACCCAGCGTCTGAAGATGTTTTGGAGTGCTCCAGGTTTCCTGTATCCCTACTCAGTCACACATCCCCTGTTATCATGAGCAGGAACTCAGGGAGAGTGAAATCTGCTAGGAAAATTACAAGCATAGATAAGGCCTTAGAAAGTGTCCCAGCTGCCAGCCTCAGATAGAGGCTCCTTCCAGCAAAGTTGACTTTCTTATCACAGAATAAGGATAAACAAATAGCCATGCTTGGATCCTATTAGTCAAAGCATCACAGAGAGACTCCAGACCTTGATGTTAAAGTGTCTCTCTTGGTGTCTGCTCCTGATTTCAGTGTGTGTGCGTGGGGGGCAGGGCAGGGTTCGCCACACCTTCAACAAGCAATTCTGGAACACCAGCAGGGAGTCCAAGAATTCAACTCAGTTCTGACACTGTCTACCCGGAGACAGCATCAGATTCCACAGGTTGAGAGTTCAGGTCTACAAGCCTGTTCCTTCCCACAGCTGCAAACCCAGGTTGTTACCTGTACTTCTGACCAACAGGCTATAAATCAGAGGTTCCCAGGACCCCCTCCTTGGGTTCAGTTAATTTGTTAGAAAGGCTCACAGAACTCAGAGAAACACTTTACTTTCTAGCTCACCAGTTTATCGTAAAAGGATGTAACTCAGGAACAGCCGGATGGAAGAGATGCAGAGGGCAAGGTGCAAGGTATGGGGAAAGGACGTGGCCTTCCTTGCCTGCTCTAAGTGTGCCACTCTCCCCAAACCTCCACCTGTTCCCTGACTCGAAAGCTCTCTGAACCCCATCCTTTTGGGTTTTTATGGAGGCATCGTCACAGAGCGTGATTGGTTAAATCATTGGCCATTGCGATTGAACTCAATCTCCAGCCTCTCTCTCCTCCCCAGAGGTCAGAGGGTGGTACTGAAAGTTCCAACCCTCTAATCACAGGGCTAGCTCCGCTGTCAAACAGCTCCCATTTTTAGGGGCTGTCCAAAAGTCACCTCATGAATATGACAAAAGACATCTTGATCACTCTCAACACTTAGGAAATGCCAAGGGTTCGGGGAGCTGTGAGCCAGGAACCTCAGAGAAAGACCAAATATATAAGCTCATCTGGATGATAAAACGTATACTTTTCTTATATATCACATTTCAGTACCCCATCTGAATCCAGATGCACGAGGCAACGTTCCCAGTAGATTTAGGGGCTGTGTCATCTTTCCCTGCTGAATGGATCAGGATGACTTAGTTCTCAAACTCAGAGCCATCTGAGGGAACTACAAATACTACAGACTGCCAGGCCCTACTCCCTGAAGACTTTAATTCAGGAAGTCCTAGTGGAGTCCATATGCATTAAAAAAAAATCACTCCAGGACAGAGCAACAAGCTAAGTGATACTATGAGGAAGTGACGGGATAAGACGTCCAAAAGGTGGGACTTTCCCTTAACGAGTCAGTATTTTGTAGAGGAAAAAAAGGGTGGGGGGAGGGGGAAGAATGTGCTGGATTAAAAGACATAAGGGATGGAACAGTCAGACCCATTGCGTGGTCCTGGAATGGATCTCAGTTGAGACAGAACAATTAATTGTCAAGAATATTTTGGGGTAAACTGGGAAAAATGAAAATTTTTTTTCTTATAGAAACTGGAGATTGTTAACTGAGAAAAGCAGGTTTGAAAATAACATGTATGGTACTATCTCATTTGGGTTAAAATGGATAAAAAACAAATATGTGCCTAGAAAAACAGGTCATGAAATAAGGTGTTTTCTAAATTTCTACAATGCTCACGTGATGTTTTTGTAATAATGAAATGTTTTATTAAATTAAAAAACAAGAAGTGATTCTGATGCATATCCACATTTGAGAACCAGCTCTTTGAGCAGCGCTTTTCTAACTTATCTGAGCAATAGAGTCACCTGGGGCACCTGTTAAATGTATGGGTTCTCAGGCCCCTGCCCTGCAGGATGGGACTGGCTTTGCGGTGCAGCCTGGGAGGTAGATTTTTCACAAGTGTCCTGGTGATTCCTATTATCAGCTAAGGATGAAAAACTCTGCTTTAGACCAGAGCTTCTCCCACTTTTTGAGCGCAAGAACCCCCCAGGGGATCTTGTTAAAATGCAGATTCCGATGGGCAGCTCTGCCGCAGAGCCCCAGATTCTGCGCTCCTAAGGACTCCTGGGAGAGTGAACAGGCGACACAGGCAGAGTGTGAGGCAGCAGGGCGTGGTGTGCGTGTGGCTGCCCTGATCCAAACAGGCAGCTGCTGCTCAGCTCCGGCCTGGCGGTGAGGCGCGCACATGCTTGTCCGCTGTCGTGAAATCTTCCCATTTTTCAAGAGAAGCCAGAAATGTGATTCTGAAATGAAATCTCCTACTTTCAAAACACTGCACAGGCCAAACAAAACACATCTGCCATCTAGATCCAGCCTGGGGCCATCAGTGCTGTACTGCTGATCTCACCCACAGTAGGAGTCAAATCCCCAGTCCTGATAACAAACGCCAATGAGTCCACAGGATAAAAGTTAACCAATAATTATTCTTGCTGACACTGACGGCAAAATTCCAAACACAGCAGAAATTCCTGAACGTTCAACTCCTTTGTGTTAAAATGAGCACAGAGAAACTCAACTCCAGCTAGCACTTTGACACGCTGGGTAAACGTTGTCCCAAGGCAGATAAAAGAACCAGAAAGCTAACGTGTCAAAGGGTAGGGGCCAGTTGGTAGGGGCCAGCGGGCATCATAAGATGGGCATATTGAGAACCTCCTCTCCTTGGCCCCCACTGTCCACTAAACCCACTCACAAGTCAGACAGTCTCAACCATGTCCGAAACTCACCGCGAACTAAAGTTCTTGAGATTTGCAAGAAAAACATATCAAAATACCATAAGAAAGCTAATTTTGCAGCTCTTAATGAATCCCATTTACATTTTTTTCAGCTCTTTGATTTCTGAGCACTATTTAAGGGGGAGGTTTGTTCAGTTCATTTACTTTGGATTTTTAACTGGCCAGGGTGACAGTCCTCAGCAGTATAATTTCCCTCCTGTGCCCCTATCAATAAAATGCATCCAAGAGCTAATATCCATTCTGAGCTCCACTGAGGACCAATACCTTCCAGAATCACAGTGACTTGGACAACAGTAAACAACCAGAAGGGAGCCAAGACCTGCCATAGGCATTTAGTTCTCAGTGGAGAATGAGAAACATCTCGTGCTTTCTTCCTGCAGAAGACACAACCCTCAAGTTGAGGAACTATGGATTAAAGGGAACTAATCACAGAACTTTCAGGTGATCTAAGGAATGGATGCTATGCCTCCTCTTCCTCCTACATAACAATTTGGTTAAGTTTGAGGGGCAAACATTATGGGTTGATTGACCTAACACCCATTTCCAGACACCGATATTTGTAAGAAAACAAGTATTTAATTTTCCCATCCTCCCTTGCAATCAGGGGTGGCTATATGACATAGTTCTGCCCAATGAAATGTAGGCAGAAATTTATTGTAGCAGTGGGCTAAGGATGATGCTCCAGGGAGTCTTTGGCTTTTCAGATGCAGTGGAAAAGATGGGATAGATACCACTCCTTCTCCTTCTTTCTACCACAAATGCAGATGTGATGGCCTGAGCTGAGGCAGCCATCTTACAATACTGAGGGAAAAGATTAAGAGAATTACAATGAGGTCAACCCTGACATCATTGTGAGGCTGAAGAGCAGCCACCAAATAACCCACAAATTACTTAAGCCACAGCAGCTATACTTCCTATTACGTATGCCAAACATAATCCTAAAATGTGTAATTCCTCATATAATTACAAATACAAAATCCTACCTGAAGTGAAGTGGCCACATAGAGCAAGGATACCATATTTCACTGTTGCTTAAATTGGCTTCTAGAATCTGCTGGTAACACTACCAAGGAAGGGTAGGAGGAACTGAGAATCCCACTTACTGCCACCCAACACTTCTTTTATACATGAGTTTTATACATGCTAGAAGAACTTACACAAGAAATAGAGTTTCTTCCACTTAAGAAAGTTGTTACCAACAGCCTTCTTGAGGTACGGGAAGAAAGCAGGGTTAGGGTCCAGGTGTCTCTAAATATCTCCGCCTCTGACATCTGTCATCAGAATCTCATTCCTCTGTGGCCAATGGCCCAAGGCTGGTTTGTCTGGATGGTTCTGCTGCAGGCTTTGGTCAAGAGACTGTGGCTGTACGCCCTTCTCCACACTGGCTGGGGCTATTTAATTCCTGTCATAGTGACGGAGCCCGTGTGCTTCTGGGTCTAGCATCACTTCAGTAGCACGTGTTTACTGAACATGTACGTGTTTCCAACTGGTTAATCCTCAAAGCCCTACAAGGTGGGTACTGTTGTTTACTCTATTTTCAGATGAGGAAACTAAGACTGAGAAAGCTAAAGTGATTGTCCAAGCACCTACAGCTAGAAATGGAGATGCTGGGGCTGCATGCTGTCGAAGTTCATCCTCTATACTGTTAATATAAACTGCGTCTTGATAACTACCCAACTACCTTCAGATGGGTCCTGGGTTAGAAGGAAGTCAATAAAAAGGCGTCTCAGTTCTCTTTCCTTTTCTCAGTCCAAATGCGGAGAGTGAGACATGCCGGGGATGGCAGAGATAGCTAGTATTCACCAAATAGTCCACTCACTTCCCTGTGTTTTCAGCCTCCCTTGTGGTTAGGTTGGGGCCACATGACTAGTACTGGGTCACTCGACTTAGAACAGAATTGATGTTTCTTTCCTGAGCTGAGGGAGGTAAAAAGCCACATGTCACCTCCATCCCTCTTCCTCTTCCATGGAGACCATGGAGATGTTCTAGATGTGTTAACTACAAGAAGGAGGGTAGCCCTATTCGTATCCCAGATTTCATCATGAAGAATTCATTTTACATTGTTAAGACACTGAGATTGTGAGGTTTGTTTATTACAGTAGCATAGCTGACCTTATCCTGACTAGTAAAATGGGCCTCTGAAATGTGATCAGGACACCTTGCTTGTAGCAACTTTGCAAGAAGAGGGATTTGTGATGTGGAAGCTATCATAATATAGGAGATTCATTTATCACTGGGGTTATTCTGTGTCCAAATCACAGAATGCCTTATCTGCCTAATGAGGCAGGCAGTTTCTTAGAATTAACACGAACATGTTACTTGCATTACAAAATTTGGCACTGCTTAACGGAAATGATGATCCTCTCTAATTTCAACTAATACTTCCAGCTGCTGCCTCTCAAGGATTTTGTAGTTTGGCCCCATATTTTTATAGGGTGAAACGTTTGCAAAATATATGTATAAGCCTCTGCTAATGAATGCAATTTTATGGCCCATTACACTTTCCATGCAAATATAGAGACAGTGGGGTTGCCTGAGCTGGGAGTTGGCTGAGATTTGCCAACTGTGTGGTTTTGAATGGGGATCAGAAGAGCCTATTTGAAATAAAAATATACATTGGTGATTCAAATACTTATTGAGCAAATACTATGTGCCAGGGCCTTTCTTAGAGGTTGGAGGTACAGTAGTAATTAGGACAGAGTCCCTGCCTCATGAGATTTGCATCTTATAGATGAAACTGAACTTTGGAAATGACAGATGGGTTCACTTGAGGGTGTTTAGAGACTCTAAAAGCCAAATGTGTACCTGAAGAGAGAGAAATGAAAGCTTTCACCATTACCTCAAACTGATACATATGAGGCTTTTCACCATCTGGCCCTGCTCACCTGTCTAGCTTTCTCTCCATCACCACCCCCTGTCCATTTACTTCACTCCAGCTCCACCGACCCACATGCATTTCTCAGGTATCACCAAGCTTTCTTCCCCCAGGCCGTTGTCTAAGCTGTTCTCTCTGCCTAGAATACACATTCTTCCCCTACCTTCTTGGTGTTTAACATGCTAATGCCTCTTTGTCCCCCTGAGACAGTTCAAGGGGTTGACTCCTACAGGAAGCCTCTTTGGATTACCTCTAGTTTACCTTAACCCTCCTAGTGATCCCACATTATCTGTCTATAAATTTACCTCATTAACCTCTTCCCTTTCCTCACTGGCATGGAGGAGTTGATGGAGACCTGATGGATGCACGGCGTCATGGGATGAAGGGAGGGACCAGTGCCTGCTGGTGCCTGAGATGTGGGTGCTGGGGGGACTGGAGCTGATATGGCAGGCAGAAGGGATGGCTGGCATGGTTGGGAGACCAGTTACGTTGAGTGATTTGATCATGCCAGTTAGTAAATACACTGAGGATATTGCCAGTCGGGTTTCCCACTGCTGAAGAAGGTGAGTATGGAAAGGTGGGACGGCTAGAAAAAGCCTTGAGGTACTGGATTGGAACTGGACATACTGGTTTGAAGTTGTGTTTTAAAATGCTATATATGAATGAAAAGACAGACGTAGCAGTTATAGATGTATGTCTATGTGCATGCATGTGTACATACATGTATATATACACACGCGTATAGTTGTGTGTGTAGTGTATATGTATCCTCACTCTGTCTGCTGAGAGGGCCTGGAAGCAATGACATCCAAGCAGTAATAAGCTCACCAAACACCCAGTCCTTAATTTCTAAATATTACTCTCCATTGAAGGAAACCAGGGTTCCTTGGTGAAGTGGTTAAATCCAGCACTGGTACAGGAAAAGTACAATGTGAGCCCAGAATACCTTATTATATAAGAAAGTAATAAAGTAGTCAAAAAAAAATGATGAACTATCAAAAGCCCCAACATGTGGCTCCCACTGGCCAAACATGGCATAATTTGAGCATAGCATTAAAAATAGACAGCAACACAAAACAACCCAATAAATAAAAGTAAAATCCCATGAGCCCATACTAATATAAATAAATAAGTAAATAAATAAATAAATGGAGAAGAACTTACAAGTTATATACATTTTTCTCTTCTTCCTTAATTAAAAAAACAAAACACACATACACACAAATTTGGGTAATATCTCCTAGTGAAACATTATATTTCTCTGCTTCCCTTGCAGTTATGTGACCATGTGATTGATTCTGGTTAATGTGATATAAGCAGAGGTACAGTATGGGAAGGGAAGGGGCTGCTGGTCCAGAAACTAGATGTAAAGGCTGGAGTTCCGTCTGCCAT